>NC_071998.2:21332339-21645315 GCF_028885655.2 Pongo abelii | reverse complement strand
GCTTACAGTTATATATAAAAGTATCTAGTGAATTCCAGCTACTATTAGTGGGAGAAAGGAGTTACAAGGCCTTTAGGCTTTGAAGTGTGCTGAGTAAATTGAGAGGTTTTAGGCGGGAGCTCTCTTTCTGATGTGTTATACAGAGATATATAGGCAGTCAGCTATGACAGATTGATGAGAGGAAAATAAACTGGCCCCAGCCTTGGCGGAAAGCGCCTATGGAGGATGGGCACAGGCAAAAACCAGAGGGGTTAGGGCTGAGCCTTGGATGACTCCTTTGGTTGTTAAGAGATCCAGAAAAGAGACGTAGGTTTAGAGGCAGGAAGAAACCAGCTGGGTGAAGTGATATTGAGGTGACCAGCTGTGGGGGATATCGAGGAAGAACAGGTGGCCATGAAGGAGGCAGCACAAGTGCAGCTGTTGAAAAGCTCTCAATCATGAGGGCTGAGTTGGGGAAGAGAACAGGAGAGACAAGCCACAGAGAGTACAGCAGTAGGGCACTATTATGGTGTTTTGTTGTTTTTGAGACAGTCGCTCTGTCGCCCAGGCTGGAGTGCAGTGGTGCGATCTCGGTTCACTGCAACCTCCGCCTCCTGGGTTCAAGCAGTTCTCCTGCCTCAGCCTCCCGAGTAGCTGGGACTACAGGCGTGTGCTACCATGTTCAGCTGATTTTTGTATTTTTCCTAGAGACGGGGTTTCACCCTGTTGGCCCGGCTGGTGTCGAACTCCTGACATCAAGTGATCTGCCTCCCTCGGCCTCCCAAAGTTTTTAGGATTACAGGCGTGAGCCACTGTGCCCAGCCTATTTATTATGCTTTTGACAAGTTATTTCTTCCTTTTTTTTGGAGATGGAGTTTTGCTCTTGTTGCCCAGGCTGGAGTGCGATGGCACGATCTCAGCTCACTGCAACCTCCGCCTCTTGGGTTCAAGAGACTCTCCTGCCTCAGCCTCCCAAGTAGCTGGGATTACAGGTGCCCACCACCATGCCCAGCTAACTTTTTGTATTTTTAGTAGAGATGGGGTTTCACCATGTTGGCCAGACTGGTCTTAAACTCCTGACCTTAGGTGATCCACCCGCCTTGGCCTCCCAAAGTGCTGGAATTACAGGCATGAGCCACCACACCCGGTGACAAGTTATTTCTTGTAGGAGAAGAAAGAGACATGGGTGAATTAAAGGGAAGCTTTCTGGAGAAGTAATTCTATTGATAGCAGTGGTGGAGGGAAGTTTAGGGAAATCTCATGCGTGATAGTTAATTATACTGCACATTTGCTGTATACCAGGTACACTTTCAGATCCCAGCAGTAGCTCCACAGGTTAAGTGGTAGTTTCATATTTCAGATGAGAATAGATCAGTGTGGAAGTTGAGCAGTGTCCCTAAGGTAGCAAGGTAATAAATGGCTCAAGTGCAGCTTCAAACGTAGGTCTGCTTGACTTCAAATGTTTCTGGAATGTGGAAAGTTGAAAGTGGATTTGGGACAGTTTTTCACTTTAGAAAACTTTGGCCCTTTTTCTGTCTGGAGTTCCTGAAAGGCCCTAGAAAGTTTCCTTCTGAAGCATCATGTTGCTTAGTTTAGTTGTCGTAGTAAGTCAAGGCCCTGCATGTCCTTTCTGCATGTTTCCACAGCAACAGACGATCCCTTGGCTTGAGCCAGTTGATTCTTGTAAGAATGTTAGTGCAGTAATACAGTAACTAATAAAGAGGAAAGCAGATGCCAGTGGGTCTGGAGGAGCCTTCAGACAGCATGTGATTTTTAAGGAGATGTGGGATGAGGATTGCTTCTTGTTTTGTATATGGAGTAGTGATCAAAGTCTCTTATATTCCAGCCCAGAGCTGGACTATATTAGTGGATAGTTGATATGTCAACTGTACTATATTAACCATAATGTAGGCCTGGCCAGACTAGCAATTGTAGGATCTAGGATTTAAAACTATCTCACTCTTCTGTCTTACACAAAAATAAATTCCAGGTGGATTAAAGAGAGACATTTAAAAAGTAAAAGAAGAAAAGTGAATATTTGTCTATCTCATAGTAGGAAAGGCCTTCAGCATAAAAGCAGATACAGAAATCATAAAGAAAAAGTCGATCATGTCTACATACACAAATTAAGTTGTTCCAAGTGTTAAATACCATAAACCAAATCAAAAGAGAAACTAGGGAAAATATTTGACTATTAGAGAGCAAATACTTAGAGATCAAAAAATAGCAGGAAAATAGGCAAACTCAGAAAATTCAGTTTTCTGAATCAGATGTCGGGTATGTGATTACCTCACTGGAAATAAGATTGGCACAACAAAGCCACCATGAGGTTTGTTTTTTTTTTTTTTTTCCATTATCAAATTAGCAAAAATTTTAAAACATGATCAAGCACAGTCCCTAGTATCAGGGAAGGTCTAAGAAATGGGGCACTTGTGCTGCTAGTAGTAATATAAACTGGTAGACTAATAGGAACAAGTGGGTAGAGTTTTAGAAGTCTTTAAAATACATACCCTGGGCCAGGTGCGGTGGCTCACGCCTGAAATCCCAGCACTTTCGGAGGCAGAAGTGGGCAGATCACCTGAGGTCAGGAGTTCGAGACTAGCCTGACCAACATAGTGAAACCTCGTCTCTACTAAAAAATACAAAAATTAGCCAGGCATGGTGGCACGTGCCTGTAATCCCAGCTATTCGGGAGGCTAAGGCAGGAGAATCACTTGAACCTGGGAGGCGGAGGTTGCAGCGAGCTGAGATTGCGCCAGTGCACTCTAGCCTGGGCAACAGCGTGAGACTCCGTCTCAAAAAAATAAAATAAAAAAATACATATCCTGGCTGGGCGCGGTGGCTCATGCCTGTAATCCCAGCACTTTGGGACGCTGAGGTGGGTGGATCGTCTTGAGATCAGGAGTTCGAGACCATCCTGGCCAACGTGGTGAAACCCCCGTCTCTACTAAAACTACAAAAAAAATTAGGTGGGTGTGATAGCTCACACCTGTAGTCCCAGCTACTCCAGAGGCTGAGGCAAGAGAATCACTTGAACAACCCAGGAGGCGGAGGTTGCAGTGAGCCAAGATTGCACCACTGTACTCTAGCCTGGGCAACAGAGCAAGACTCTGTCTCAAAAAAAAATAAAATACACATCCTGTGATCCAGCAATTCCTTTTTTTTCCTTCATTTTTTAATTTTTTTTATTTTTTGAGATGGAGTCTCGCTCTGTCGCCCAGGCTGGAGTGCAGTGGCGCAATCTTGGCTCACTACAACCTCTACCTCCCGAGTTCAAGCAGTTCTCTTTCAGCCTCCTGAGTAGCTGGGATTACAGGCTCATGCCACCACCCTGGCTAATTTTTGTATTTTTAATATACGGAGGTGGGTTTCACCATGTTGGCCAGGCAGGTCTCGAACTCCTGACCTCGAGTGATCCTCCCACCTTGGCCTCCCAAAGTGCTGGGATTACAGGGATGAGCCACTGTGCCCAGCTGTAACCCAGCAATTCTACACCAAGGAATTTATTACAGAGGTGAAATTGAATATGCTTCCCCCATACTTTCACTAGTTTGATAAGCTTCATATTTCCAAAACTTTATAGAATGCTTAAAAAACTATATAGGTAGGTGGCACATGGCTTAAAGTGGTAAAAGGCCACTGACAAACTATAAGAAACTCGTTTTTGTACTGACATATAGGAGTAAAATCAACTAGGAAAATTAAGAAAAATATGAGAGGCCAGGCATGGTGGCTCATGCTTGTAATCCAACACTTTGGGAGACCGAGGCGGGTGGATAGCTTGAGTCCAGGAAATCAATAGCAACCTGGGCAGCATGGCAAAACCCCCTCCCTACAAAAAAAATAGAAAAATTGTCCAGGCGTAGTGGTGCATGCCTGTAATCCCAGCTCCTGTGGGGACTGAGGTGGGAGGATCGCTTGAGCCCAAAAGGTCGAGGCTACAGTAAGCCATGATTGGGCCACTTTGCTCCAGCCTGGGTGACAGAGCAAGACTGTCTCAAAGATGAAGCTGCAGGTCTCTGCTCACTATGGGTGATTCCAGGCCACGCTTTTTTTTTCCCCCTCTTGCAGAACTTTCATAGAGAAACACTGTTCTTTTTCTGCTAGTCTTCCATTTGTTACCACTGTAAAATAGAAAACAGAAAATAAAATCAAAAGCTTTTGGACTTGGGAGCTTAAGGACAGATGTGTCCACATTTTGGTGAAATTTGTATATAAGCACATGTTGGTTTTATTTGTTGTATATAGCACCTACCACAGGGATAGCATTTGGTAGCTCAAGGTTCATACAGCATATAATGCTGTATTCTACTGTACAACCCTTTGGCCCAGTGTTTGACCAGTCTTTATTGATAGACCAAAATCTTATGTCTTGCAGATGCTGTTGATGGAGTAATGAATGGTGAATACTACCAGGTACAGAGTACTCTGATTCTGTTCATTGATAGTGATTGAGAATCTTCCTTTCCTGTGATTTTAATTGACTGACCTAGAAAGAAACCCCAGTCCTTTGACTTTCCTGAATGTATTGCTGGCTGGTGTGTTATCTACCAAAGTGGAAAGATTTAAAGAGAGGTAGCATTGATAAAAAGAGAACTGTTTAAAAATGTTATTTACCTGCCCCTAGTGTTATCACTTTTATTCTAAAGAAATCACCATTCAAATGACACTGTGTTAAGTGCAGTAAGTTAGTACTAATACTTTAAATAATTCTCCTTCCATCTTTGTTTATAGTCTGATTAGGTTAACCTGGTAATATTAATATTGCTTAGTTCAGTGAGTGGCATATGGAATAATTTTGTAAAGATTAACATTTATTTGAGTCTTTTTTTTTTTGAGACAGTCTCATTGTCGCCCAGGCTGGAGTGCAGTGGCACGATCTTATCTCATTGCAACCTCCACCTCCTGGGTTCAAGCGATTCATCCGCCTCAGCCTCCTGAGTAGCTGGAATTACAGGCGCATGCCACTACGCCCGGCTAATTTTTTGTATTTTTAGTAGAGATGGGGTTTCGCCATGTTGGCCAGGCAGCTCTTGAACTCCTGGGCTCAAGTGACCCGCCTGCCTTGGCCTCCCAAAGTGTTGGAATTATAGGCGTGAGCCACCGTGCCTGGCCTATGTGGTTGCCTTTTTTTTTTTGTGGGGGGGAAGGGGGGACGGGACAGGGTCTTACTCTGTCACCCAGACTGGAGTGCAGTGGTGCAATCTTGGCCCACTGCAACCTCTACTCCCCGGGTTCAAGCAAATTCTCCTCCTGCCTCAGCCTCCCCAGTAGCTGGGATTACAGGCACATGCCACTACCGCCTGGTTAATTTTTGTATTTTTAGCAGAGACGGGTTTCACTGTGTTGGCCAGGCTGGTCTCGAACTCCTGACCTCAAATGATCCACCCACCCCAGCCTCCCAAAGTGCTGGAATTACAGGCGTGAGTCACCGTGCCCGGCCTGTGTTGTTGCTTTTAAGGTAATCCTTTAACATTTTACAAAAGCCACCATTGTTGTTAGAAACGGGTTCTGCAGTGAGCCGAGGTTGTGGTGGCTTTGGCCGGGTGCGGTGGCTCACGCCTGTAATCCCAGCACTTTGGGAGGCCAAGGTGGGTGGATAACCTGAGGTTAGGAGTTTGAGACCAGCCTGACCGACATGGTGAAACCCCGTCTCTACTAAAAATACAAAAATTAGCTGGGCGTGGTGGCAGGCACCTGTAATCTCAGCTACTCGGGAGGCTGAGGCAGGAAAGTTGCTTGAACCTGGGAGGTGGAGGTTGCAGTGAGCCAAGATCGTGCCACTGCACTCCAGCCTGGGCGACAAGAGTGAAAACTCTGTCTCAAAAAAAAAAAAAAAGCACTTCTAACTCAGGTGAAGTGCATTTTAGGAAGGAATTTTTGGTATTAATATAGCACAATTGTGTTTTGTGTTAAGGAAAGTAATGGTCCAACAGACAGTTACGCGGCTATTTCACAAGTGGATCGATTGCAGTCAGAGCCTGAAAGTATCCGTAAATGGAGAGAAGAACAAATGGAACGCTTGGAAGCCCTTGGTAAGGAATCCCTTCTGTCTTTTGGTGTCTGTTTTCATTGGAGTAGTTGACCTGGACTCTACTTTTATTCCTTTTTAGCTCACATTAACCAGTGTCATTGTCTGGTTTTTGGGAAGATATCTTCTCAGCCTGAAGGTTACAAGGCTACCTGCATAGAGATGCCTAATCACAGGCCATTGTGTGAGGAGTAGGGTAGCCGGAGACCCCCAAGATCCTCTCACAGGAAGAGCATAGTGATGCTGCACCTGACCTCAAGAGTAGCCTCAGGTGGTGTTTATAGAGTGCTTTATAAACTTGAAGGATTCAAGTTGCCCATGTCCATGGACTTTAACAGTCCATTTTTCTTTTTTCTTTTTTTTAATTGAGATGGAGTCTCACTCTGTCACCCAGGGTGGAGTGCAGTGGCGCAATCTCGGCTCATTGCAAGCTCTGCCTCCCGGGTTCACACCATTCTCCTGCCTCAGCCTCCTGAGTAGCTGGGTCTACAGGCGCCTGCCACCATGCCCCGCTAATTTTTTTTTTTTTGTATTTTTAGTAGAGACAGGGTTTCACCGTGTTAGCCAGGTTGGTCTCAATCTCCTGACCTTGTGATCCACCCACCTTGGCCTCCTAAAATGCTGGGATTACGGGTGTGAGCCACCGCGCCCAGCCTCCATTTTTCATTTGAAGGCTGAATGAATTTAAGGTAACACGAGGAAAATGAGGTATGTTAGGAAAAAATGTACAATTTGTTTTTCCTACCTTAATATCTCTGTAAGGTAAGTTTTACAATTTTACAGGTAAGAAAAGTGGAGGAGAGGTAGAATAAGTATTTGGAATACTCAACTAAGGAATGGTAAGAGTCACAATTTCAGCTGAAGTCTGCCTTGCTGCAAAGTCACTACCCATCCCCATCAGCCACGTTGCTTTCTAAACATTTAATGTGCGTGGCCGTCTAGCCACACAGCCTGGCCTTTGATAAAGAGATGTGTAACATGGAGTGTCACCTGTTGGTTCATGATCAGGGGAGACTTGTGTCTGTACATGGTGGATTGGAGAAGTATGCAGAGTGTGAGGATATAATCCACATTGTGGCCTTTTCTTTTTTCTTTTTCTTTTTTTAATCAGCTGACTTTAAGATTCATCTTTTCTCAACTTTACAGAACAATTGAAAGAAGAGGAAAATAAACATGTGCACCCCCAGATTCAGTAATTAATGGGTTATCTTTATATAAGTGATATGTTTTAGACATATACACACATACACAAATTATTTTGGCTTACCTACTTTAAGATAAAGACATCATATACTTCATGTCTAAATATTTCAATGTACACCTCCTAGAAATAATGACATTCTATGTAACCACAATGTCAGCACTATTATTCCCTCTTGGGAACTGTTGAACTAGTGAAAACATGAGTCCTTATTTTTCAGATGGGATAACTGACACCCAGAAATAGGAAGGGACATGACCCAGATGACACAGCCAATTAGTGCCAAATCATTGATCTCTCTAGTCCTTTTATCGCTCTAGTCCAATTTAGGTGGCTTTCAGAACAAAGAACGCACTTAATATTTGAACCTTTATAGCGCCATTCATTAGTAATTTCTTTGGTGGAAATATTCTGTATCTGTGCTGTGTAGTATGGTAACCACTAACCACATGTAACTGTTAAGTACTTGAAGTGTGGCTTCACATTTCAAGTGTGACTGAGAAACTGAATTCTAAATTTTCTTTAATTTTAATAAATTTACATTGAAGTAGCCACATGTAGCTAGTAGCTACCATATTGGACAGTGGAGCTGTAGGAAGATGAAGATAGGTCCTAACAGCTTTGGTCCTTGCTTGTTCTTTGTGTCTCTTGAGTATGCTTAGAGGCAAGATTTAGCTGGTCTTAGTACTGCTGTAGTATTTTTCATGTTACAGAACCCAAATTTATCTTTTCTGTTTCACCAAGCTCTAGCAGTTTTTCTTCTCCATGGAGAGAGTCTACTTTGGTGTCTGGAAAGATTTAATTTTTCAATTATGAAATTGGGTACTTAGGGAATACTCTTATGAGCTGTTTTCTTAATTCAAAGTGCTTTTTTGAGAGAAGTACAACATTTGGCCTTGCATTCCAACTGAATTGAATTCACTTGGTTCATGAACAAGGTGTTCCTTCAATTTCACCTTTTTTCCTTGCAAAAACTGTGAGAAAGCACGCGATGCTAAAAATAGAGAACTGGTGCCAGTGGTTTTCAGCCTAGCTACTGGCTACATTCTCAAGTAATTTTCTTTTCTCTGACCAGTAACGAGGGTGGCCAGAATGGAAGGCAACTGTGAATGTGCTTTGCTCTCTAAGGGGACTCTTCCTCTTCATCCTCTGAGGGGAAGAATTCTAAATTAGTATTGCAGTGGCACTAAAGCTGCAAAAGCCAGAAGACCAATTTAAATGTGCTGTTTTATGCAGTAACCACAGTCTGTTCAGCAGGTCACCATTTTTATTTAAATTCATTTTTCAGAGATAAATTTTATATTTTAGTCCTAATGTATAGTAAATGTTAACATCAAAATACATTGAAAGAAAATACTGTCCAATCAAACAGGTAATTATTTGGAAGTAATTTCACCATGATTGAAAAGGGGGCCTTACATTTTGAATTAGGTATTGTCACATGGCACTTCCAGCCCACAGCTTCTCATTGCAGCATAGCTAAATCTTCCATTTCACATCTGTACTTCATGCCATGGATAGACACATATTAGATATTTACTGTAGAGGCTGGGTGGGGTGGCTCAGGTCTGTAATCCCAGCACTTTAGGAGGCTGAGGTGGGAGGATCACTTGAGCTCAGGAATTCAAGACCAGCCTGGGCACCATAGTGAGACCCTATCTCTACTAAAAAAAAAATTAGCTGGGGGTCGTGGTGCATGCCTGTGGTCCCAGCTACTTAGGATATTGAGGTGGGAGGATCACTTGAGCCTGGGAGATTGAGGCTGCAGTGAGCTGTGATAGCACTATTGCACTACAGCCTGGGCTACAGAGCGAGACCCTATCTCAAACAAAACAAAAAAAAGTTTACTGTATATACTTTAGAGTCATCAGTGAAAAATCTGAGAAAATGATTCTTCTGAACGACAGATCACCTTCCAACAAATTAGATACCGAGATGAACGTTCTTTCTAACCTGAAACTTGGGGGAGTTTCTAGCTGCTATTAGGCTTTTTCTTACAGTTACACACAGTCTTTTGCAGGTTGTTACTATAACCTTTCTTGCAAAGGCCCTAAAAATGCCCAAGAATACTTCATTTTTCATCCCTTCTAGTAGTTACTTGACACTGCTACTGCTATCTACTCAAAGACACTAATTACAGTTTGGGCTCTTGCTCTGCACTTTCAAAACTCTGTCCAGATCACTGGTGGTCACATTTTGTGATTATTTCTAGGCTTACCTCCTTTTGTGTCCCTCCCTTTGGAGGAAGCATAATGAGGTAAGCAAAGTATAAGCTTTAGAGCCAGATCTGGGTTTGAATCTTGGCTCTGTCGCTTACTATAACCTTTAGGAAGTTCACTCAAACTTTCTGAGCTTTAGTTTTTCTCACTGCTGAAAATGGGATCAGAGTTTACCTTCTTGGGATTGTTGTAAAGATTGAGTTAGATGTCTATAAAACACCTGCCAGACAGAATGTCCAGAAGAACTTGTTTAAAGTGAAGTATCAGGTTAACTTCAAGTGTCAGCTGCCTCAGTAGCTATGACATATATTTCTTTTTTTTTTTTTTTTTTTCTTTTTTGAGACAGAGTCTCACTTTGTTGCCTAGGCTGGAGTGCAGTGGTGCAATCTCAGCTCACTGCAACCTCTGCCTCCCAGATTCAAGCGATTCTCCTGCCTCAGCCTCCCCAGTAGCTGGGATTATAGGCATGCACCACCACATCCAGCTAATTTTTTGTATTTTTAGTAGAGACGGGATTTCACCATGTTGGCCAGGCTGGTCTCGAACTCCTAACCTCAGATGATCCACCTGCCTCGGCCTCCCAAAGTGTTGGGATTACAGGCGTGAGCCACCACGACCAGCCGGCATGTATTTCTTTATCTCTCACTATCTACTGATGTATGTCTCTTCAGCTCAGTGTCTTAGAGAAAACCATATTTAGTCCTCAGAAACTTCATGTTTCATGTTTGAGAATCCAATCTAGCAAACCTGCTAGGTATGCATTTTCTTGCTCTCATTTCTAGAACCTTTAGGTTAACTGTTAACAATGATCCCATACCTCTACCCCCTGCACTTCTCTCCAGTGGAGTTTCTTTTGTAGCTCTGCCCTGGCTCTGCCACAAACACACTGCAGACCAAGTAGGAGTAGATGCTTTGTGGTCCTCTCTAGTGCTAATATTCTGTGTTCTATCATTCTCTGGTTCCTGAATCATCTCTACCTTTGGTAATTGTCCTAATAGCACCCTGCTTCACAGAAGTGCTTCTACCATATTTAGTTATGAGAGTGCCACCTTGTGTTCCACAAAACCATTGTCAAACCTGGAATATGGACTAGTTTGGGAGAAGAGGTAAAAGATTAAGATGAATACCCTACTGTGAACTAATATTGGCAGCATTGGTAAAGAATCATCTATAATTGTTTCTCCCCCAATTGGTGCCCAGAAGGCTTTTTTCCTATTAATAATAGAAGTCAGTATTTCCACATACACCCTTCTCTTTTTCTCTGCCCAAAACAAGACAAAACAAAACTAATGACCCACTAAGATGTCAGTGGACTGGGATAAGACCAGGAATAGAACTGTGGGAAAGACCAGGCAGGAATAGAAGCACTGAAATCAGAGTTGGTTGTGCAAACAGAGAAAACAGAAGTTTATCTTCCCCTCTCTACTCTTCTCCCCCAACAGGCACACAGACATGGACCTGCACCCACCATAAGTTCAGTAAGACCAAAAATAAACTGATGAACTTAGTTTGCATTTTGCCTCAATTGTATTGTCTTTCTCTTCTCTCCCTTCAAAGATGCCAATTCTCGGAAGCAAGAAGCAGAGTGGAAAGAAAAGGCAATAAAGGAGTTAGAAGAATGGTATGCAAGACAGGACGAGCAGCTACAGAAAACAAAAGCAAACAACAGGTCAGTCCGTGGTGGTTGTAGCACACTTTGTTTTCCAAAAATGAATCAAATCCATTCTCAGCATCCAGTCTAGGTTTTTGGCTTCTGCCTCCTTTAGTGTGAAATGTCTTCAGTTTTTAAAGAAAGTGCTTGAAACAGGTTGCAAGTCTCTCAGGTCTTGTGAGCATAATTCACCCTATTGTTTAGCCATCCCAATTGTAGTGACTTTAGCTCTCTGAGAGTTTGGTTAATATGCATAACCTGTAATGGTGTGATTCAGCCAAGGGAAAAGTTACTTTTCATGGAACCCTGAAATGAAAGCTGGGTGTCATGAATACACCCAGATCTAGTTACTTTGGATATGATTATAGACTTGGTCATGTTGAGTCTCCTAAATATAGCCCTGCCCTCTGAAAGCCACTTCATGAAGGGGTCCATTGGGAGGAAAATGTGCTTTGTAGTTAGGCAGCCAAGGATGTTCCAACATAATTATTTTAGAATTGAGGGTTCTGTGGGTACTTATCTGTGCCTTAAAAAGTCTTGAATTGACTTCTTAAAAATGTTCTGTTTGAAATAGATTTTATTTAGTTACTGATAGTTAAGGAGTTGTGAGGAGAAAAATGCTTTCATTCTCATATCACTACTCACCAGCAGCTGGGCTTTAATGCCCTACACTTAGAGCCCTTCTTGGAAGCAGCAAAGAGAGGATATGTGGTGTTGCTTCCCTCAGGGCAGGCAGGTTCAGAGCCCAACTTTCACTGAATAGTCAATCCATTCACTTCAGTGTATAAACGGGCAAGACCGAGCCTGGGGATATTTTTAATTTTCAGGGTAGAGCCTTGGGTTCTCGTATGCAGAGGCAGGAAGCAGGTTGGGTTAAGTGTCCTTGTCTCTGGCAGCTCTGTTAGACAGAGATGTGGCAGGAGAGAGAGCTAACAGCTTAGCCAGCCAGCCAGTGCTATTGTGGGTCCAGTATGACAGAGCAGTTGGACTCTCTTTTGTATGCTAGCAGCCCTTCAGCTCATTGGATTCCAGCTTGAGCCTGTGTCCTGGTCACTTTCCTCTGGGGGCGGTGTGCTCAAGGAGTGCCTGTCAGGTTCCATGTGGAGTTCTGTGGGACTGCTCTCTGGTGTGCAGGCTGGGTTGCCAGTGGTGATGGCTTCCATCAGCTACGTGGGGCTGTTGTTGAGCCTGTGGTCAGTAGGTGGTGCTGACAGGTCCAGGCTCCTGTGTCCTCTGCTCCCTCAAGATGATTTTCTCCCAGGTGGAAGTTCAGATTGGTAAAGCCGAGTGGGGACTGTGTGCAAGCACCCTGCGAGCTCTGAGAACTCCCCCAGCCTGTGGCCCCAGCACTTAAGTTTAGTTTGAAGTACTGTAGCCGTGCCGACCCTCCCTGCTCTGGGTCTGTGATGCTTCAAGAACTTAGAAATTTTCAAACTTAGATAACGAATATGTTGGTAACAGCCTTTCTGTTGCAGAAATTTTTTTCAAGGAAGTTTTGCTAAACTGTCAAGAAAGGGATACTCTCTGTATACAGAATCCGTTCTTCTCAGAGGGAGTAATGACACCTGTTTTTTTTTCTTTTGAGATGGAGTCTTGCCCTGTCGCCCAGGCTGGAGTGCGGTTGCGCAATCTCAGCTCACTGCAAGCTCCGCCTCCCGGATTCACGCCATTCTCCTGCCTCAGCCTCCCGAGTAGCTGGGACTACAGGTGCCCACCACCATGCCCAGCTAATTTTTTTCTGTTTTTAGTAGAGACGGGGTTTCACTGTGTTAGCCAGGATGGTCTCGATCTCCTGACCTCGTGATCTGCCTTCCTTGGCCTCCCAAAGTGCTGGGATTACAGGCATGAGCCACCACGCCCGGCCATGACACCTGTTTTAGGAGCTCAGTCTTAAAAGTTTAGTCCCTCCAGGCATTGAATTTGGGCCTTGGTACCTTTCTTTACTTGGAACTGTAGATGCTGGTTAAGCTGGTCTCACAGATGAACCTCTTAAGTTCCAGAGAGAAGGGACTTCCCCACTGCTCACTGAGAATATAGAGCTGCTTAGGAAGCAGGTCATTTGCCTTGTGGGAACCTTGCAGCACAGGGCTGACTCTGAGAGCATAAAGCTAGTGGCACACTAGCCATTGTCACCAGGGCTCTAGGACAGAAGAGATGGTTTTTACAGTTTATTCCAGTGATTCTTCACTGGTTGGAGGTGGGAGCCATTTGAGAGTCACTTTGGGGGACTTCTTCCAAGGGTCTACACCCTCCCCTGGAGATTTTTATATTGCTGACTACTCCCCCTCTCCATCCATGTTTGACTCTAAACTTTAGAGTTCAAAGGAATAGGTCCCATTTAGATGTATAAAGTAATTCATCCTTGTTATCTGTCTATGGGTAAAGAGTGAATATTTTTAGAAAAGAAAATGGGGGCCAGACACCGTGACTCACACCTGTAATTCCAGCACGTTGGGAGGCCGAGGTGGGCAGATCACTTGAGGTTAGGAGTTTGAGACCAGCCTGCCCAACATGGTGAAACCCCATCTGTACTAAAAATGTGAAAATTAACCGGGCATGGTGGCGTGTGCCTGTAATCCCAGCAACTCGGGAGGCTGGCAGGAGAATCACTAGAACCCGGGAGGCAGAGGTTGCAGTGAGCTGAGATTGCGCCACTACACTCCAGCCTAGGCGACAGAGCGAGACTCAGTCTGAAAAAAAAAAGAAAAAAGAAAACGGGGAGCTCATTTCAAGCAAGTATGATTCTCTCTGGGTGACTTCTGCAGTAGCTGGATGTTAAGGGGACCCGAGAGATAAGGCAGAAAGATGAGAAGTTTGAAAGAGGAAACTCGGAGACAGGAAGGGCATCCAGTTAATTGTGAGAGCATCCTCAGGCCTCCTGCCTTCCAGCTGCCTCACCACTGGGTCACCAAAGCACTAGGAGCACATCGCGCCTGGCACTGCACTGGGGGTGGGTGTGCGGCGGGTAGACGTGGTTCCTGCCCCGCACAATCTGTACTCTATTGTCAGTCCCCAGACTGCATCTCCCTTCTTTTATTCCAAGTTGAGGCCTCAATGTCAGAGTACAAGAGCTGTGAATTATTCAGTGACAGCCATGGAAAAGAATTTCCTTTTCATAGCCAGCCAGCCAGAGCAGTGACTAACTCCTGCAGCTGGATGAGTTTGCTCATCAAGAACAACCCCAGAACATTTCCCCTATTACAGGTAGCACTTGTGCTTGTCAGCTCTTTCAAGGCTTGAGAAGGTTTGGGGAACCCACAGTTCTCAGAGATGGCATTTTTTTCTGTGCCCACTTTGAGGCTGTTTATGGAATGAAGTTCTGCATTGTATTTGTTCCTCCAGAGCTTGTCCTAGGTCAGGCATTCCTCTTCTCTCCCCTCTCCTGAGCCTCCCTGAGTCCCTTCCTGCCTTGGCTGAGGATTGCTACTTTCAAGTGAAGGACAAATAAGTGGAGGGCCACCTGTGTGTGTGTCTGATTTTCTGTTTGTTCTGGGCCTGCAACCTTGACAGGGGATGTGCTTGTCACTGAGAAGCTGTTTGGTCTTGGACTAGCTGCAAAGGAGCAAGAGCCTGACATTCAAACTTTGTTATCTTAGTGATGATTTGACAGGAGTCATGAAACCTCTACTCTTCTTGTGGAGGGAAACCCAAGTTGAAATCGATCAGGTTTAGTCCTTTGTGTAAACTAAAAGGGTTATGGGTTTATAAGCCAGCCTGCCTTGCCTTTTCCTCCCACTCATTCTCCCCACAAACAACTCTGTTTTCCTGCTGAGTCACTTTAAGTTACAATCAGCCTGCTCTTTTTGCTTTCTTTAAATTTCCACAAAACACCTCCTGTGTATAAACCAAAATGGGAAAGAAGGAAGGGCGTGTGTGAGCTTAAAAATTAACTTAAAATTACTAGAATTTGCCTTCAAATAAATATGTGAGGTTAGCTTAATGACCAGGCATGATTATCCTTGAAAAATGTCTTTCCCCTTGCCCACCCCAAATCGACTTGACAAAGGACAGGGTGAGACTCCGTGAGGGAGGTTCCTTGCCCAGCCACAGTGGAGAAGAGTGGGCTGGCTGAGCCCAGGGAGTCAGTCCAGGGCAACAGAATCAAAGCCAGCCTGGCCCCTGCTGTGAAAATTTCTCCACCCAGTCTGCCCCCTCCTTCCCGTCTGAGAGCCCTGCCACGTTGAGACTTAAGAAGGGATGAAGTTCTGGATTCTGGGCTGCACCTTGTCAAAGCCAGTTGAGTCTGGTGTAAAAATATTCAGAAACTGTACCCACTTCTTGAGTAGAGAGCCATATTCAGGAACAACAGAAGCCAGGGCCAGGATCCTAGTCCAGTGTTCTTCCCACCAGACCACTCGCCTCCAGCCGTTTTTTCCTGTAAGGTTGAGATTTTAAAATGACCATATGTGTTCCCAGGATTCTGGAAGTGTATCCCACCCAGACAGTGTGGGGAAGCAGTAGTTAGATAATCCAAGATAAAACTGGCTTTGGGTCCTAGCGCATCTGGTGTCTGGCAGCATTCCTGCCCAGTGACATTTACTGAGACAGGCAGGAAGGTGGCGTGGCTTTCTGGGCACATACCAGCAGGGAAGAAGCATGACTATACAGTAGAAAGAGCCCTGGACTTAGGGCCAGGCTGCCTTGATTGTGAGTCCTGAATGCTGCCACTGTGGTGTAGCTGAGCAAGTTGTTCATCTCTAAGCCTCAATTACCTCATCTGTACAGGGGGTGAGAACAGTCAGGGTCATAGGTTGTTACAGTTAAGGATTGAATCAACATAATGTATGTGAAAGGGCTTAGTCCGTGATTGGGTGCTTAATAAATGCCCGTGTTTCTGGGGTGAGCCAAAGGGATGAAGTTGGCAGTGCTTGCTCTGTCGTGGAGCAGTCCCCATGTGGGAAGGCCAGCGGGAAACCAGGCCTGCTGAAGTCTCCAGCGCTGGAAGCCTCACGGGGGTTAGGAAGGAGCCTTGGGAGCAGCTCCTCAGAGCACAGTTGTACCTCAATTGTGGATTTTAGATGTTTCTGCTTCTCAATGTTCTCTCTTTTTTCCTGCCTGCTTGCCTGCCTTTTGGACCTCTTGCTGTCTAGGGTGGCAGATGAAGCTTTCTACAAACAACCCTTCGCTGACGTGATTGGTTATGTGTATGTTGCAAAACTAATTCCTTTTTCTACATCTGTGATTCTTTCTACTTTTGTTTAGAGTTAATGCTCCTTTTATATCACAAGTTGCTTTGCTTTTTAAATTATTTCAAATTGGCACTTTGGGGGCTGCCTAAGAATTGATAAGCGGAGTATGATCCGTTGATGAATCTTCCAGATTTGTGACTCCCTGCATCCTCTGATGGCTATTTCTCATATTTGGGGTTTTGGAGGGAAGAAAGCTAACTCATTTTCAAAATGTGTCATTTGCGATCTTATCTGGGAAGGGTTTGAGGCTCGGGGGAACTCTGCCCTCTTGCTCTTGCTGCCATCACTGCTGCCATGCCCTGTTGCCTGCCTGCCACAGGTGGGAAGGAGGTTTCCCCACCTGGGAGCAGGTGGCAGTCCCAGGAGGTTAGGAGCCAGTGAGCAGCAGCACCTTGCATTGCCAAAGTCAGAGCTGTGGGGCAGCATTTTCCATACTTGGTTCATTGAAACAACGTGGGGTCATTTGCCTCTCCCTCAGGCAGAAGAGTCCAGAGCAGAGGGGGTTGTCTCCAGTGGGTGTCTATAATTGTTTCTCTGTGGTCTTGCATGTCAGAAATTGCTATTTAGTGATCAGCTTCTGATGTCCTGTCTCCTAGCACAGGGAAGCCCCCAGCTTTGAGATCAGGATAGTCAAAGTGTCTTGATACGGGCCACTTGGGCTTCTCCCCCTGACCCCCCCAAAAGAAACCTGCATCTTCTCTGGAGAAGGTGTTTTTCTTATTCTTTTTTTTTCTTTTTTTTAAGGATTTCTTTTATCAAAGCAGTATTGCTGAAGAGTTGGAAACAGTTCTCATTGTCTCCTCCTTAAAAATTAGGGCTGGCTTTACATGAGAAGTAAGGGTGGAATGGAAGAGGAGAGGAACCTGTGGAAGGTGGGCGATGAGCTCAGGTCTGTAGAGCCTCTCAGGGCCTATGACCTTGAGATGTTCATCCCCTTAGAAGACAGAACTGGGTTTCCTGGGCCCCCAGATGCATTTGCAGTGAGACTTGTGAAATGCTGGACTTACAGGTGGTGTTTGATTTGATTTCTGCACATTCCCTCTGGAGTAGAAATGGAGACTGGAAAGGTCGAGTCTGGTTTTGCTGGGCAGCTGGGTGGCCAGCAAAGCCAGCTGCACGTCCCCAAGCACAGATAGAGTGGCAAGGGCATGTCCAGCTTACTGACCATCTGCATTGAGCTCATTCTCATTTTCTATATCTGACTTAAAGTTTCTCTCGTTTCTTTTCTTCTCTTCACCTTTAAGCACAAACATAAACCATCCTTGCTACAGCCTAGAACAGTTAAGTAAACCTTTCTCACTGCCCCTAACTGTGTGTGCCATGAAGTCGCAGTGTTGTAGTGGCTCTGGGCTTCAGCGGTGTTTGCCACGGCCATCCCTGTGATAGTGCCACCCCTCCGTCCCCACAGACCAGTCATCTCCATTGCTTTTGCTTTGCCCGTGATGCTTGTTGGAGTAGATGAATATAGTGTGTCGTACCGCTGTCCTTTCCGGCTGTAGCTCCCACCAGTTAATTCCGAACTGGGGGTGGGCTGACCTTGATGTGAAAGAATGTTGGAGCAGCATCCTGCCAAAAAGCAACTCACGTTGGCTCTCCTGCCAGTGTGCCCTGAGTGGCCCCAAGGCACCTGGCTGGAGGGAAAATGGCAAACTTTTGGCTGAACTGGAGAATGTCCTAACAAACCCCCTTCCAGAATGGCTTTAGTCTCTAGTGCCTGCTAGCATGGGAGCTTTGTCTTGAATTCCTTTTATCTGCCCCGTTTCTCTCCAGCCTTAGGAATAAATCTAGACGCTATTGTGCAATGATCTGTGGGCTTTTTAGAAGTCTCTAAATTTCCTTGAAATTCAGTACAGCCCAGCATAAACTACTCAAGTTCTTGATCAGCCTGCTGCTTTGTTCTTATTAGTAAAAGCAGTGTGTAGCTGGCTAAGGACTTGTTTTATTAATGCTCCACAGGAGCAGAGACAGCCAGACAGAGAGACATAGTGAGCCCTGAACCAAACACCTGTATTCCAACATTTTACACAGTGGTCTGGGCACCCTGTGCCTAGGAGAGCCAGCTACGTGTCTACCTGAGTCTGACCTGGGCCAGGGGCTGTTATCTTGGGAAAGCCAGAATGTCATTAAGAAAGGGACAAATAGGCAGTTGCTTGTGCAGCAAGGCAGCCACCAGGTTGCTCAAAGGGGGTTCTACATAAACCAACATATTTTGTTGTTGCTTCCAGGGCAGCAGAAGAAGCCTTTGTAAATGACATTGATGAGTCGTCCCCAGGCACTGAGTGGGAACGGGTGGCCCGGCTGTGTGACTTTAACCCCAAGTCTAGCAAGCAGGCCAAAGATGTCTCCCGCATGCGCTCAGTCCTCATCTCCCTCAAGCAGGCCCCGCTGGTGCACTGAAGAGCCACCCTGTGGAAACACTACATCTGCAATATCTTAATCCTACTCAGTGAAGCTCTTCACAGTCATTGGATTAATTATGTTGAGTTCTTTTGGACCAAACCTTTTTGTCTTTAGAGTTGTTCATTGTTTGTGATTGCATGTTTCCTTCAACTGTGTTGTCCCTGGCATTCAGAGTGGAGGGAGAGGAGGAAGAGGAAGGGGAGGGAAGCCTTCCAACAGTAGCCTCAACCTGTGCTTCTGTGCATTATTCTGAGAATAAATTTCTGTTTCAAACTGTATTATGTGAAGCTTCTTTATTGACCTCAAGATGTGTTGTAGTTTGGAGTGAGGTTGGAAGGGTTGAGGAATTTCCTTGAATTTCTAGGGCTGAGGAGGCACAGCCACTGGGCACACAGCTCTGCCTTGAACTAAGATAGCACCGGGATCTAGAGTGGGATCCTGTGGACATTTTCATTTGAGAAGGGAGTTTAGTGGCTGAAGGTTAACCCCCTCATTATCTACCTAAGACACAGCTGTGAATCCTCTCACCAACCTAGTCGTTTTCTCCCAGATGGGCTCTTGCTTGCCAGTGTCCCTCAGTTTAGGGTCTTGGATAGTATATTTCAGCAGGAGTCTGTGGAGCGTGTAGACTCTAGTAAGACCTTGACTCCTTTGGATCCGGCCAGTAAGCCTGAGTCAGGACGGCATTCATGTGTGGCTAGCCCCATTACTGTTGAGTCCTGTAGCACATGTTGGGTTTTGTGCCATCCCAAGCACTTGGTTCATATTTCTCTTGTAAAATCCTTCATCTAGACCTGTGCTGTCCAATGCAGTATTCACCAGGCCCATGTGGCTATTTAAACGAATTTAAAATACATTTCTAGTCCTAGTCACAATTCATGTGCTCAGTAGCCATATGTGGTTAGGTGGCACTCAAATTGGATATCACAGGTTATAGAACATGTCCATGGTGACAGCTGCACTGGACCATGCTGATCTACCACAGGTGTTTCCAGGAGCCCGTGCTTTGTTCAGACACCAGTAAGTTCATTATCTGCCTTCAGAACCTGGCATAGTACCTGGCTCGTTTTAGGTGATGTTCCAAGCAATTATTAAAGCTATATTTCAGTAATCTGCTTATAACTACCTGGTACTTCCAAACTGGAGATTGAGGTAAACTGTAATACCATGCTTAGGATGGGGGTTAGGTGTTGCCATTGCCAAGAAAGAAAGGCCACTATCTCTTCAGTGTTAATTATTTTTGGCTGGAAGGAGCTTTCATTACTTTTCCTGCTACCTCCCCGTTTCCAAGCTTCTTAGTTGGGCTTTCCTTGACCTGGCCCACATTTCTGGCCTCTGCTTATTCCTCCCCCTTTAGCCAAATCTGATTACAATCAAGCAATCACTGTTTGAAGACTTTTGTTCCTACGGGACCTGCTAATCCCATTCCAAATGTCAAAATCCAATTTAAGAACTAGTTCAAAGGCCACCCCCCTTCCCCTGAACTCCCACGGCCATCTACCTGGGGCAGCTTATTTTTGGTAGTCTTGGTGCCATCGTCTGGACCAGCCTTGCCTCCCACACCAGCTGGGCTTCTTGAGGTGGGAGGTGGCAATTTTAAATGTCAACAAAATCTGTGACATTCTCTAGATGGAGAGGTGACTGAATAATGTGACAAAAGTGATGCTGGGATGACTTCCAAGGCTAGGTCAGAAAAGGCAGTGCTGCTGATGGCTGATTTGTTGGAACAACTAGCTGGTGGCCCTGAGCCACCTCATAAAAAATTCTACCTTTGAAGCCACCCATGTGGTGAGGAAGCTCAAACTAGCCCACAAAGAGAGGCCACCTGAGAGACCCTGTAACCACACACATTGAGAGATGCCTGGCCAAGCCAGCCTCGTGCTATTCCAGCTGACAACTACAAGTGCAGGACACTCTGAGCTACAACTGTCAAGTTTGAGCCTTTCCCAAATCCTGACCCACAGAAACCACGATGTGAAACAATTACTGTTGTTTTAAGCTCTTCAGTTTTGAGGTTACACAGCAATAGTAATTTGGGATTGTTTCTAATGCCTGTATGAGACCCACATGGGACCTCATAAAAAGAGGGAGTGGGTCTAGGGACTCACTAAGTACCCAACACTTAGTTTCAAACCTCTTTCTTGGGGCTACTTTGCTTTTTTATGCCAAATTTTCAATGTTACATATAACAATGTTTTGTTTTTGTTGTTTTTGAGACAGGGTCTCACTGTGTCGCCCAGGCTAGAGTGCAATAGCATGATCATAACTTACTGCAGCCTCGACTTCCTGGGCTCAGGTGATCCTCCCACCTCAGCCTCCTGAGTAGCTGAGACTGCACCATGCCTGGCTAATTTTTTTTGTATTGTTTTGTAGAGATGGGGTTTTGGCATGTTGCCCAGGCTGGTCTTGAACTCTAGGGTTCAAGCAATCTTTCCGCCTCAGCCTCCCAAAGTGCTGGGATTACAGGCATGAGGCACCATGCCCAGCCATGCTTTCTATTAATAGACTTTTTTTGGTTAAGAAAGCAATGACATTAGAGGCCTTAAGGAAGTTACATAACCTTCAAAACGTAAGCAGTGCAACAATTAAATCTCTTCTGGGAAGGAAAATGCTTTTGGCTAATGAGTTACGAACAAAACAAAATACAACAGGATTTCAACAAGGAAATGTATTTATTTTTTCTTTAGAATCTGGCTCAGAACAGTAACAAATATTTACATTAAAATAAATTAACATGCAATTACTTAACCATATGTAATAATTTACGTTGGAATATATTAGCCTTCCCATGAGTTTAATGAAAACTAATATTTGGTTTTAGATTCAATACCATCCTTTCAAATATTTGGTATGAAACTTGGTAGCAATGCAATGTCTGACGTACAGAGCAGATTTCCCCATAAGAGATTACACCAAAGAACAGATGTCCCTTCCCGGAACATTATCTCACCCCAGACTCAGAAACTGAGCAGCCAAGCTTCCTTCCCAGGAATCACCATGGAATGTCTGAACAATAACCAGGCCCTGGAGATTACTGCAGGGCTTGCAGAGTTTTAGGAATCAGCCAAACTCTTTTTCACACTAACCCACTAGGAAGGATATAGTTCAAATGTAACATTGATTCCTTCACAGTTTATTTGAACACTGAAACAATATGTTGTAGAAACCTTCATTTTCCCAAAATAAAAATCTGAAAAATATATGCACATGATTTTTTAGATCATCTAAAAGTACCCATAAAAACCTGTCACTAGGGCCAGGTGTGATGGCTCACACCTGTAATCCCAGCACTTTGGGAGGCAGAGGTGGGCGGATCACCTGAGGTCAGGAGTTCAAGACCAGCCTGGCCAACATGGTGAAACCCTGTCTACTAAAAATACAAAAAAAAAAAATCAGCCGGGCATGGTGCGTGTGCCTGTAATCCCAGCTACTCAAGAGGCTGAGGCAGGAGAATCACTTGAACTTGGTGGGCGGAGGTTGCATTGAGCCACTGCACTCCACCCTGGGTGACAGAGTGAGACCCATCTCAAAAAAATAAAACACCTGTCACTAGACCAAATACTTACTGGTAAAATTTCACAGCAGAGAGGAATATTTGATTAAATTCAGCTGATAGGGTCAAGGATACATTAAGTCATTTACAAATCAGATATTAGTATTAAAGTTTTTGGTGGCCTAGAGTGAATTAGAATATGTTAGCATTTTGAAAGTGTTTTTGAAATGAGAGGTTCTGTGGCTCAGCAGAAAAAGCACAGAGGGACCTGGGATCAAACCCTCTCTCTAGCCCCATAGCTTAACAGTCAAACACACCAAGTTCTATAAAATAAAAATTAAAACACCTACCTCATATGTTGAGAGAATTTAGGATAATGTGTATGAAGCACCTAGTTCAGAGCCTGGCACACAGTAGGCACTTAATAAGTGGTGGCAGTTAGTATTTCTTCCAAGTTACAATTCATAGCCAGAACTTTGGCTTTTGTATTTTGACACCAATGGAAACACGAATCATGTAGACAGAATCCTGATTCGTGGCTCTGGGCTCTAGGTAAAACTCAAAACACTGCTTTAATAGACACCCTAGGGTGTTACTCAACACAGTATGAAAGGCTATGAAGGAAGAAGTGTCTGCTGGTCAGTAGCAAAGATCCTTTTGGGACAGTTAATCTCCTTTTAAAGGCTCTAAGTCCCAGTGGCTTCTCAGCTGTCCTAAGAAGATAAGGACAAGGTCACTAAGGCCACTGTAATTTAGATCCCTGGTCTAAAGTCTCTTGTAAGTTCAGCTAGAGTAATAACATCTTTCAGCAAATGGTATCCAGGATTAGGGGGGATATCTGAGATGGGGGAGTGACAGATATGTCCAATGTCTTGATTGTGGTGATGCTTTCACAGGTATACATATGTCAAGGCTTATCAAATTGTAGGCTTTAAAAACCAATAAAGCTGTTTAAAAAAAGTGTACTTAAGCCCTTCCTGGTAAGATTTCCCTCTGTTCTCTGACTGGATCACCTTCTGTTATCTTAGTTTGGGGTTAGAGGAGGAAGGATTTGTGTGTGTGTGTGTGTGTGTGTGTGTGGAGATGGAGTCTCGCTCTGTCACTGGAGTGCAGTGGCATGATCTCGGCTCACTGCAACCTCTGCCTCCCGGGTTCAAGCAATTCTCCTGCCTCAGCCTCCCGAGTAGCTGGGACTACAGGCACATGCCACCACGCCCGGCTAATTTTTGTATTTTAGTAGAGATGGGGTTTCACCATGTTGGCCAGGCTGGTCTCAAACTCCTGACCTCAGGTGATCCACCCATCTCGGCCTCCCAAAATGTTGGGATTACAGGCATGAGCCACTGTGCCCAGCTGGAAGGATTATTATTATTATTATTATTATTGGGATGGAGTCTTGCTCTGTCACCCAGGCTGGAGTGCAGTGGTGCAGTCTCAGTTCACTGCCAGCTCCACCTCCCCGGTTCATGCCATTCTCCTGCCTCAGCCTCCTGAGTAGCTGGGACCCACCACCACACCTGGCTAATTTTTTGTATTTTTAGTAGAGATGGGGTTTCACTGTGTTAGCCAGGATGGTCTTGATCTCCTGACCTCGTGATCCGCCCACCTCGGCCTCCCAAAGTGCTGGGATTACAGGCGTGAGCCACCGCACCCGGCCTGGAAGGATTATTAATACAAACTTCAGGATGAAGTGATATCCCAGGCAAGGCCTGAAGGTCTCAGTGGTATTAATACTAGGCTTCCTCTCTATTATTGTAGCTACTTTGGCACAGAAAATTGTGACTGCAACTTACAGGGTTTGAGCTAAAATGACCCCTAGTAGGAAAACATCAGAAAGAATAGCATCTACAAAAATAGGAGTTGGGAAAGGTGACTCTGGAAGAGGAGACCAAAAGTGAAAACATTTCTCTGCCAAAGTCACCTGCAGTTCAATACCAGATTTGATTGTTAAGAAACGGTCATCCTAAAGACAAGAACTTGTTTCCACTCAGGAGCTCTGGAGAGACGGTCCATGTCTGTTCCTGGAGGTCTAGTAGATCCTGCGTGTTGTGTAGTCCAGAACCATGCTGGCAGCACCCAGCAGGGCGGGGTCAACCAAATCCGAAACCACCACATCCACGTCCTGCACGGAGGACAAGGCCTGCTGGCGAATGACGTCTTTGACAATGTGGATATAGTGACTGGCCAGGACTCCAGAGAGGATCACAAGGGAGGGATTCATGGTATGGAGGATGTTCACAACCCCAAGACCCAAAGCTGTTCCAGCTATAGGGAGACAAAAATTAAAATGAGTTTCTGAGAGAAGCCAAAATCAAAATACCAAAGAGGAAGGCAGAAAAGAGCCAGCAGCAGAAATGTTAAAGAACATCCATGGCATGCAGTGGGAGGCAGTGTTTTAAAAGCAGTTCACGGTTGATTCTTAATATGAGAAAATGATCATGTGACAGCCTCAAGTGGAAAAAGCCGGGTGTACCACATGATCTCTGCTAGGCAAAAAAATGAATAGAAAGACTCGAAGGAAATGTTAATAGTTGATATCTCCAAACGGGAAAACTAAGTGATATTTTTTCTTACAACTGTCCTATATTTCTCTAAATTTCCTGTAAAATGAAAGGAGCATTTTTATAGTTGTCAAACCAAACCAACCACCTGCTGAAAAAGGCAATGCTGCCAAATACCTTGAATGCAATTCCCTTTTGACCTCTGAGTAATTAGAAAAGAAACCTCTGAACAGACACTGCAAAGCACCTGTCCCTAGGGAAGCAGGGTCTCTTCTGGGGCCGGGCTGGGCCATATGATATCTGAGGCCACCCCCTGCAGCACAGCCACCTGCAGCCACATGCTCACCTGTTCTTAGGATGCTCTGGGCCTTCGCATTGCCAAGTTTCGCAGCTTGGATGAGATGGAGCGCACCCACGGCCTCATCTTTTGGCACTGACATCCCTTCCACCAAGAGCAGGTCCTCTGAACAGAGTAAGAAGGAAAAGCAGTCACTAATGAGCTGTGGGGAGGCCAAGCTCACCACTGGGCCTGTGGAAAGCAAGTCCCTACACGGGAAGACGGTGTTTTCTTTTCACAATTGCAAAGCTTATCGTTCACAAACATCTCTATACACTGCCCCTAAGGCCTTTGCTACCCTCTTGCTAATTGGTTGTACATAACCCAGAACCTATCTTCCTGGAAAAACCTCAAGTCTGACGACAGCCTCCTACCCCTCTAGTTCCCTCACTTCTCACTTCCAGTAGCAGACAGTCTTTGAAGTGTTCTTTTCTCCAAATTATCACCCTCCTCCCACATTCACTCCTTCCTTACTCATCCCAGACACAATGCTGTGCCATCTGCCAGCGCCACACGTTCTATGGCAGCGAGGCACAGTGGCTGAGGAACAGACACAGGCCTGGGGTCAGTGCCAGCTCTGCCACTCCCAGCTGCATGACCCCATGCCTGTCACCTCACCTCTACACATTCCTCCTTCCTAGAAGATGAGGCCAATAGTGCCTACCCTAGCAGGGTTATTTGAGGAATGGAATGAGATCATGGACATAAAGTACTTAGTTAAGTGCTGGCCACAGTAAATGCTCAATAAGCAGCAGGTATTTCTGTGGTTATCTGTAGTTCTTGTCTTCTGCCCGTCACCAACTCAGATCAATCTGCCTCCTACTAATCTGCTAGAATATCTGGACCCTGAAGGAAAAAAATCCCTAGCTGTGCAAACTGCTACCTAGACATCAGCTGGTGGTCTCCTGTCTCCCCTGGGCCCTCACAGCTCTCACCCATTCTCCCTGACTGCGCTTTTCTATACCTTCACCACCTTCCCAGTCCTTCTACCCCCACTGCCAACAGATGAGCATACTTCTTACCTCTCTCACGGGGGCACCACCAGGCAGTGATCCCCTACCTTTTTGCTTCCCATCCCATACACCCATCATCTCGGCTCGCCATGCCCTCTCGTGGGCCCTCTGCCTGGCTTTGCAGCTCATCTCTTCCCACCTCTTCAGAACCCTATTGTAGGGCTCTATACACTTCTCTCCTGCACTCTCGGCCTCCATTCCCCATCTCTTTTCCTTCAGCATATGCTCACAAATTGGTTTTGGGGGCCAAAAATCTACACTCTTTTTATGTATGAAGCACAGATATACTACACACACAGTGCATGTATGTGTGGTATATACATAACATGTTTTGTCCATTTATGTCTTCATTAAAATGTGTATTAAGTACCCTCCCTGTGATACTGGCTGAGAAAACAAAACTGAAGGAAATCTTCCCTGCTATCTTGGAACTCTAGACCTCTGTCCACCACCACCCCTGGGGAGGAAGAGTGGCAATATGGGTCAGCCAAGAAAACTGTGCAGTTTTAGTGCGAGGGAGCCCTGCTCTTTCCCTAAGAAGTGAAAAGGGGGAAACTTCTGGCTTCAGTGTTCAGCTCTCTTTGGAATTTCCACTTTGAAGTACTTGTCTACTATTTGGTTACTTAATTCCTCGAGAGAGGGACACCAACCATCATGGAGCTTTTTTGCCTCCCTCTGCAAGGCCATTCCAGAGGCGTATGCTTCAATGCACCCATGGCTTCCACACGAACAATCAGGCCCATCCAGAGACACAACAAGGTGGCCCAGTTCTGCAGCACAGAAGGAGCTTCCGTGGATCAATTCATGCTGATGGATAATTCCACCACCGATTCCTACAGTGAGGGACAGAAATCACTGAGGGTGCTTTACCTGAAACAGAGAACTATGATATCACAACGCCTCATCTATTTAGCAGAGCTTTGGCATGTGAGGGTCTATAGATACTTCTCTAGACAGCTGAAGCCCACTAGGCATCAAAGCATTCTCTGGCAGCATTTTGGATGGAAATGTTTTTAGCAGATCCTCTGATGCCCTGTGACCCATCTGCTTGGGTCACTGTGATTTCAAACACAGCTGTGGGGACAGTGCAGCGAAAGTGCATGCCCACCTTGTGGGTAGTAGACCCCCTGGCCCAGCACACGCTGTCCATCTTTCTGCACCAAGGCTTTCTCCAACACTGAAGCAAGAGCCTACTCAGCCATGCAGGCACAGCACCCAGGGGCAACCTGCAACTGAGGCAAGGCAGGAGCCAGCAGATCCACAGAACAATTCTGGATGCTGTTCTGCAGGCTTCTTAGGAGGTGCTGGTGGAGTTCAGCCCCCTTTGCCCTCAAGTCAACTACAATAATGTTAATATATCCTTAATGGCTTTCTTCCTGCTCTGTTTCATTCTTCCCACTCACCCTCCTGCTTCTTGGGGTCACCTCCAAAAAACCATACCTATATCTAAATCCTTGTCTCAGGCTCTGCTCTGAGGAATACCCAAGATAAGTCTTTTAAAATGTATCACACACTACCTGCTTCCTGAAGCAGAAAATATGAAATATGATTTTGCCTTTTTTGATGCTGCCATGTCTAAAAATCTGTGATTCAATAATTACAAATATCAGTGACTGTCTTTTGTTATGGTGTTTAGCACTTACAAAGGAGTAAAGGGTATTGTGCCTGAGAAGGCTCTGCTTTTAAGGGTTGTCTTGCCATCTGTCACTTCTTGGGCACTTATTCCTCAACCCCTAGCCCTCTGATTTACAGCTTAGTCACTGCTCTGAGACAGGAAATGGTATCCAAGTTTGCTAAAACTGTGTCTGGAACTAAAAGAGGATGAGCATGAGCTAAAGTACATGAGCTTAAGCCGGGTGTGGTGGCTCACCCCTGTAATCCCAGCACTTTGGGAGGCTGAGGCGGGCAGATCACCTGAGGCCAGGAGTTCAAGGCCAGCCTGATCAACATGGTGAAACCTTGTCTGTACTAAAAATAGAGAAATTAGCCGGGTGTGTTGGCACATTCCTGTAATCTCAGCCACTTGGGGAATCTCAGCTGAGGCAGGGGAATCACTTGAATCTGGGAGGCAGTGAGTCGAGATTGTGCCACTGCACTCCAGCCTAGGTGACAGAGAGAGACTCACTCTCTAAATAAATAAATAAATAGGTACATGAGCTTAAAGGGATAGTGGTGTAATGTAGAGTTTAAGCACATACAAGTTTTGAAGTTAGACATAGCTGTATCAAATGCTGGCTTAACCGCTTATTAGCTAAGTCTGTTTCCTCATTTAAAAATCAAGTTATATGCTTAAAATATATACAATAAAAATAAAAGAGTAAAAAAACAAAAGTAACAAATTGGGATGTCATAAAAAAATGACAGAGCAGGGAACTCCAAAGGTCCATTCTGCCACTAAAGCAAGGAAAAAACTGGTAAAAATGTCAGAATCAACCTTTTTGGAACTCTAGAAACTAACCAAAGTTTGCAACAAACAGAGGAATGCTTAATTTAAAAAAGAAAACCAAAAACCAGGGCCAGGTGCAGTGGGTCATGCCTGTAATCCCAGCACTTTGGGAGACCAAGGCAGGAGGATCCCTCGAGCCTAGCAGTTTAAGACCAGCCTGGGCAACATGGTGAGACCCTGTCTAAAAACAAAACAAAACCAGCTGAATCTTGATAAGAGAACTTTCTGGTGTTGTAACCTACCCTGGTCCCATCACCCACTCTCCAGCTTGGTAGTGACCTTGAACAACAGTCCACACTCCCAGTACTGGTGTACAGAAACAGTACTGGATACCAGTACCTGACAGGGCAGGACAAACTTATTTTAAAAAAATTGTGGTTGTTTGTTTTGACCTGCCTGTCAGCTCCCTGGAGGACCACCTCAAAGGGCCTGCTTTCATCTCAACTAACTAGGAACTATCCCAGTGCTGAGGGGGTTACATGAAGGATGTTTATCAAAAACACTTCAAGGTAAAATGTATTAGTCTGTGCTGTCTAGGGCAAAGGATAACACCTGGGGCATCCAACACACTAACCAAAAAGACTGGGAGGAAAAGCTGGGAAATGAGAAGCTCTGGGAAATAAGAGCTTTGAATAGCTCTGACAAGTTCCTGGAATTTAGAAGGCCACAGGCATGTCTAAGGCTAGGAACATGCTCAGAAAAGGCCACATGTGGCTCACCTTCAGGCTCTAGTCAAGCAGGAAGTGAAGGCTAAGGCAGAGTTGTAACCACCTGACCATGTTGAAGACATGCTCCAATATACATTCTAGCTCCTGAACCAACCTCCCCCTACCCCTCTTACCTGTGCCTGTGATAAGTGTAACAAAGTTTTCCAGTCCCTTTCCTTGGCCAAATTTCCTTTCCGCCAGGGCAGCACAGTTGCCATCATTGTCTACCCACACAGGGAGATGCAAAGTGTCAGAAAGGGGGGTCCTAAGGTCCACAGAGTTCCACTCTTGGATCAGCTTGGTTGAATGCAGCACAATTCCTTCCCGAGGATTTACACGGCCACCTGTGGAAATGCCTGTGCTCCACCACAAACACAAGGAAATAATGCTGATGAGCAATCTCAGGAAAGTGTGCTGACTTTCTTGTCTTAAGAACACAGATTCATTCACCCCAGATCTCCTAAGACAAACATTACCAAGGACTGCAAGGAAATATTAGACAGTTGTGAATTAAAGCCATAGCGCCTTGAAGATTTCTAGAACTGTCAGTGCTTCTCTCCTAATGCTTGTTGGTGTCCCAGGAAGTCCCCATGCTTGGGGCCCACAGACAGCACCTAGAGCCATCTATGCACAGGGCAGACACTGACTTGATGCTCAGGCATGCATCACAACTTAGTAAATTTTGTACATTAAAATGAGCATTTCTTGGATTTATAATTTACCATCTTACCTACTCCCAAAATTCTGCAGTTCAGTTTTACAGCTTCTGCTGCAGCTTCCACACACATCTGTAGGATTAAATTTATCCTCTCTTCATAGGTTTTAGGATTGAACTGAGTATACTTCTTAACTATTTCACCCTAAAAGAGAAAACAACAAGTTCTGTCTCACTGGTCTTAGCTAAGCAGCATATTGTGAGTGTTGTGATCTTTTTCATGACAAATCAGACACTGCTATAGGATGGCCCCGCAGTCTTAGATGACTGCTTGGGGAATGAGCCACTGCCTGGCCTGGGCCAGCCCTGGGATAAGCTCAAGTAGTTCTTGTAATCTGTCCTAATATGGGGCTGTTGAAGCAATGACAACTCTACAGCCAGCAAGATGGGCCCCTCTCTTTTTTTTTTTTTTTGAGATGGCCTCTCACTCTGTTGCCCAGGCTGGAGTGCAATGGCGCGATCTCAGCTCACTGCAACCTCCACCTCCCAGGTTCAGGCGATTCTCCTTCCTCAGCTTCCCAAGTAGCTGGGATTACAGGTGCCTGCCACCACGCCTGGCTAATTTTTGTATTTTTAATAGAGATGGGGTTTCACCATGCTGCCCAGGCTGGTCTCAAACTCCTGACCTCAAGCAATCCGCCCACCTCAGCCTCCCAAAGTGCTGGGATTACAGGCGTGAGCCACTGCCCCCGGCCAGGCCCCTTTCTTAAGCTTAAGTTCAATGTTGGCTAATTTGAGCCTAGTTCATTAAAAGACCATAGTTTACTCTTTCAGGTTGACAAAACTTTCTTGCTTACTGAGGTGACCAGGCATAGTGGCTCACGCCTGTAATCCCAGCACTTTGGGAGGCCAAGGCGGGAGAATCGCTTGGGCCCAGGAGTTTAAAACCAGCTTGGGAGGTACAGTGAGACCTCCTCTCTACAAAAAATTAGCCAGGCATGTTGGCACATGCCTGTAGTCCCAACTACTTGGGAGGCTGAGCTGGGAGGATTTCTTGAGACTGGGAAGTTGAGGCTGCAGTGAGCTGAGATCACGCCACTGCACTCCAGCCTGGGCAACAGAGTGAGACCCTTTCTCAAAAAAAAAAAAAAAAAAAACTGAGGCAACTAAGTAGCTGAGCTTTCATCATCTCCTGTAACTGAATTCAGTGATGGTCTGGATACTCTGTTTCCTTAGGGTAAATTTCCATCCTGGCTGGCAGAAATACCACATTGTTTAAATTATTGTATGGCCGGCCATGGTGGCTCACGCCTGTAATCCCAGCACTTTGAGAGGCCGAGGCAGGTAGATCACTTTGACCTCAGGAGTTCAAGACCAGCCTGTGCAATAAGAGGAAACCCCATCTCTATAAAAAATACAAAAATTAGCTGGACGTGGTGGCACACGCCTGTAGTCTCAGCTACTTGGGAGGCTGAGGCTGGAGAATCACTTGAACCCAGGAAGCGGAGGTTGCAGTGAGCCGAGATCATGCCACTGCACTCCAGTCTGAGCGACAGAGTGAAACCCTGTCTCAAAAAAATAAAATAAATTACTGTGCTTTTTGATATGTTTTAATACCAAACAGGGATAGTCCCTCCTGATTACTTGTCTTTATATTTTTTCTTTGCACAACTGACTTTTGTACTTTTAATGTTAAACTTCGAGAAATTCCACTGTGATTTACAATAATTTTACTAAATGTAAAACAAATACCATAGAAATATTTACTAGAATTACATTGATCTTATAAATCCAATTTGGAAAACACTGACATCTTAAAAATAATCAGCACTTCCATCCAGGGCATTTTTTTCAAGGCTTTATGTCTTACGGTAAAGTTTTACAATTTTCTTTATATAGATTACATCGTTCCTGGTTTCAGTTATTCTTAGGAGTTTTTGTTGTTGTTCTGAATAAGATCTCTCTTTCCATTTATATTATTTTGTTATTAGTGGATTTTTATATCTCAAATACAGGGTTAGAGCTGTCACTAGGATTGTCATTAAAAATAAATCTAGGTCAGGCACGGTCGCTCACACCTGTAATCCCAGCACTTTGGGAGGTCGAGGCTGGCGGATCCCTTGAGCCCAGGAGTTCAAGACCAGCCTGGGCAACATGGTGAACCACTATCTCTACAAAAAATACAAAAATTAGCCAGGCATGCTGGCATAAGCCTGTAGTCCCATCTACTCAGGAGGCTGAAGCATGAAAATCACTTGAGCCCGGGAGGCAGAGGTTGCAGTGAGCCGAGATCACGCCACTGCACTCTAGCCTGGGTGACAGAGCAAGACTCCGTCTCAAAAAAACAAAAATACATCTAGAGCCGGGCACAGTGGCATGTGCCTGTGGTCCTAGCTATTATACTTGGGAGGCTGAGGCAGAGGATCATTTAAGCCCAGGACCTTGAGTCCAGTCTGGGAAACATAGGAAGACCTTGTCTCTAAAAAAAATTTTTTTTTAATTAAGAGAATAAAAAATCTAGAGTAGTGCTTCTCAATCTTCGCTATGCATCAGAATCACCTGGACAGCTTTTAACGAAGAGCGATGCCTGGCCCCCATTCCCAGAGACTCTAATTTAACCAGTCCGAGGTGGGAGCCAAGCATTTTTTTGTCTATTAATAATGTTTTTTGTTTTACCCTATCAATAATCTCCATTTTTGCTATTCCTTCCTTTATTCCCTTCATAACTTCCAAAATTATGTGAGATAATGCTGCAGAAAACATCTTTCTTTTCTTCTTGATTTCAACAGGAATGCCTCTAGAATTTTACCATTGAAAAAGATGTTGGCCTTTCATATGGAATAAATCATCTTTCTGTTAAGAAACTATTCTTCTATTAGTTTTTGTTTTGTTTTTTGAGACGGAGTCTCACTCTGTTGCCCAGGCTGGAGTGCAATGGTGCGATCTTGGCTCACTGTAATCTCTGCCTCCTGGGTTCAAGCGATTCTCCTGCCTCAGCCTCCCAAGTAACTGGGATTACAGGTGTCTGCCACCATGCCCAGCTAATTTTTTTTTTTTGTATTTTTAGTAGAAACAGGGTTTCACCATGTTGTCCAAGCTGGTCTCAAACTCCTGACCTTAAGTGATCTGCCCACCTGGACTTCCCAAAGTGCTGGGATTAGAGGCATAAGCCACTGCATCCAGCCTTCTATTAGTTTCTAAAAAGAGTATTTATAAGGGAGGCCTCTTGGCTTTTCTTGAGAAAATTATGTTTTGTTTTGCTTTCCTTATTTGACCTAATGGTATTAGTAAATTTCCTACAACTTTATGTTTAAAATCTTTGCTATTTCTCATCGTCTCTGGACGCTTTATACACTCACACTATTTCAAACAAAGATATTTCTAGTAGGTTTATTCTAAGTCATTAGAGATCACTTTAACATGAGCAGTTTGTTATTTTTATGAATGTTCTCTCACCTGTCAACACTGGATGATGGTTTGGTTGACAGATTGAAGGTATGCTGTACTCAATAAAGAGGAGAACTGTAAAAATGCAAAATGGAAAATCCACACAACTGATCACATTCTAGAGAAGAGGCAGCTCCCTTCACCATTTGCTGATACCCCTCACCTGGGCAGTGATAGTAATCAGCATACTCCACACTCCAAGCTGTTACCAAGTATAGAATTTCAGGTCTTCTGGGTGGCAAAAGCCCAATCCGATGCCTAAAGGGGTCCTCCCGCTGTCAAGTCTACTGTCTTGGATTCCCAAAGAATTTACTTCTTTGAAATGTTAATGATCAGTAAAATAGTGAGACAAACATTGTAAAGGATCCACAAGTCAATACTATGAGCAAATGATTACAAGCTCTTGTGTATGTTTCTAGTCTTACCTTCCAACTATATATACTTTAAAAAAAATCAATCGCTCATATGGGATATAAAGTTAGGAGTTTAGGAGTTATTTTACCTTCATGCTGACTATTGCAACTCGGAGGTTCGTCCCGCCGAGATCAACGGCCAAGGCACTTAGAGTTTCAAGAATATGGTCAATATCTTGAGAGATATTCTCCTTCACAGGAGGAAAGCAGAATTTCTTTTGCAGTGGCTCTTGAAGATCGATAGATTTGAGAAACTTCAAAATCCTTGGAACAGCATTTCCATCCCCATATATCTTTGAACTGCAATATACAAAAAGTCAATTAAATTATATGCTTCTGCCATACATGTTAAATGGTAGTGAGGGTATAATATAATGGAAACTGAGACTTCAAGTAAAAATAATTCATGCTTCTTTCTAAAGTGACATCTTCCTGCCGTGCACAGTGGCTCACACCTGTAATCCCAGCACTTTGGGAGGCTGAGGCAGGAAGATTGCTTGAGCCCAAGAGTTTGAGACCAGCCTGGGCAACATAGAGGTAGCAACTCTATCTCTACAAAAAAGTAATTTAAAAAATCATGTTTAAAGAAATATAGGCTGGGTGCAGTGGCTCACGCCTGTAATCCCAGCACTTTGGGAGGTCAAGGCTGGCGGATCACCTGAAGTCAGGAGTTCAAGATCAGCCTGGCCAACACGGTGAAACCCCAGCTCTACTAAAAACACAAAAATTAGCCAGGCGTTGTGGGTGCCTGTAATCCCAGCTACTCAGGAGGTTGAGGCAGGAGAACTGCTTGAATCTGGGAGGCAGAGATTGCAGTGAGTCGAGATCGCACCACTGCACTCCAGCCTGGGTGACAGAGCAAGACTCTGTCTCAAAAAAAAAAAAAAAAAAAGACCAACAATAACAAAAAAGAAATAAAATAATATCTCCACAAGGTATACATACTTCAGAACATCATGTTATACACAATAAATACATACAATTTTATCTGTCAATTAAAAGTTAAAAAATATAAATCATAATTACACAGAACTAAAAAAATTTTATATAAAATATCTAGATCTCTTCAGCAACATTGTAACTAAGTGCCTGCATTTTTTGCTTTTTTTAGTTTTTATCTTTATATTTCTGAGAAAACAAAATTATTTTCAGAAAGAAATATTCAAATACAGGGAAATCTCATCGATTTGAAACAGGAGGGTGGTCAAAATTAATTAAAAAGCTGAACTAGACTTTTAAAAAAAATCAGTTACATTATTTTCTAATATTTATAGAAAGTCAAATAAGGTTAAATAAGTGTAGCAAAAGTGCTGTATTAATTAAGAGAAACAAAATAAGGCTGGGCGCAGTGGCTCACGCCTGTAATCCCAGTGCTTTGGGAGGCTGAGGCAGGTGGATCACCTGAGGTCAGGAGTTTTGAGACCAGCTTGCCCAACATGGTGAAACCCCATCTCTACTAAAAATACAAAAATTAGCCAGGCATGGTGGTGCGCACCTGTAATCCCAGCTACTTGGGAGGCTGAGACAGGAGAATTGCTTGAACCCAGGAGGCGGAGGTTGCAGTGAGCTGAGATGGCGCCACTGCACTCTAGCCTGGGCAACAGAGCAAGACTCCATCTCAAAATAAATAAATAAATAAATAAAATATATATTCTACATTGGAACGTTTGGTACAGTAATAATGGGTATGATATTAGCAATCCCTGTCTCCCCAGCAACTAGGGGCCCATAGGCATAAGAAGGAAAGCTCTGTTAGGATGATTAAACAGTGATTGTAGCTCTAAAATGGTACTGAAGGTAGCTCCCCTTTTAAATCACTCAACAAAGAATGTTTTATACTCACCAAGGGTACTGTTTACCAAACTGAAGGTGCAGTGCTTGCAATATTTTGTCTTGGGTGTCAGCATCCCGGACATGAAGAACATTCTCCCCTAGGTAAAACCAGTGACACATTACAAGGATTTGGAAGTGGGAATATCCAAAGAATAAAGAAATTATCAGTGTACTATGCTCATAATTAGACCTGAAATCCAGCTGACTTCAGGTAAGTCTTTTGTTAGGGAAAATTCAACTTTTCTACTTTATACCTTTTAAAGTACTCTTGGCAAGATTTCAGTACATAAAACACTTAAGGGCACTAGGGTCCTTTATTCCCAAAGAGAAGAAATCAAGTTTTTGTTTATTAAAATAAATAAGGTAGACTAACCTGGCATCCACTTACCATTTGCCTAGTCATCTATGAGATCCACTCTCTTTCAACCTGCCCTGCCTTCCATCTACTCAGCCAGTGGTTCACTCGGCTGGTCAGGCAGTCACTTTCCCTCCAGACATTTCCTGACCAATATGAGGGAGTAAATCTAGCGAAAATGGCCACACTGTTCAATGGGTTTGGCTAAGAAGAGAAGAGTGGACGAGTAACAGCTGGAGAGAGGTGTGGGGTCAAGAAAGGAGTTTGTTTTGTGTTGTTTGTTTTTAAGATGTGAGAGGCTTAGGCATGTTTAAATGATGAGGAGGTTAAATAAAAAAGGATGAGAAAAGATCACTCATGGATAGGTCCCTGAGAAGGCAGGAGTGGTTGGGATTGAAAACACAAGTAGAAGGATGGGCAGTGGACAGGCAGGAGAGAGACCCACACCCACACCCATGCCCACACCCTGCTATAAAGAAGGTAAGAAGGAAAGGATGGATGGGCATGCACATTTATATAAGTTTATTTAAGTGTAGTGGCAAAAAGTACAGAGACCATGTTGGCATATGGTTCAATTCTCCTTTCACTTTTTTTTTTTTGAGACAAAGTCTTGCTCTGTTGCCCAGGCTGAAGTGCAGTGGCACAATCTCAGTTCACTGCAACCTCTACCTCCCAGGTTCAAACGATTCTCCTGCCTCAGCCTCCTGAGTAGCTGGGATTGCAGGCGTGTACCACCATGCTTGGCTAATTTTTGTATTTTTAGAGATGGCGTTTCACCATGTTAGCCAGGCTGGCTTGAACTCCTGACCTCAAGTGATCCACCTGCCTTGGCCTCCCAAAGTGCTAGGATTACAGGCGTGAGCCACTGTGCATGGCTCTCCTTTCACATCTTAAATGAACTCAGCAGTATCCACTACCCCATCCTTAAAACATTTTATTTTGGGGGCTTTATAGATAGCACACTTTCCTTGTTTCCCTCCAACCTCACTGGTGTTCCTCTTCAGTCTTCCTTGCTGGCCCTTCCCTCTTCACCAGAACTCTAAAGATTGAAGGGCTCCAGAGGTTGGTCCTAGGCTCCATTCTCTGCCCTATTTATAAGTCTTTTTTTTTTTTTTTTTTTTTGAGACGGAGTCTTGCTCTGTCACCCTGGCTGGAGTGCAGTGGCACGATCATAGCTCACTGTAACCTTAAACTCCTGGGCTCAAGTGATCCTCCCACCTCAGCCTCCTGAGTAACTAGGACCACAGGCGCATGCTACCAGGTCCACCTAATTTTAAAACTTTTTTGTAGAGATAAAATATCACTATCTTTTTTTTTTTTTTTTTTGAGACGGAGTCTCGCTCTGTTACCCAGGCTGGAGTGCAGTGGCGCGATCTTGGCTCACTGCAAGTTCCGCCTCTCGGGTTCACGCTAAAATTTTTTTGTAGAGATAAAATATCACTATCTTGACCCGAGCTAGGGTCGAACTCCCAGCCTCAAGCAACAATCCCACCTTGGCCTCCCAAAGCACTGGGATTATAGGCGTTGAGCCACTGCACCTGGCCTGGGTTTTAAATACTATCTATGGCTGGTGCTATTATCTTCAATATCTTTTCTTCATACTAGAAACAGAATTTTTAGCCAGGCATCTGATCCCCAGCCAAAGATTATATTCTGGCTGGTCCAAGTACAGTGGTGTTTACAACTAATTGATCACAACCAGTTCCTCCTCCCCCAGCACTGCTTCACTAAAAAAAAAAAAAAAAAGAGAGAGAAAAAGAGAAAGAAAGAAAGGCAAAGAAAGAAAGAAGGAAGGAAGGAAAGAAGGAAGGAAGGAAGGAAAAGAAAGAAGGAAAGAAAACAAACAAAACACAGACTGGGCACAGTGGCTCACATCCATAATTCCAGGACTTTGTGAGGCCAAGGTAGGAAGGATCACTTGAGACCAGGAGTTTGAGACAAGCCTGGGCAACAAAGCAAGACCCTGTCTCTACAAAACATTTTGTAAAAACATTAGCCAGGCATGGCTGGGGAGGCTAAAGTGAGAGGATAACTTGAGCCCAGGAATTCAAGGGTACGATGAGCTATTAACTACACCACTGCACTCCAGCCTGAGCAACAGAACAATATCATTTCAGACAAAAACAAAACAAACAAACAAACAAAAAAGACTAAATTCTTCAGCTTGCCTTGCAGCCAGATGTGGCCATGTGACTAAGATGGATGTGAGAAGAAAGATTTGCAACTTTCAGGTCTTGCCTTTAAAGGGAAAGGCATCTTCTCTTTTCCTTCTTCCAAAGGCTAAAACAGAGACTTGCAAGCAATAGCTAGAGCGACCACTAAGAAAATAGATGGGGGCTAAGTCTGATGATTGTGGAGCTGCCATCCACTGAGAAAGAAAGAACATTTAACTTATTTCAGCCACTATTATTTAGGGTCTCTGTTATAGCAGCCAAACTGACAACCAATTATACATCATCTCTATACCAATGACTCTCAAATTTCTATCTCCAACTCCAACTCTTCCTGGAACTGTCTAGCTGTTTACTAGCCATGTCTGCTTTGATATCTAATAGGCATCTCAAACTTCACATAGCTATAAGAGAACTCTTAATTCAATTCCTCCCCAAATCTGTTCCTCCCTCAGTGTCCCCATATCACTGCCCAATCAGAAATCTAGGCTGTAATGGAAAAGTGTGTATCATTAAAGGAAAAAGAACTGGACTAGAACCAAGGAGATTAGTTCTAGCTCCGCTCTTTCTCCAATTCTTCATAATTGCCACCTTCCTATTATATTTAGATCTTCTTCCCTTCTCATTCCCAGCATATCACTGCCCAATCAGAAATCTAGGCTTCCTTGTTGATTCCTTTTACCTCCACATCCAAGCATCAGCAAGTACTATAACAAGACCCAAATCTAACTTTTTTCCATCTCTAATACTTCATCAAAGCCACTATCATCTCTCATCTGAGCAACTGAATCAGCCCCCTTACTGGTCTCCCTGCTTTTATTCTTGCCACCCCCCCCCCCGACATTCCATTCTCTATATTAGCAACCAGAGTGATCTTTCCAAAATGCAAGTCATGTCATGTCATTCCCTCCCATTACACTTAGAAAAAATTCCAAATGATTTACCCTGGCTTACATGCATCTGTTTCCTTCTCTAACATCATCTGTATCACTCTGCCTCTTGCTCACTACTCTACAGCCACAATAGCGCTTCCATTTCTCAAATACACCAAGTTCACCTCCCAGCCCTCACACTGGCTGTTCCCACTGCCTCTCCCTGATCCTCACATAGCTGACTCCTTGTCATTCAGATTTCAGCTTAGGTGTCACCTCCTTAAAGAGGTCTTTCTTTAACCATCATATACCTTGGCAATGAAAATGGTTTCTTTATCTCACAAACCATATGAGTCCATCATATACCTTGTGTTACAGCAGGCACAGCATATAGAATTCCTGATATTTTTCTTATTTCTTTTGCGTATGTCTATCATCTATCTCCTCTCCCACTAGAATGTAAGTTGCATGAGAGCCCAGCTCTTCTTGGTCTAGTTTATTGCCAAATCCCAGTGCCTAGTACATGGTAGGTGTTTACTAAATATTTTCTAAATGAATGAATTGAGGAATTTGAAAGAACTTCCATCTCATGGCTTCTATTTTCTCTATGAAGTGGAGAGTAAAGTAATATGCTGGGAATGAGAAGGGAAGAACATCTAAATATAACAGAAAGGTGGCAATTATGAAGAACTGGAGAAAGAGCAGAGCTAGAACTCATCTCCTTGGTTCTAGTCCAGTTCTTCTTCGTTTAGTGATACACACTTTTCCATTACAGCTTCCGTTAAATTCCACTGCGTGTAAACAGGATTAGAACTTGAGCTAATGTTAATAACAGGACCTAGCTCAGTTAGCAAATTCATTAATAATAATCCTACTTATACTTAAGGGGCACTTTACTTAGAACTACCATACTCTAAAGTACTGATTGAAGGGATTCTATATTAGGCCCAGAAAATAAAAGACTAGCATTCATATATTCATGAAACATTCAACCATATTCTGTCTTAAACACAGCCATGAAAGACCATAATTAAGAACCACTTAGGCTGGGCACGGTGGCTCACGCCTGTAATCCCAGCACTTTGGGAGGCCGAGGTGGGCGGATCATGAGGTCAGGAGATTGAGACCATCCTGGCTAACATGGTGAAACCCCGTCTCTACTAAAAAATACAAAAAATTAGCCGGGCATGGTGGCTGACGCCTGTAGTCCCAGCTACTCGGGAGGCTGAGGCAGGAGAATGGCGTGAACCCGGGAGGCGGAGCTTGCAGTGAGCCGAGATCACACTACTGCACCCCAGCCTGGGCGACAGAGCGAGACTCCATCTCAAAAAAAAAAAGAACCACTTAGTGCTAATTGATATTACAAAGACAATAAAATGTAAGCAGAGATCTAAAATATTTGGTAATCACTGTGTGCTATTTATCGACTATAGATTTTAGGCTTCAACTGGTTATTAACCTCATTCACTCACTTGTTCACAAAATATATGCTCAGCACTGATATATGCATACCTTATAACAACTCACGTATGTATAAAGCCGAGTCAGTTGAAGTATGAGCAAAGGTAAATACCTGTTTCTCTTCCAATCTGACGTGTTCCCAGGTTGATCACAGGTGTTCCAAAAGCTCCAACTTCTCGAACCCCACAGCTGCTGTTCCCAATCATACAGCCAGCATGGGCAACCAACTGTATAAACTGGTCAAATGGGACGTGTTTAACTGCACGAAAGTTGGGATGATGCTCAATGCCCTTCTTCCGCATCACTCGAACCATCTCTTTGCTCCCTATGAAAATGAAAGGAACCAATTGGTAAATGGTTTGTGAGATAAAGAAACCATTTTCATTGCCAAGTATAGCCCACGTAAAGAAATCTCCCTAAAAAACCCTCACATCAGTTATTAGGGAAATAGTAATTTTAACTACTGGCTTTTTCATGAATGATGGATATCTAAAATGTCCTCTGCTTCACTCATCTAGGAACTCAAAAAGCAGCAGTTGGGACTTTTCAAACAGAACTAGGCAAAGCAAATAACTTTTATCAATGCCCTAGTAAAAGCCTTTACCTTAAACAACAATTAAGAGGCTAAAGACAGGCCAACAGCCTGTATCTCTTAACCTGAGAGTTCCCAAATGGAACCCTCTCAGGCTCCACACACCAAGCTGATCAGAGAGCCTCTGCCCAGCTACACTCACCTTTACACTAACAAGAACTCAGTGGGATAGCACTCCCATTTATGTGACCTAAACTCCAAGAAAATACAAATAGATTCTGATAACTGTGGCTTATATTTTAACTACATGACTTAATAAAAATTTAAAGATACATGAAGGGGAGGCAATATTTAATGTCCCTCTGCTTGCCTCTCAACTGACCCTCTCCTAACTACCCCATACCTAGGGAGGAAAATTGCTAATCTGACTGGTTAGAAGGCAGAAGTCTGACCGCACCATGCCCACCAGTGGGCAGGTGCCACTCATTTAACCAAAGCTGTGCATGCATGATTCTCGATTTTTTTAACTTTCATTGTGTGGCAACGTAGGTAAATGGACTCAGGGTCTAACTCTCTGGAGAAGGCCTGGCCACTTTCTATATACAGTCTTGCCAGAGCACCATCTGTAATTACTGTACAGGTTGAGCATCCCTTATTTGACATGGTTGGGACCAGAAATATTTTGGGTTTCAAGTTTTTTTGGATTTTGAAATATTTGTTATTCCGTAATACTTACCAGATCAGCATCCCTAATCTGAACATCCAAAATCCAACTGCTCCAATAAACGCTTTGAGCGTCATGTTGGTGCTCAAAAAGTTTGGGCTCAAAAATTTGAGCATTTCAGATTTCAGATTTTTGGATTAGGGATACTCAAACTGTAGTACATGGCACACCAGAAGGCACCACTACTATTCCAAGATTCAGGTTTCGATTCAGTTGAAAGCTCCTCTTTGGCTTAAGGCTTCAATAATCCATTTTCCGGAGGGAGTCATGTACTGGGGAACAGGGCACTAAGCCAGATAATGATAAAGTGATGCCTTGATTCTTATTTTCCTGTTGTTCCCTGTGTATAGCTTATCAAAAACCCTGTGGAGGGTAGAGGCAAGTGGCAGCCATGACTTAGATATACCTGGGACCCTTTACTTTCATAGAAAAAAAATACCTCTAATTCTAAAGTATATACAGTCAGGAAAGTGTATTAAAAACAGAATATATCATTGACAATGAATGCTGAACAAGAATGATACATAGTTACATTACACATATTTATAAAAAATTTAAAGGTCAGAAAAGAATAAATATTAACATTTTTGAAATATTGATACATTACCTGGAAAAAATCTGGGTTGGGTATTCTTAAATCTGTTTTCAACTAATATCCTACTTTGTTCTCCCTAACAGAAAAGATTCTTCAAGGGAATACTAAGACAGGGGTTCTTTCAGAGTAAGTTGGTGATATCTTGACATTGCAGAGAAAGGGTTCTGCCTCCTTTACCAAAAAAAAGCCTAAGAACTCAACAATGAGTGGTGTCAGCTAACAATAACCAGTATTTGGAAATTCTTCAGTGTTAGGCTCTGTTCTGGCATTTCTCATTAATATCTCACACCCCCATTAACTCGCCTAAGGTCTCAGCAGTACCAAAATCTATAGTACCATCCCCTGGTAAGCAAGTGATCAGTCAGGGCAGGCTTGAGGATGAACTGGTTGGGACTGGCTGGGGACTCCAGATTTAAACTGCTTCAGCTCAAGATTACTTTAAGGTATAGCTAACATAAATATGAAAGAAAGCAAGAAAAAATATTAGTGGCTATTTTACTGTGGATAGTGGAATCACTGCTTTTCTAGAGATTCTCTTTCACTTCAACTCTTTTTTTTTTGAGATGGAGTCTCACTCTGTCACTGAGACTAGAGTGCAGTGGCATGATCTCGGCTTACTGCAACTTCCACCTTCCAGGTTCAAGTGATTCTCCTGCCTCAGCCTCCTGAATAGCTGGGACTACAGGTGTCCACCACTGTGGCTGGCTAATTATTGTATTTTAGTAGAGACAGGGTTTCACCATGTTGGCCGGGCTGATCTCGAACTCCTGACCTCAAGTGTTCTGCCTGCCTCGGCCTCCCGAAGTGCTGGGATTACAGGCATGAGCCACCGTGCCTGGCCATCTTTCACTTCAACTTCTAAGATTTGTGTCTCTTGGCTTCTGCAGTTTCTTAACTGGTGGAAACTGGAGGGAAAATATTAGTACTAAACATGAGACTAAAGTAGACAGTAGACAGACTATTTTTGTTATTAAGTTTCTACTGGACTTGGCAAAAACATTACAAACTTTTTGAGTTATAGCAAAATTGGTAATCCTTTGAAAATTGGAATGCATTTCAGAATAGAGTGCCCTTCAATGATAAGATGAGCAAGATAGGAAGGCAGTTAAAAGAAGAAGTAATAGAAACATAAAATTGGAAAAAGTAGGTGGCATAATTTCATTTTCAAGTTCAATTACCTGCATCAATATTTGGAAACAGGACTAGGGTCCGCTTGTTAAATGAGATAAGTGCATCCAATGTTAATTCAAACATTTTTATGGAATGCTTAATGTCAGTGGTCACAGGGTGCTGTAGTGCAACAATGTAATCTTTAGATTTTACATCATCACCTGTTTAGAGAAAATCAAACCACATTGCTTCATTAGTTAAGAATCTTAAAAGAGAAAGAAGCAAATTCTGAAAGCAAGACTCTAAGTCTGTGCTTTTCAAAATTCTGAGATAGAAACAGTTTGTCAAATTGTGAACAGGGCATCCAAATTAGAGTCAAATGATAAGAATTTACAGCAACAAATCCAAGGATTCAGCAAACTTAACATTTTACAAAGACATGCTGCCACAAACATAACTTTAAATAGCAGGCACTAGAAATTCACTGTTTTAAAACCCAAACTATTCCAAAGCACTTGAAAAATGTGACTCTTTCCAATTTCTAACTAATGTTTTTAGTGAATATTCAGCAATATCAACGAATAATAATATGTTGCATATCAGGGCATTTTGAAGCTGAACAAGCATTAAACATATTTCCTAGAATGCACAGGAGCTTCCCTGTACTATCACCTACCAGATTCAACAAGTGGCAAGTGTTTCTAACTCTGTTGAAGGAATAGGAGAGTTTCGCTCATCCCTAGGCTGGGATCCCAAGGACGGTTCCTCAGCAAAAATTTAAAATGTAAAAAGTTTAGATTGACAGTGCTATGTCAAACAATGCAAGGTATTTACCAGTAGGGCCTATATTATCCCATAAAACTGAAAGTGAGCTCCACTTACTTTCTTTTTAAATTTATTTATTTTTCCATAAGTTATTGGGGTATAGGTAGTATTTGGTTACATAAGTAAGTTCTTTGGTGGTGATTTGTGAGATTTTGGTGCACCCATCACCTGAGCAGTATACTCTGCACCATATTTGTAGTCTTCTATCCCTCGCCCCCTCCCACTCTTCCCCCCAAGTCCCCAAAGTCCACTGTATCATTCTTAGGCCTTTGCATCCTCACAGCTTAGCTTCCACATATCAGTGAGAACATACAATGTTTGGTTTTCCATTCCTGAGTTACTTCACTTAGAATAATAGTGTCCAGTCTCATCTAGGTCACTGCAAATGCTGTTAATTCATTCCTTTTTATGGCTGCATAGTATTCCAGTAGATACAGATATATAGATGTAGATATATATAGATATATACACACACACACACACACACACACACACACACACACACACCACCGTTTCTTTATCCAATCGTTGATTAATGGGCATTTGGATTGGTTCCATGACTTTGCAATTGTGAATTGTGCTGCTATAAACATGCGTGTACAAGTATCTTTTTCAAATAATGACTTCTTTTCCTCTGGGTAGATACCCAGTAGTGGAATTGCTGGATCAAATGGTAGTTCTACTTTTAGTTCTTTAAGGAATCTCCACACTGTTTTCCATAGTGGCTGTACTAGTTTACATTCCCACCAGCAGTGTAGAAGTGTTCCCTGATCACCACATCCACACTAGCATCTACTGTTTTTTGATTTTTTGATTATGGCCATTCTTGCAGGAGTAAGGCGGCATCGCATTATGGTTTTGATTTGCATTTTCCTGATCATTAGTGATGTTGAGCATTTTTTCATATGTTTGTTGGCCATTTGTATATTTTCTTTTGAGAATTGTCTATTCATGTCCTTAGCCCACTTTTTTATGGGATTTTTTCTTACTGATTTGTTTGAGTTCATTGTAGATTCTCGATATTAGTCTTCTGTCGGATGTATAGATTGTGAAGATTTTCTCCCACTCTGTGGTTGTTTACTCTGCTATTCCTTTTGCTGTGCAAAAGCTCTTTAGTTTAATTAGGTCCCAGCTATTTATCTTTGTTTTATCGTATTTGCTTTTGGGTTCTTGGTCATGAAATCCTTGCCTAAGCCAATGTCTAGAAGGGGTTTTCCCATGTAATCTTCTAGAATTTTTATAGTTTCAGGTCTTAGATTTAAGTCCTTAATCCATCTTGAGTTGATTTTTGTATAAAGTGAGAGATGAGGATCCAGTTTCATTCTCCTACATGTGGCCAGCGAATTATTCCAGCACCATTTGTTGAGAAAGGTGTCCATTCCCCACTTTATATTTTTGTTTGATTTGTCGAAGATCAGTTGGCTGTAAGTATTTGGGTTTATTTCTGGGTTCTCTATTCTGTTCCATTGGTCTATATTCCTATTTTTGTACCAGTAACATGCTGTTTTGGTGACTATGGCCTTATAGTATCGTTTGAAATCAGGTGGTGTGATGCCTCCAGATTTGTTCTTTTTGCTTAGTCTTGCTTTGGCTATATGGGCTCTTTTTTGGTTCCACATGAATTTTAGAATTATTTTTTTAATTCTGTGAAGAATAATGGTGGTATTGTGATGGGGATTGCATTGAATCTGTAGATTCCTTTTGGCAGTATGGTCATTCTCGCAATATCAACTCTACCCATCCATGAGTATGGGATGTGTTTTGCAATATCAACTCTACCCATCCGTGAGCATGGGATGTGTTTCCATTTGTTCATGTTGTCTATGATTTCTTTCTATCTTTCTTTCTTTTTCACTCTTTTTTTTTTTTTTTTTTGATGTAGTCTCACTCTTGTTGCTCAGGCTGGAGTGCAATGGTGTGATCTCGGCTCACGGCAACCTCCGCCTCCCAGGTTCAAGTGATTCTCCTGCCTCGGCCTCCCAAGTAGCTGGGACTACAGGTGCACACCACCATGCCCAGCTAAGTTTTGTATTTTTAGTAGAGTCAGGGTTTCACCATGTTGGCCAGGCTGGTCTCAAACTCCTGAACTCAAATGATCTGCCCGCCTTGGCCTCCCAAATTGCTGGGATTACAGGTGTGAGCCTCTGCACCCAGCCTGTGATTTCTTTCAGCAGTGTTTTGTAATTTCCCTTGTAGAGGTCTTTTGACTCCTTGGTTAGGTATATTCCTAAGTATTTTATTTTATTTTATAATTTTATAATTTTATTTTATTTTTATTTTGCAGCTGTTGTAATAGGGGTTGAGTTCTTGGTTTGATTCTCCGCTTGGTCGCTGTTGGTGTATAGAAGAGCTACTGATTTGTGTACATTAATCTAGTATCCGGAAACTTTGCTGAATTCTTTTATAAGTTCTAGGAGCTTTCTGGAGGTGTCCTTAGGGTTTTCAAGGTAAATAATCATATTGTCAGCAAAGAGTGACAGTTTGACTTCCTCTTTACTGATTTGGTTGCCCTTTTCTTCTCTTGTCTGATTGCTCTGGCTAAGACTTCCAGTACCATGTTGAAGAGGAGTGGCGAGAGTGGGCATCCTTGTCTTGTTCCAATTCTCAGAGGGAATGCTTTCAACTTTTCCCCATTCGGTATTACATTGGCTGTGGGTTTGTCATAGATGGCTTTTATTACATTAAGGTATGTCCCTTGTATGCTGATTTTGCTGAGAGTTTTAATCATAAAGCGATGCTGGATTTTGTTGAATGCTTTTTCTGCATCTATTGAAATGATCATGTGATTTTTAATTCTGTTTATGTGGTGCATCACATTTACTGACTTGTATACATTAAACCATCTCTGCATCCCTGGTATGAAACCCACTTGATCATGGTGGATTATCTTTTTGATATGTTGTTGGATTTGATTAGCTAGTATTTTGTTAAGGATTTTAGCATCTATGTTCATCAAGGATATTGGCCTGTTGTTTTTTTTTGTTATGTCCTTTCCTGGTTTTGGTATTAGGGTCATGGGGGCTTCACAGAATAAATTAGGGAGGGTTCCTTCTTCCTCTGTCTTGTGGAATAGTGTCAAAAGGATTGGTACCAATTCTTCTTTGAATGTCTGGTAGAATTCTGCTGTGAATCCATCTGGTCGTGGAATTTTTTTTGTTGGTAATTTTTAAATTACCATTTCCATCTTGCTGCTTGTTATTGATCTGTTCAGGGTATGTAATTCTTCCTGATTTAAGCTAGTAGGGTTGTATTTTTCCAGGAATTTGTCCATCTCTTCTAGGTTTTCTAGTTTATGTGTGTCAAGGTGTTCATAGTAGCCTTGAATGATCTTTTGTATTTCAGTAGCGTCAGTTGTAATATCTCCTGTTTCATTTCTTAGTGAGGTTATTTGGATTTTCTCCCTTCTTTTCTTGGTTAATCTTGCCAGTGGTCTAACAGTTTTATTTATCTTTTCAAAGAACCAGCTTTTTGTTTCATTTACTTTTTTTTTTTAAAGACAGAGTCTCGCTCTGTCACCCAGGTTGGAGTGCAGTGGCACGATCTGGGCTCACTACAGCCTCCACCTCCTGGGTTCAAGCAATTCTCCTGCCTCAGCCTCCTGAGTAGCTGGGACTATAGGCCTATGCCACCATGCCTAGCTAATTTTTGTATTTTTTAGTAGAGATGGGGTTTCACCATGTTGGCCAGGATGGTCTCTATCTCCCGACCTTGTGATCTGCCTGCTTTGGCCTCCCAAAGTGCTGGGATTACAGGCAGGAGCCACTGTGCTGGGCAACAGTTTCTTTATGAAAGAAGGATGGCAAAGTAGCAAAAACAAGAAGTCTTTTTAGACCAGGGAAAGTAAAACACAAGACAATGAGCCAGAGCAACTCATTCCTGGCAATAATACATTTCATACAAAGTTTGCACCTGCTTCTCCACCTGGCACTTCTGATATTATTACCGGTCTTTGTATCTATCCGTAATTCAGCAGCCTCAGCCCTTTCATAAATCCTTTCCATAAAGGCATTTTGTTTTCTGTCGTAAAGTCCTATATTTACTGTGATATGCCTTTCATTATTAGGAATTTAACATGCCTTTTTAACTTTGCTAATTTTAAAATTAAGATTGTTATATATTAACATTCTGGTTACAAAGCTGCAATGTTATATATGGCCTACCCAACCCTATCTTCCTGTAAGCAGAGTGATAGCATGAGAAGTTCCACATCAAGGCCAGGTGCGGTAGCTCACGCCGATAATCCCAGCAGTTTGGAGGGCCGAGGAGGGTGGATCACCTGAGGTCAGGAGTTCGAGATCAACTTGGTGAACATGGTGAAGCCCCATCTTTACTAAAAATACAAAAATTTGCCAGGTGTGATGGTGTGCACCTGTAGTCCCAGCTACTCAGGAGGCTGAGGCAGGAGTATTGCTTAAACCTGGGAGGCAGAGGTTGCAGTGAGTCGAGACTGTGCTAACGCACTCCAGCCTAGGTGACAGAACTCCAGCCTTGGCAACAGAGCAAGACTCTGTCTCAAAAAAAAAAAAAAAAAAAAAAGAAGTTACACATCAAGAAGCAGGCACAGGTTTTATATAAAATGTATTACTGCCCAGTGGTGGATGGCTCTGCCTCATTGTCTTGAGTTTTCTTTTTCACTGGTTTAAAGACCAAAAAAAAAAAAAAAAAAAAAAAAAAAAAAAAAATGCAATTTTAGCTGTTCTGTTGTCCTTCTTTTCATAAAGAACTGCTTAAATTGTCCCAAATAGGACTTTAAGCCCTACAAGTACAATTCAATTTTGCTACATTCTACTTTCTAATGGTTATTTGCTGTTTTTTGTTCTGAGACAGAGTCTCGCTCTGTTGCCAGATTGGGGTGCAGTGGCGCAATCTTGGCTCACTGCAGCCTCTGCTTCCTGGGTTCATGCGATTCTTCTGCCTCAGCCTCCCAAGTACCTGGAGACTACAGGCGTGCGCCACCATGCTCAGCTAATTTTTGTATTTTTAGTAGAGATGGGGTTTCACCATGTTGGCCAGGATGGTCTCAATCTCTTGACCTCATGATCCGCCCGCTGTGGCCTCCCAAAGTGCTGGGATTACAGGTGTGAGCCACCGCATCTGGCCTGGGTTGTATGCTTTTTTTTTTTTTTTTTTTTTTTTGAGACGGAGTCTCACTTCTTCACCCAGGCTGGAGTGCAGTGGTGCAGTCTCGGCTCACAGCAACCTCCCTGGGTTCAAGCAATTCTCCTGCCTCAGCCTCCTGAGTAGCTGGGAGTACAGGCATGTGCCAGCACACCTGGCTAATTTTTGTATTTTTAGTAGAAATGGGGTTTCACCATGTTGGCCAGGCTGGTCTCCAACTCTTGACCTCAAGTGATCCATCCACCTGGGCCTCCCAAAGTGCTAGGGTCACAGGCATGAGCCACTGCACCTGACCAAAACTAGTGTTTTGTTTTTTTGAGACAGGGTCTTATTCTGTCACCGAGGCTGGAGTGCAGTGGCACAATCATGGCTCACTTCAGTCTTGACCTCCCAGACTCAAGCAATCCTCCCACTTCAGCCTCCGGAGTAGCTGGGATTACAGGCACACACCATCACACCCGGCTGATTTTTGTATTTTTTGTAGAGACAGAGTTTCACCATGTTGCCCAGGCTGTTCTCAAACCCCTAGGCTCAGGTGAACTGCCCACTTTGGCCTCTCAAAGTACAGAGATTACAGGCATGTGCCACCACATCTGGCACACTATTATTTTCTATTCATTACAAGTTTTTCAGTAATACAAGTTTTCCAGAATACCTAGAGAGCTAATGGTATAATTAGAACAGAATCCAAGAGTGTTTCATCGGAAGCATACTAAAAGGAGAGACTGAAGAGACAGAAGGTTGTTCCACCAGCATTATCTAGATGATCCCTTGATAATTACAAATCTGTCCAAGGATAAGAAATATTTAGAATTGGCCAGGTGCGGTGGCTTATGCCTATAAACCCAGCAGTTTGGGAGGCCGAGGCAGGAGGATTGCTTGAGCCTAGGAATTCATGACCAGCCTGGGCAAAATAGTGAGACCCCCATCTCTACAAAAAAAATTTAAAAATTAGCTGGGCTTGGTGGTACATGCCTATAGTCCCAGCTACTCAGGAGGCTGAGGTGGTAGGATCACTTGAGCCCAGGAGGACAAGACTGCACCACTGCACTCCAGACTGAACAACAGAAATATGTAGAATGGATTACGTTATATAGCAGGAAAGCCCAATTCCTTTCCTGATGTAATGTAATCTAGATTAAAAATATACAAAATCTCTTTACTTATTCAATTTTCTTTCTCTTTCTGTGTGTTTTTTTTTTTGTTATTGTTTTTTGTTTTGTTTTGTTTGAGATAGGGTCTTACTCTGTCACCCAGGCTAGAGTGCAGCAGTGTAATCACAGATCACTGTAGCCTCAACTACTCAGGCTCAAGTGACCCTCCCATCCCAGCCTCCCAGGTAACTAGGACTACATGCACACAGCACCACGCCCAGCTAATTTTCTTATTTTTTGTAGAGACAGGGTCTTGCTATGTTGCCCAGGCTGGCCTTGTAACTCCTAGGCTCAAGCAATACTCCCACCTCCGCCTCCCAAAGTGCTGGGATTACAGGGTGAGCCACCATACCTGACCCAACCAAATCAATTTTCTGTTCATTAATTTTATAATTCAATAGATCTGCCTCTTAGAAATAAAGGTCCTAAATAGATTATTAGTCCTAATTTGTCCCCTAGGTAGTACTCTTACTATAAATTAACCAACTGACATTCTGTTTGTAAACTTGGATTTTTTTACCTCTGATTAGCAAAAGATAATTTCTAAGAAGCTAGAGCACTGAACAATAAAAATTTTGGAACATAGGGCTTATTTACAAATATATACTCTAAGGCTATAACTATGACTTTTGCTTTTTAATAATAATCATCATAATCCCTTATATTAATAAGTACTTATGGCTTACTGCTTCCAACATTCATAATCTGAGTATTCCAACAATTCTATAAGAAAAGCATTAAAAATAAAAATGAGCCGGGCACGGTGGCTCATGCCTGTTATCTCAGCACTTTGGGAGGCCGAGGTGGGCGGATCATGAGGTCAGGAGTTTGAGACCAGCCTGACCAACATAGTGAAACCCCGTCTCTACTAAAAATACAAAAAAAAATTAGCCGGGTGTGGTGGTGTGCGCCTGTAACCCCAGCTACTCAGGAGGCTGAGGCAGGAGAATCGCTTGAACCTGGGAAGTGGAGGTTGCAGTGAGCCAAGATTGAGCCACTGCACTACAGCCTAGGTGACAGAGTAAGACTCCATCTCAAAAAAAAAAAAAAAAAAAAAAAAAAAATGACCATTTTGCCAATGTAGTAAAAAAATTCAGAAAATCAGGCCAGGCGTGGTAGCTCACGCTTGTAATCCCAGCACTTTGGGAGGCTGAGGTGGGCGGATCACCTGAGGTCAGGAGTTCGAGACCAGCCTGGCCAACATGGCAAAACCCTGTCTTTACTAAAAATATGAAATTAGCCAGGCATAGTAATCCCAGCCACTCGGGAGGTTGAGGCAGGAGAATCGCTTGAACCTGGGAGGTAGAGGTTGCAGTGAGCCGAGATTGTGCCACTGCACTCCAGCCTGGATGACAGAGCAAGACTGTCTCAAAAAAAAAAAAAAAAAATTCAGAAAATCAAACATAAAAACACCCATAATCCCACACCAGAAATAAATATAATAAATGACTTGGTGTACATACTTCCTAACCATTCCATTATTACAGTTTTTATTAAAATGGCAGATTACGGCTGGGCGCAGTGGCTCACACCTGTAATCCCAGCACTTAGGGAGCCCAAGGTGGGCGGATCACTTGAGGTCAGGAGTTCGAGACCAGCCTGGCCAACGTGGTGAAATTAAAAATACAAAAATTAGCCGGTCGTGGTGGTGCACGCTTGCAATCCCAGATACTCGGGAGGCTGAGGCAGGAGCATCACTTGAACCCGGGAGGCAGAGGATGCAGTGAGCCAAGATCACGCCACTGCACTCCAGCCTAGGCAACAGAGCAAGACTCCATCTCAAAAAATTAAATAAATAAAATAAAATGAAATAGCATATTACATTTATAATTTTATAGCTCCCCCCTTTGACATATTAGGATCGTTCTTACAACTAATATATTTAATGGATTAAAAGCATTCCATTCTATAAATATAGCAGAGATTTTTAAAAATCAATCCACTAAGCCTATTTTACAGAAAAGGTAAACCTCAGAGAGGTAAAGTCATACCATAGGGCAAGGTCTATGAACTAAAACCTTGGCCGCCTCATTGCTAACAGAGTTTTCTATCCATAATAGTTTTCAAAAGGATTGAAATAGACGGAACATTTTCTGACAAAAACAGCCATTAGACTGACTAAAGTCTGAGATACGTACCTAGCCACATGCGAATGATGCTCATGTAGTCTTTGTTCTTGGCTGAGAGAAGTTTGTCATAGGAAGGGCAGCCTGCCAAAAGGATGCGATCATGGTCCTCACACATGGATATCAGGTGCTGCTCTGCACTGCGGGTGCAGCACACATGATAATGAGCCAGTTTTGTTATGGCATGTCTGATAGAGTCATCAATGGTCCCACTGACTTCCCCACCTTCAATGTGAAGGATTCGGATGTTCATCAAGGCAGCAGATGTGGCCAGAGCCAGGGCATCAAACCTGTCTCCATGAACAATCATGATATCAGGCTTCAGGCGATTAAGGACATCTGGCAGCTTCACTAGGGCCAGGCCTACTGACTCCACCATGGCTGCCTCATCTTCTCCCCTCACAATTGTGTGTAGCCTGGTGTTAATGTCAAAGTCATCTTGTTCAATCATTCGATATGTATTTCTAAAGCCAGGGAGAAATAAAGATATAAGAACATGTTCTTAAACACCGAGCCGTAACATACAAGAAAAGCAATCTAACACCAACTCTGAAGTGATAAACATTAAAATAAATAAATTGAAGTATAACTTACAAACATAAAAAGCATAGACCATAAGTGTAAACAGCCTGATTAAGATTCTTTTTTTCTTTTTTTTGAGATGAAGTCTTGCTCTGTTGCCCAGGCTGGAGTGCAGTAGCACGATCTAGGCTCACTGCAACTTCTGCCTCCCGGGTTCAAGCGATTCTCCTGCCTCAGCCTCCCGAGTAGCTGGGACTACAGGCGTGTACCACCACACCCAGCTAATTTTTGTATTTTTAGTAGAGACAGGATTTCACCATGTTGGCCAGGATGGTCTCGATCTCTTGACCTCGTGATCCGCCCGCCTCGGCCTCCAAAGTGCTGGGATTACAGGTGTGAGCCACTGTGCTCGGCCAAACCTTTTTTCTTTAAGAAAACATTTCATGGTGAAAAGTCTCTCACTTTTGTCTCCCAGTCATCCAATTCTTCTCCCAAGAAGCAACAAATTTCTTGTGTTAGAATGTACTTTAAACATGCATTTTCATTAAGTACTAGTCAAATTTCCTATTTAACGGTCTCATCAGATAAATACTACTTTTCCACCCTTGGTAACTGTGGTAGGCAGATAAAAAACCTACTACCATTTCCCTGAGAGCCTCTCTTCCACTAGTCTTCCTGTCAAAGCTTTCTCACAGCAGTAAAAGAACCCACTCAAACTTTCATCTCAGGCTCTAGCTAAAATTTCTGTTCTACTGAGAGGATGCTCCTAAATAGCCAGAATTCATTTTATATTAAAAAAAAAAAAAAATCTGGACGGGCGCAGTGGCTCACGCCTGTAATCCCAGTACTTTGGGAGGCCGAGGCAGGTGGATCACCTGAGGTTGGGAGTTTGAGACCAGCCTGACCAACATGGAGAAACCCCATCTCTACTAAAAATACAAAATCAGCCGGGCATGGTGGCGCATGCCTGTAATCCCAGCTACTCGGAAGGCTGAGGCAGGAGAATCACGTGAATCCGGGAGGTGGAAGTTGCGGTGAGCCGAGATCACGCCACTGCACTCCAGCCTGGGCAACAAGAGCAAAACTCCGTCTCAAAAAAAAAAAAAAAAAAAAATCTGTGGATCCCTGAGCTATCCATTAAGTTCCTTCTCTACTCTTTAAGTATTTCCTAGTAGCAAATTCCCACCTTGTTTTTAAAAAATAGTCTGAAAAGGACAATTTTATTTTAACGCAAGGTTCTTTCAGATACAGTATTGTATTTGTGATCCTCTTTGGAGACTGCATTAATATATTCATGCCACAAGGGTGCACTAAATGACTTTTTATTACATACATTAAGATGTATGTAATACGCCTTGTTCTCTCAGATTATCCAACCTTTGCTTTTTTTTTTTTTTTTTGAGACGGAGTCTCACTCTTGTTGCCCAGGCTGGAGTGCAGTGGTGTGATCTCGGCTCATTGCAACCTCTGCCTCCCGGGTTCAAGCAATTCTCTTGCCTCAGCCTCCCAAGTAGCTAGGACTACGGGCATGCGCTTCCACAACTGGCTAATTTTTTTTTTTTTTTAATTTTTCGTAGAGATAGGGTTTCACCATGTTGGCCAGGCTGGTCTCAAATTCCTGACCTCAGGTGATCCACCCACCTCAGCCCCCCAAGAGTGCTGGGATTACAGGCGTGTGCCACCGTGCCCCGCCCAACTTTCACTTTTTAAATGTAGCCTGTGATTAATAACAAACCTAATGTCAGCAAAATAAATGCCAATGGTGACAGTAATGTAACTCTCTACTTTACCTTGCAGATTAGATTTTTAAAATCTTGTTCCGTATCTACTACTTTAAATGCTGTTGGCCTATAAACCAGTTTTAAAGCTTGCCATTAGAGCTCACAAAACAGATTACATGGAATCACATTATTGTACTTATACAATATGTATTTATAAGTGGCATTTCTTTGACTGTAACAACTAATAAACAGTAATATTATTTATAGCTACCATTTATCAATCATCTAAGCGGCATCACTGTGGTGGGTGCTCCATATCATGACCTCCATTCCTCACAATAATTTACAATGTAAGTTCTCACTCCATTTTATAATGAGGAAACCGAGGCTCAGAGATGCCAAGTGATTACTCTAAGGCCACATAAAAACTAAGCAGCAGAACAGGAATTTGAAGCTGGGCCCATATGGCTACAAAACCCAAGCTCCTTCTAGCACACTGTTGCAATGAAGAATAAGAAAATGCTTTCATCTTACCCATAGTCATCTATCAGGTGAGAGCCAAGTACCACAACATCAAGTTCAAAGAACTCAGGTTCGGTTTTAATGCCAAACATGATCGGGGCAAGTTTAGAATAATCTGCACGGTTACAAGTAGCAACACAAACCCGCAGCTTTCGGTTATTTCCATTCTTCTCCATGATTTGCTTGTTTCGTTTTGAGAGGTTCTTAAAATAGAGTTCCTGAAATTGCCAAAATAAAAACTTTATAATCAGAATAACTCTTAGATATAACTAAACTTTAAACTTCTCTAAATCAGAAATAGAAATTTTCAGTTTCAAGTCCTTAACCACTATTTCGTACAGTGATTCTTGATCTTTTTTTGCACCTCCACTTATGTGTGACTCTCCCATTGGTATATCCAGAGTTAAGAAACTCCAAGGCTGGGAGTGGTGGCTTATGCCTGTAATCCCAGCACTTTGGGAGGCCGAGGTGAGCAGATCACGAGGTCAGGAGATCGAGACCATCCTGGCTAACACAGTGAAACCCCATCTCTACTAAAAATACAAAAAAAAAAATTAGCTGGGGGTGGTGGCGGGCGCCTGTAGTCCCAGCTACCTGGGAGGTTGAGGCAGAAGAATGGCGTGAATCCAGGAGGCGGAGCTTGCAGTGAGCTGAGATCGCACCACTGCACTCCAGCCTGGGTGACAGAGCGAGACTCCATCTCAAAAAAAAAAAGAAGAAACTCCAGCAGACTAACTGTAACACCACCCCATCTTCTCACACTCAAGAAAACACACTGGAATGCCATTAAGAAGGAGTGATATAAATCAGCTCTTGTTTAAAAGGTGAGGAAATATCAGCTCTTTATTATTAAAAATTACTTGCCATAACTCACAGATGAGCCCAACATAGTAGATTGTTGCAAAATCAGTTGTTGAGGACCACTGATCGAGTTCAACTCCATCACTTTATAGAAAGGGAAATACAGGTCTTAAGAGGGAAAATTACTGCACCAACATTCAAGATCATGTCTCATAAGGAACACGGTCTATTCACTCTCACACTATACACTTCCTAAATACAAGGTATTGTGATTAATGCTGGGCAGGAGAAAGATGAGTAAGATAAAAACCTGACCTTCAAGCCCTCATTAGTACCTACACACCAGTGCCAACAAAACTGACAACTCCAAATGCCTATCAGATATCTCCTGCTGTATGTCCTATAGCCACCTTAAAGTCAGTGTCCCAAACTGAACTCATTTTCTTTTCGGAACCTGTTCCTCCTCAATTGTTCTCTGAGTTATGCAATTTCATTCATCCAAATGCCTTCAAATCCTTGTCTTTTCTGTTCTTCACCCCATATCTCCAAAATGCTGTCAATTCCACCCCCTAAATATCTTTCAAATCTTTCTCCTCCTCTTCATCCTTACAAGGACTTCCCCTAGTCCAGTCCCTCATTTTAGGTCTGGACGATCTTAACAGCTGTCAAGTGGTTTGCCTGCCTCCTATAAACTTTCTTGTTTATTTATTTATTTATTTTGAGACAAAGTCTCACTCTGTGGCCCAGGTGGGAGTGCAGTGGCACGAGCTTGGCTCACTACTACCTCCGCCTCCCAGATTCAAGCAATTCTCCTGCCTCAGCCTCCTGAGTAGCTGGGATTATAGGTGCCCACCAACATGCCCAGCTAATTTTTGTATTTTTAGTAGAGATGGGGTTTTGCCATGTTGGCCAGGCTGGTCTTGAACTCCTGGCCTCAAGTGATCTGCCCACCTCGGCCTCCCAAAGTGCTCGGATTACAGGCATGAGCCATTGCGCCCAGCCTCCTACAAACTTTCAAAGTGATCTTCCTTTCCACCATCTCTTCCCTGCCTAAAATTACCCTTCTCTGTGCCAAAGCGCCAGCCATACCAAACTGCCTCCAGTTCAACTAGTGAATCTCCGTATATCTGTACCTTTATAGATGCCACCTACTTTTTCCTAAAACTTCCTTTCCTCCTTGCTGGTCTTCTACTCATCCTTCAAAACTCAATCTAAGTGTCATCCTTTCTGGAAAGGCTTCACACAAACCTCAGGTCCTCCTCCCCCACATTTCTCAGTTGCTGCCTCGCTCTGGGCGTTATGGCCCTCCCATTCACAGATATACTATTGCTCAGCTCCACTGCTTGCTCATCCCTCCCTGCCATGCTATACCCTCCATTCAAAAAGTAAAATCACGGGCAAGGAATAAGAGATTTGTTTTATGGAATATTTTTTTTAAGTTTTTACGTTTTTGGAGATGGGATCTTGCTATGTTGCCCAAGCTAGAGTGCAGTAGCTATTCACAAGCACGATCATAGCTCATTGCAGCCTGGAACTCCTGGACTCAAGCAATCCCCCACCTCAGCCTCCTAAGTAACTGGAACTACAGGCATACACCACTGAGCCAGACTTGGAACATGTTAAACTTCTCTAAATCAACATAAAATTTCACCTCATGGACTCTGATCTCGATGTTCATGTTTCAGTAAGTGTATCAATATTTAGAACTTGTAATCAGGAATCCAGAGACACTTCAGTAAGGATTCCAATTCTAGGGGTGCCATCCTTTAGATGAGGGTAAACTCTGAAATTCACTGGAAATTCCATCAGTAGCCCTCTGCTGTTGGTACCTCAACACTCTCTTAGGCTAAAATTTTGTGACCATGCAAACGGTCCCATCATTAGGTCCACTCTGAATTTATAATCCCCAGTAAAAGCTAATTTCACCCAATGGCAAACACTTACAATATAATGAAACGGGCATTCCGCCAAGAGAGTTATATTCAGAAGACCCAAGCACTATCTGATCTTTTTTTTTTGAGACAGAGTCTCGCTCTGCCACCCAGGCTGGAGTGCAGTGGCGTAATCTCGGCTCACTGTGACCTCCGCCTCCTGGGTTCAAGCAATTCTCCTGCCTCAGCCTCCCGAGTAGCTGGGATTACAGGCATGCGCCACCATGCTGGGCTAATTTTTTGTATTTTTAGTAGACATGGGGTTTCACCATGCTAGCCAGACTGGTCTCGAACTCCTGACCTCATAATCCGCCCGTCTCGGCCTCCCCAAGTGCTGGGATTACAGGCATGAGCCACCGCACACGGCGCACTATCTAATCTTTAAAGAGACAAAAATATTCTTCCAAAAATGGTTGTCGTAAGTGTTCTTGTACATAATCCTTCTTCCAGTGATCAAATTTGAGCAGAATAAATTGTTGGTAATATTTAATTTGCTGAGGCAAAACAAATCATTCATGGTTTGTCAATTTGTATTTATTTTACAAAGAACAGTAAATGTTCCATCTGGCAGTACTAAAATGCCTCGTACTTACCAGTTACTCAAAGGTTATTCTACCTAAACTGAGAGCAAGCTGGCCACATAAATAAAAGGTGAAAAATACAACAATGTTACCTAGAAACCTAAAAAACCTTAAAAAATCAAAGCTTTTTTAAGGAAAGAAGTTAAATCTTAAAAATAAAATTAAGGTAAAATGCCTTTTTAAGGGGAGGTTTTAAAAAATAATTTTAATTAACTCAATTTTTGATTAGGTAGTATATTCACATGGTTTAAAATTGAAAAGTCACAAGAGGTTAAGTAGCAATAAGTCTTTTCATCTGTGTTCCCCAGCTAGCTAGTTCTTTTCCCTGGAAGCAAACAGTTACTGGTTTCTTATCTGTCCTTCCATGGATAAACTATGATAATATAAATAAATATATGGCTCACGCCTGTAATCCCAACACTTTGGGAGGCTGAGGTGGGTGGATCATGAGAGGTCAGGAATTCGAGAACAGCCTGGCCAACATGGTGAAACCCCATCTCTACTAAACATACAAAAAAAAATTAGCCAGGTGTTGTGGCACACACCTATGAGTCCCAGCTACTTGGGAGGCCGAGGCAGGAGAATCACTTGAACACATGAGGCGGAGCTTGCAGTGAGCCGAGATGGTGCCACTGCACTCCAACCTGAGCAACAGAATTAGTCTCTATCTAAATATATATATACATATATACGTATATATATATGTATATATACGTATATATGTATATATGTGTGTATATATATGTGTATATATGTATATATATGATGTGTATATATGATGTATGTATGTGTATACATACACACATACACAATGTATATTACAAAATTGGTAATATATTCTGCAAATTGTTGGGGCAAATCTTACTTTTTTTTTTTTTTTAAATACAATCTCCCTCTGTTGCCCAGGCTGGAGTTAAGTGACATGACCTTGGCTCACTGCAACCTCCACCTCCCCAGTTCAAGAGATTCTTGTGCCTCAGCCTCCTGAGTAGCTGGGATTACAGGTGCCCACCACCACACCCACCTAATTTTTTTTGGATTTTTAGCAGAGACGGGGTTTCACCATGTTGGCCAGGCCAGTCTCAAACTCCTGACCTCACGTGATCCACCCACCTCGGCCTCCCAAAGTGCTAGTATTACAGGCATGAGCCACCACGCCCAGCCACAAATCTTACTTTTTAAAATGCTTTTAATTATGACTCAAATGGTAGAATGAGAACATTTAAAGATATTGGAAATATCAAATCTAAAAGTGCAAAGCTTTGGAAATTGCTGGCCATCAACTTTTCAAATATACAAAGAGTTATAAGAGCCCTAAAATTTAGCAAAAACATTCAACTTTGGCTGGGCACAGTGGCTCATGCCTGTAATCCCAGCACTTTGGGAGGCCGAGGTGGGCAGATCACCTGAGGTCACGAGTTGGAGACCAGCCTGGCCAACATGGTGAAACCCCATCTCTACTAAAAATACAAAACTTATCAGGGTGTGGTGGTGTGCACCTGCAATCCCAGCACTGAGGAGGCTGTGGCAGGAGAATTGCTTGAACCTGGGAGGCAGAGGTTGCAGTGAGCCGAGATTACGCCATTGCTTTCCAGCCTGGGAGACTGATTGAGACTCCATTTCAAAAAAAAGAAAAATTAGCCAGGCATGGTAGCGCGTGCCTGTAATCCCAGCTGCTTGGGAGGCTGAGGCACAAGAATCTCTTGAACCCAGAAGGCAGAGGTTGCAGTGAGCCAAGATCGCACCACTGCACTCCAGCCTGGGCAAAAGAGACTCTGTCTCAAATAAATAAATAAATAAATAAACAAAAACAAGAAATCTGGCTGGACATGGTGGCTCATGCCTGTAATCCCAGCACTTTGGGAGGCTGAGGCAAGAAGGACTCCTTGAAGTCAGGAGTTCAAGACCAGCCTGGGCAACATAGTAAGACTCCTGTCTCTACAATTTTTTTTTAATTAGCTGAGTGTGGTTGTGCACACCTGCGGTCCTAGCTGTGTGGGAGGCTGAGGCAGGAAGATCACTTTAGCCCAGGAGTTTGAGGCTGTAGTGAGTTATGATCGTGCCACCGCACTCCAGCCTGAAAGATTGAGCAAGACCCTATCTTTAAAAAAATTAAAATTTAAATCCAGCCTGGGGCAAGTAAATTTCCTTTTGTAAGAAGGCAATCACTTTTCATCAGTACTTACAATGGACAGTCTTGATTTGACAGAATGCAAAAAGCTGCTTTCAAGAATTGGGTTTCAGCCGGGCGCAGTGGCTCACGCCTGTAATCCCAGCACTTTGGGAGGCCGAGGCAGGCGGATCACCTGAGGCCAGGAGTTCAAGACCAGCCTAGCTAACATGGCAAAACCCCGTCTCTACTAAAAATACAAAAATTAGCCAGGCATGGTGGCAGGCGCCTGTAATCCCAGCTACTCCGGAGGCTGAGGCAGGAGAATAGCTTGAACCCAGGAGGCGGAGGTTGCAGTGAGCCGAGATCCTGCCACTGTACTCCAGCCTGGGCAACAAGAGTGAGATTCCATCTCAAAAAAAAAAAAAAAAAAAAAAAAAAAAAGAATTGGGTTTCTCAGATTGCCAGTGAGTTCAAGATGAAGGCAAACTTGTCTATAAACCTGGCCTTAGGTAACATTGTTCTATTTTTCAGTTTACTCATATGGCCAGCTTGCTCTCAGTTTAGGTAGAATAACCTTTGAGTAACTGGTAAGTACGAGGCATTTTAGTACTGCCAGATGGAACATTTACTGTTCTTTGTAAAATAAATACAAATTGACAAACCATGAATGATTTGTTTTGCCTCACAGTATTTTTCTTTTTTCTTGAGACGGAGTCTTACTCTGTTGCCCAGGCTGGAGTGCAGTGGTGCGACCTCAGCTCACTGTAACTTCCACCTCCCGGGTTCAATCAATTCTCTTGCCTCAGCCTCCCAGGTAGCTGGGATTACAGGCGTATGCCACCATGCCCGGCTAATTTTTGTATTTTTTTAGTTGAGATGCGGTTTCAACTAAACCAGGCTGTTCTCGAACTCTTGACCTCAAGTCATCTGCTTTGGCCTTGCCTCACAAAAATTAAAAATGTAAATTAAAAGCCACAAGAGGCTAAATAGCAAAAAGCCTTCTCATATGTGTTCCCCAGCTATATAATTCTTTTCCCTGAAAGAAACTATAGTACAAATTGGAAAAGGACGACTGCACTCCAGCCTGGGTGACAGAGTGAGACCCTATCTTTAAAAAATTAAAATTTAAATAAAAAAAATAAAAACAAGCAATCTTTTAAATGAACATTATGAAGTAGGTGCATTGTCCAGCACAGAGCTCAGAACGTCAGAAGGTGGGACTGAATACTTGCATCCATTTCACTCTTCAATTCTATAATTGTACCTGAGCCACCAAAAGAAAGACAGAAAAATAAATAATAGGTGACAGATGGATGGATGATAGATGTTAGACAGATAGATGATAGTTTTCAGACAAGTTTGCCTTCATCTTGAATTCACTGGCAATCGCTGAAAAACCCAATTCTTGTTTTTTTGTTTTTTCTTTTTGAGACAGGGTCTCGCTCTCTTGCCCAGGCTGGAGTGCAGTGACACAATCTCAGCTCACTGCAACCTCCACCTCCCAGGTTCAAGCGAGTCTCCTGCCTCAGCCTCCCAAGTAGCTGGGATTACAGGCATGTGACACCATGCCCAGCTAATTTTTTTGTATTTTTAGTAGAGGCGGGGTTTCACCATGTTGGCCAGGCTGGTCTCGATCTCCTGACCTCAGGTGATCCGCCGCCTGGCCTCCCAAAGTGCTGGGATTACAGGCATGAGCCACCATACCCAGCCAGAGAAACCCAATTCTTTTTTTTTTTTTTTTTGAGACAGACAGCCTGTCGCCCAGGCTGGAGTGCAGTGGTGCAATCTCGGCTCACTGCAACCTCCGCTTCCCGGGTTCAAGCGATTCTCCTATCTCAGCCTCCTGAGTAGCTGGGATCACAGGCGCCCGCCACCACATCCAGCTAATTTTTGTATTTTTAGTAGAGATGAGGTTTCATCATGTTGGCCAGGCTGGTCTTGAACTCCTGACCTCAGGTGATCCGCCTGCATTGGCCTCCCAAAGTGCTGGGATTACAGGCGTGAGCCACCCCGCCCGGCAGAAACCCAATTCTTAAAGGCTACTTTCTGCATTCTCTCAACTCAAGACTGTCCATTATAAATGCTGACAAAAGGTGATTAACCCTTTCCAGAAAAATAATGTCCCACTCAACGTGGAAAGAGTTCTTTGTGAAGAGAATATTTTTAAGGCTATCAACTGAAAATAAAGAACACTTGGGTCAAGCAGTCACTGAACAGAGGAAACAACAGTAAACATTTGCTGAGCGCTTCTGAAGTGCCATTGTGCTAATAGCTTTCTTCACACGTATTAACTCATTTCATCCTCACAGCCCTCGTTATTAGCCCCATTTTACAGACAGGAAGCACAGAAAAAATAATTTACTTGCCCCAAATCACTGTTTAATAGTTCATCATTGGCCAGGCGCGGTGGCTGACGCCTGTAACCCCAGCACTTTGGGAAGCCGAGATGGGCGGATCACTTGATGTCTGTTCAAGTCCAGCCTGACCAACATGGTGAAACCCCATCTCTACTAAAAATACAAAAATTAACCGAGCATGGTGGCAGCCGCCTGTAATCCCAGCTACTTGGGAGGCTGAGGCAGGAGAATCGCTTGAACCCAAGTTCATCATTGAGAGAACCGAAAATCAAACCCTTGTGTGAATGACTTCAGCGCTCAGAACACTGTCCCACACCCAGTGTTTGCCTTGTGTCTGTTCATTCCATAAACATCCATGAGTACAAATCTTCCTCGAAAACATGATAAATCGCCCTTTCGTCAGTGCAATGAGGATGGGACTCACAGGAATAAGAAGGAAAGAGCTATATAAAGCGGTCTGAAACTCAGGGCCCCATTCCGACGCTATAATTCGGTTTGGCTTCTCCTGCGGCGCTCCTACAGTTGGGTTAACGAGTTACCTATACTGCGAAACTGTACCCCACCCCTCCTACCAGAGTAGTAAAAAATACGTTCTTGTGTTCTAACACTTTTACAAGCGTAAAACTGGGGGGAGGGGCCAGGCGCGGTGGCTCACGCCTGTAATCCCAGCACTTTGGGAGGCCGAGGTGGGCGGATCACAAGGTCAGGAGATCGAGACCATCCTGGCTAACATGGTGAAACCCCGTCTCTACTAAAAATACAAAAAATTAGCCAGGCATGGTGGCGGGCGCCTGTAGTCCCAGCTACTCGGGAGGCTGAGGCAGGAGAATGGCGTGAACCTGGGAGGCGGAGCTTACAGTGAGCCGAGATCGCGCCACTGCACTCCAACCTGGGCGTCAGAGCGAGACTCAGTCTCAAAAAAAAAAAAAAAAAAAAAAAAAAAATTGGGGTGAGGGCGGGGAATTAACGCTTCTCAAATATACAAGGAAGCCCAGACTCAGAATGTAGACTCAGAGCAGGGAGGGGACCTTTTAGCCCAGCCTTTTCACGCCAGGACAGCTCGCCTGCCAGGCAGTTCTCCACCCTCTCTCGCCCCGCCCCGCTCCTAACGGGACACTCAGCATCCCCCCGATTGGACAGCACTGTTCCAGGGGACAAGTCAACTTGGGCCTCCCTCTACATCCCCTCCCCTGCTCATCAGGGCCCACCCCGAGCCACACGGCGGAGCCCTGAATTGGGCTAAAGAGGTGCCCTATGGTGCAGGCCTGCAGGACATTGGGCGAGAGCCGGGTCCAGTGTGGGCCTCGGGGCGCGCCGGGGAGGGGAGGCCTGGGGCAGGAGGCCGGGGGAGGCGGCCCTGGGGGTGGGCAGGATGCTCTCCCGGAGTCCCCCGCCGCCGCGCAGCTCTCACCAGACGCCGTCAGAGGCTCCCTCCCACGCCGCCACCGCGCTCCTCCGGCGAGAGCCGAACCAAGCGCCACGAAACACGCAGAGCGCGAGCCTGCCCCTCGGTTTCCGCGCTCGGGCGCGCGGGTAGATGACTCGTCGCTCGACCTTGTCCCTACTCCTCGCTCGCCCAGCCACGCCCACCCGGAGTGCCGAATCCGCGAGCGCGCCCTGACGCCGCCCGAGAGGGCTCGCGTGATTGGCTGCTCCGGTCCCCGTCCCCCACCTTCCCGGCGGTATTTTGAGGCGCAGGCCGGGTGCAGACCAGCGGAGCATCTTCCATGGCCTCTGCCGCCCTGGAGCTGCTGCGGGGCTGTCCTGCCAGCCTGTGCTCCTGCCCCGAAGCGTCCTCCTCCACTGGCGACAGACGCACTGAAGCCCGAGTCTTCCCGCGGGGTAGTTGTTTTGGTCTTGCACCCAAGGAGGGATTTCTTGCGCCTCTCGTTCCCTCAGTTATTTCATAAACCAGGACCGCAACTATACTGTCGTGTAGCGCGGCCACCCCACAGCGGTCCCTGACGTTAAACCTTGCCGTGACTGCTAGAAGATACTGGTGGAGTGTGAATTGATGACCAAGGCATGGCAGAGCCTCTCTCATCTTTATAATCAGTTCAGCGGCGGCCTCCACTACAGGGAACTCTCAGCCAGTCCCAAGGCCTAGGGACATCCAGGGAGAAACGTGGCGGTGGTAAAGGGCTTGCGCAGCTCCTGAAGATAAATAAGACTTTGGGTTGTTGTTTTTGAGACAAGGATCTCACTATGTTGTCCAGGCTGGACTCGAGCTCCTGGCCTCAAGCCATCTTTTCTGGCTTCAGCCTTCTGAGTAGCTGGGACTACAGGCCCATGCCACCGAATCAGGCTTTAAGACTTTTTAATGACCCTTTCAAATTTCTGAGTCACTCCCAGCATTTTAGGAAGCCAAGGGGGGAGGATAGCTTAAGGCCAGGAGTTCGAGACCAGGCTGCGCAACAGATTCCTGAGTCACCATTGACAAGAAACTTTGAATGAAGTTGATGATACAAAATATTAACATCTTTTTTTTACAACCATTAAAAATTTACCACAGGTGAAACTAAGTCTAACAGTTCATTGAGATTTCTTGCTGTACAGCAAATTTCAAATCTCATCAAACTGCAGTGTGTGATGCATTTCAGTTAATAATGAAGCTCTAATTTGTAAAATACTTATGAACTCTTAGTTCCCCTGCAGCTAGCTTGGAGCCACGAAAAGGTCACATTGGGCACAAAAGAAGACATTAAGGGGTTTTTGCAAGGAAGTGCTATCAGATTTCTTTTTTGTTTGTTTGTTTGTTTTTGAGACAAGGTCCCACTCTATCGCCCAGGCTGGAGTACAGTGGTACGATCTCAGCTCACTGAAACCTCCACCTCCCAGGTTCAAGCAATTCTCCTGCCTTAGCCTCCCGAGTAGCTGGGATTACAGGCACACACCACCATGCCCAGCTAATTTTTGTATTTTTAGTAGAAACGGGGGTTTCACCATGTTGGCCAGGCTGATCTCAAACTCCCGACCTTAGGTGATCCGCCCACTTTGGCCTCCCAAAGTGCTAGGATTACAGGCATGAGCCACCACACCAGGCCCAGATTTCTTTTTTAAATCACATTGGCTGCTGTGTGTAGAATGGATTGGTAGCAGTGAAACTCAACTGAAGTGGATGGATATGATGTTTATTTTGGAAGTAAAATTGATGATACTTAATTATAGGTTAGATATAAGGGGATGGCAGGGAAAAAGACTCAAGAATGACCTCTGGGCCAGGTGTGCTGGCTCACACCTGCAGTCCCAGCACTTTGGAAGGCAGAGGTGGGAGGATCGCTTGTGCTCAGGAGTTCGAGGCAGCAGTGAGCTCGATCAAACCACTGCACTCCAGCCTAGGTGCTGGATCGAGACCTCATCTCTTAAAAAAAAAAAAAAAAAGAAAAGAAAGAAAGAAATGACTTCCAGGTTTCTGCCATTAGTAATTGGGTGGTTGGTTGTGTACTAAGATGAGAAAGGCTGGGAGAGTGACCTGGTTTGGGAAGAAAAAAGTGAAGTTTTAATTTAGGGCATGTTATGATTGAGATGCCTGTGAGCCACATGAAGCTATTAAATGTGCAGTGAGATATATGAATCTGAAGACAGACTCACCAGACTATAAATGGTATATTAGTTTCATATATGCTGTAACAAATTACCACAAAATTAGGGTCTTTAAAACAACACAAATTGGCCAGGCGCGGTGGCTCACGCCTGTAATCCTAGCACTTTGGGAGGCTGAGGTGGGCGGATCACAAGGTCAGGAGATCGAGACCATCCTGGCTAACACGGTGAAACCCCATCTCTACTAAAAATACAAAACATTAGCCGGGCCTCGTGGCGGGTGCCTGTGGTCCCAGCTACTCAGGAGGCTGAGGCAGGAGAATGGCGTGAACCTGAGAGGTGGAGCTTGCAGTGAGCTGAGGTCGCGCCACTGCACTCCAGCCTGGGCGACAGAGCGAGACTCTGTCTCAAAAAAAATAATAATAAAATAAAAAACACCACAAATGTATTATCCTACAGTTTTGGACGTTAAGGATCCAAAATGGGTTTCAAGGGACCAAAATCAAGGTGTCAGTAGGGTTGCCTTCCTACTGGAGGCTGCCAGGGAGAATTCATTTCCTTCCCTCTTCCAGGTTCTAGAGGCTGCCCACATTCCTTGGCATATGGCACCTCTGACTTCTGCTTCCCTTGCCACATCTTCTGTGACTCTGCTGCCTTCCTCTCTCACTTAAAAAGACCCCAGTGATTACATTGGGTCCACTCAGTAGTCCAAGATAATTTTCCCTTCTCAAAGTCCTGGTCACATCTGCAAAGTCCCTCTTGCCAAGTAAGGAAACATAGTAACAGGTTCAGGAATTAAGATGTGGATATCTAGGCCAGGCACGGTGGCTCACTCTTGTAATCCCAGCACTTTGGGAGGCTGAGGTGGGCGGATCATGACGTCAGGAGATAGAGACCAGCCTGGCCAACATGGTGACACCCCGTCTCTACTAAAACAAAATTAGCCGGGCATGGTGGCGCACGCCTGTAGTCCCAGCTACTTGGGAAGCTGAGGCAGGAGAATAAATGGAACCCAGGAGGCAGAGGTTGCAGTGAGCCGAGATCACGCCACTGCACTCCAGCCTGGGTGACAGAGTGAGACTCCGTCTCAAAAAAAAAAAAAAAAAAAAAAAAGATGTGGATGTCTTTGGGGAGCTATTTATTCTGCTTACCACAAGAGGTATTGAAAGTCACTTGAAGTCAGGCTGGGCGCAGTGGCTCAAGCTTGTAATCCCAGCACTTTGGGAGGCCAAGGCGGGTGGATCACGAGGTCAGGAGATCGAGACCATCCTGGCGAACACTGTGAAACCCCGTCTCTACTAAAAATACAAAAAAAATTAGCCGGGCGTGGTGGCAGGCGCCTGTAGTCCCAGCTACTTGGGAGGCTGAGGCAGGAGAATGGTGTGAACCCAGGAGGGGGAGCTTGCAGTGAGCGGAGATCGCGCCACTGCACTCCAGCCTGGGCAACAGAGCGAGACTCAATCTCAAAAAAAAAAAAAAAAGAAAGTCACTTGAAGTCAAGATGGGTATGTTGCTTTTAAAGTTACATAGTGTACCTCCAAATATGCAGAATAGAAGGTTAAATTTTTCTTCCCGAAAGGTAAGAAAAATTAACTTCAAAAACAATTTAAAATCTGGGTGCTGATTACATAGGTGTGTTTAGTTTGTAAAAACTCAAATCATATACATAATATATATGTACTTTTTATGTGTATTTTACTGTAATGTGTTTTAAAAATAATGCTTAATATAGCTAGAAAAATGTAACTATAAATATAAATACCTTCAACAGTAGGGAATACATTTTGAGAATTGTATGCACTTTCTAAGCCACTTGCGAGTTTTGTGTTTGACCAACATTGAGAATTTTATATTTCCATAATCATTTAACCTTAAATGAAATAATCTTTTTAGAATTTTCTTCTCTGCTTTCTTGAGATCAAATTGCCTCAAGGACCCTTAGGAGGCATTTTCTCTTGGCTTTTTGAGATCATTTTCCTATGGGTACATAATATTACATTTCTGGATTTCTGTTACTTTACTGTTTAACATTGTGAACTGACATACCAAAAATCGTCACTAGTTAAGTTTGGTTTGTATGATTTGGTTTCATTTGACTTTAGTCTGAGAACTCCACAAGTTGCAAAAAAATTACTTATGGCTTTGTAGTATAATAAAATCAGATTTTTCTAGAGATTACTCCATAAGCATAAATATAACTTCAAGCATTCAGGGCATAACTAGGCTATCAATGACTCCTAGGCTTTAAGAGATCCTCTAATCTAACCTTCTCATCAGAGGGGGAGACCTTCCTACGGCACTCCTGACAGATGCTTATCTGGCCACTTTGGGAACATTTCTTGTAACAGACTTGTCTTATTTTATTTGGTGGTTTAATTATTTTAAAGTACTCTGCCTCTCTGTAAATTCTACCCATGTATTTCGTAGCCTAAACATTTCTAAACTAAAATAGCCTGAACTATTCTAAACATTGTATCTATATTCATCAGTACTCATAACAACATTAAGATGTAAATTCTGTATATACCCCCTACTTTACAGACAAAAAGACCAAAATACGGAAGGCGAAGTTGCCTGAGGTTGCACAGCTGTTAAACAGAAGAGCCCAGCCCTTGATCCCACTTGCTTAGCTACTACCACCCAGTGTTTCTCTCTGCACTAACTAGAGCATTGCACTTTATAACACAAACCTATCTCAAGGTTCATCTCAGCCATCAATTTTTTTTTTTTTTTGAGACAGGGTTTCACTCTGTTGCCCAGGCTGGAGTGCAATGGCGTGATCTCGGCTCACTGCAACCTCTGCCTCCCAGGTTCAAGCAATTCTCCTGCCTCAGCCTCCCGAGTAGCTGGGATTACAGACATATGTCACCACGCCCAGCTAATTTTTGTATTTTTAGTAGAGACGGGGTTTCACCATGTTGGCCAGGCTGGTCTCAAACTCCTGACTTCAACTAATCTGCCTGCCTCAGCCAGGGTCCGGATTACAGGTGTGAGCCGCCGCGCCCGACCTACAGTCATCATTTTTTGGTTAAGTTGTTCCATTAGTTAAGAGTTCACATAACTCTTCTATTATCCAGCCCACATCTCTCTGAATGGCTCACGTCAAAGTCTTAAGAGATTTTAAAAGACATCTTTAAAATCAGGGTCTAATCTCTATGGCATTCTCCTGATGTATTAGTTTAGTGAGGCTTTCAAAAAAGAAAAGGACATTATTTGGCACAAATTTTTCTTAAAGTTTTTATTGAAGTGTTAATAAATACCTAAGCAGCACAGTTGAATTTCAAATTTTCATAAAGTAAAAACCGTCACTAAATTAAAGAGAGAAAATATCACCTGTGCCCATAGGCTGCCTCCTCAAGAGCTGCCTATTCGTTACCCATGAAAAAACCTGGCACCAAGCCTGTGGCTAGCTAATAGTGACAATGGTAATTAGCTAATGTGCATGTTAAAGTAGCTCTCTGAAACACTGGACTGGGGAATACGGAAAGGATTGGCCAGTTGGAAATGAAAGGAAAATGGGGCACCTTAAAAACATAGTCACAGATATGCTGTGAGAGGTAGTACAGGGAGGTCATAGGGAGAGAATCCAGGCCCTGACTTGACTTGAATCCTGAACAACTTTCTGATTTTAATCTACATGTATCCTTAAATCATCTTTTTATTTATTTATTTATTTTATTATGTTTTTTTTAGAGACAGAGTCTCACTCTGTCACCCAGGCTGGAGTGCAATGGTGCTGTCTTGGCTCACTGCAACCCCCACCTCCCAGGTTCGAGTAATTTTTGTGCCTCAGCTTCCCAAGTAATTGGGACTACAGGCAGGCACCACGATGCCTGGCTAAATTATTTTGTATTTTTTATAGAGATGGGGTTTCGTCATGTTGCCCAGGCTGGTCTCCAACTCCTGAGCTCAGGCAATCCGCCTGCCTTGGCCTACCAAAATGCTAGGATTACAGGCATGAGCCACCGTGCCCGGCCTAAATCCTCTTTTTAAAAAAGATGCCCTGTTCTTTGCATTCAGAAGATACTAACAGTAAAACTGTGAGCCAGGGAGGATCCCCAACCTTATTTCGATCCCCACTTCCAACCGATTGATGGTGGCTGCCTGGAGAACTGTGTCGAAAATGACTCTGGGGCTAGAGTTTACTGGAAAAGAGTATGTACTGTTGAGAGACAGGACTAGCTGGATTTCCTAGGCCGACTAAGAATCCCTAAGCCTAGTTAGGAAGGTGACCACATCCACCTTTAAACATGGGGCTTGCAACTTAGCTCACACCCGACCAATCAGGTAGTAAAGATAGCTCACTAAAATGCCAATTAGGCAAAAACAGGAAGTAAAGAAATAACCAATCATCTATTGCCTGAGAGCACAGCGGGAGGGACAATGATCAGGATATAAACTCAGGCATTCCAGCTGGCAACGGCTACCCTCTTTGGGTCCCTTCCCTTTGTATGGGAACTCTGTTTTCACTCTATTAAATCTTGCAACTGCACACTCTTCTGGTCCTCGTTTGTTACTGCTCGAGCTAAGCTTTCGCTCGCTGTCCACCACTGCTGTTTGCCGCAGTCGCAGACCCACCCGCTGCCTTCCACCCCTCCGGATCCGGCAGCGTGTCTGCTGTGCTCCTGATCCAGCGAGGCGCCCACTGCTGCTCCCGATTGGGCTGAAGGCTTGCCATTGTTCCTGCACGGCTAAGTGCCTGGGTTCGTCCTAACTGAGATGAACACTAGTCGCTGGGTTCCACGGTTCTCTTCCATGACCCACGTCTTCTAATAGAGCTATAACATTCACCGCATGGCCCAAGATTCCATTCCTTGGAATCCATGGGGCCAAGAACCCCAGGTCAGAGAACAAGAGGCTTGCCGCCATCTTGGAAGCGACCCGCCACCATGTTGGGAGCTCTGGGAGCAAGGACCCCCTGGTAACATTGTGATGTCTGCCATGTTGTTTTCTAGGGAGATGGAAGGGAGTCAAGGATGTTGCCATGTGTGTGCCATGTCTGCCCTAAGCCAATATCATGAAGAAATCAACAAGAGGTGGAATAAACTGAGCAATTCATCACCATATTAAGCTGGGTATTCCTGTTTAGTAAATATCTTTCCCTAGCTGGTAAGTATCTCACCCCATACTGTATCTGAGCCACAACACTTTTAATTACCAGAGTCTCTAGGGCAGCGGTCCCCAGTCTTTTTGGCACCAGGGACTGGTTTCCTGGAAGACAATTTTTCCATGGGAAGCAGGGGTGGGGATGGTTTCAGGATGAAACTGTTCCCCCTGAGATCATCAGGCATTAAATTCTCATAAGGAGCGTTCAACCTAGGTCCCTAGCATGCACAGTTCACAATAGGATTCGTGCTTCTCTGAGAATCTGATGCCACCACTGTTCTGACAGGAGGAAGAACTTAGGTGGTAATGCTTGCTTGCCTGCCACTTATCTCCTATTATGCGGCCCAGTTCTTTTTTTTTTTTTTTTTTTTTGAGACGGAGTCTCACTCTGTCACCCAGGCTGGAATGCAGTGGCGCAATCTTGGCTTCTTGGTTCACTGTAACCTCCACCTCCCGAGTTCAAGTGATTCTCCTGCCTCAGCCTCCCGAGTAGCTGGGTGGGATTACAGGCATGGGTCTGGCTAATTTTTGTATTTTTAGTAGAGACGGGGTTTCACCATGTTGGCCAGGCTGGTCGAGAACTCCTGACCTCAGGTGATCCACCCACCTCAGCCTCCCGAAGTGCTGCGATTACAGGCATAAGCCACTGCACCCGGCCTGGCCTGCGGCCCAGTTCTTAACAAGATACTGGCCAGTATCAGTCCATGGCGCAGGGGTTGGGGACCCCCTACTCTAGAGTATACAGAGGTAAAACACACCTTACAAACCAGATATCACTGCATACACCAGATTGTTTATAGCCTCCCCAGAAAAAAGAAAATTGCTCCTGTTGCAGAATAGCCTTATGAGGCTACACTACATGGGGAAAGCAATTCTTTTCTCCCAGGAAAAGCATGTAAGGATTAAGATTATATTGGCTGAAGCCAGGAGCAGTGGCTCATGCCTGTAATCCCAGCAGTTTGGGAGGCCGAGGCAGGTGGATCACCTGAGGTCAGGACTTTGAGACCAGCCTGGTCAACGTGGTGAAATCCCGTCTCTACTAAAAATACAAAAATTAGGCTGGGCGCGGTGGCTCACACCTGTAATCCCAGTACTTTGGGAGGCCGAGGCAGGCGGATCACAAGGTCAGGAGATCGAGACCATCCTGGCTAACACAGTGAAACCCCGTCTCTACTAAAAATACAAAAAATTAGCCAGGCATGGTGGCGGGCGCCTGTAGTCCCAACTACTTGGGAGGCTGAGGCAGGAGATTGGCCTGAACCCGGGAGGCGGAGCTTGCAGTGAGCCGAGATGGTGCCAGCCTGGGTGACAGAGTGAGACTCCGTCTCAAAAAAAAATACAAAAATTAACTGGGCATGGTGGCACCCGCCTGTAATCTCAGCTACTCAGGAGGCTGAGGCAGGATAATTGCTTGAACCTGGGAGGCAAAGGTTGCAGTGAGCTGAGATCGTGCCACTGCACTGCAGCCTGGGCAACAGAGTGAGACTCAGTCTCAAAAAAAGAGATTATATTGGCTGAAAATAATTCAGCAATATCCTAAACTGTATCAGCTTAAGCTTTGCAAGAGCATAACATTGAAAGATGCACTTACAAATGTACTGATTAAGATACTTATAACTGGAAGATAATCTTTTTGAAATTTTTATTTCAGGACCATTTAATCACTATTTGTAGCCCCAATTACAAATCAGTTTATCATGCCGACCAGTCAGCTTTTTAGAGCACCTGTGGTGGTGAGCCATCCCTATGTTCCTTTGCCAATCATAGAAGAAAGGTACAAATTAACATAATGACTTTGTTTTTGTGAAATATTGCCTTTTCTCAGGATTTTAAAATATATTTTTTGGCTGAGTGTGGTGGCTCATGCCTGTAATCCCAGCACTTTGGGAGGCCGAGGCAGGTGGATCACCTGAGGTCAGGAGTTTGAGACCAGCCTGGCCAACATGGTGAAACCCCATCTCTACTAAAATACAAAAATTAGTCAGACGTGGTGGCAGGTGCCTGTAATCCTAGCTGCTCGGGAAGCTTATGCATGAGAATCGCTTGAATGCAGGAGGCAGAGGTTGCAGTGAGCTGAGATCGCACCACTGCACTCCAGCCTGGGCAACAGAGTGAGACTGTGTCTCAAAAAAAAAAAAAAATATATATATATATATATGAACATTATATATATATATGAACATTATATATATGAACATTATATATATGAACATTATATATATGAACATTATATGTATATTTTTTTCTTTATGGGCTATGAAAGTATCATACTGTAGCTTTGTGCAGTGGCAGTATTGTAGCCAATGAGGTTTATCCGAGGCACGATTATTGCTAATTGAAAGTATCATACTGTAAACCAGGCTGAGTGCAGTGGCTCACGCCTGCACTCCCAACACTTTTGTGATCATTTGAGTCTAGGAGTTCGAGACCAGCCTAGGCAACATGGCAAGACCCTGTCTCTACAAAAAATATTTAAAACATTTAGCTGGGCATGGTGGTGCTTGCCTGTAGTCCCAGCTACCCAGGAAGCTGAAGGGGGAGGATCGCCTGAGTCTGGGAGGTCGAGGCCGCAGTGAGTCATGATCACATCACTGCACTCCAGCCTGGGCAACAGAGTGAGACCCCATCTCAAAAAAAAAAGTATCATATTGTAAACCAATAAATTATTTCTTATCTGGCTGCTTGGGAAATGAAGTGAGTCAGAGAATGCTCAGTCGCGCGGAAATGAAGTGAGTCAGAGAATGCTCAGTCGTCCCTGACTAATAGAAATTCAGAAAGTTTAATTGGCACAGCTATTCCAGAAGAACTGGAAATGTGTTAAAAACTAGTTTGCCTTTAACTTTGACTCTCTTATAAAATGTTGGATCAACACAATTATGCTCTAAACTTCTCATTAAGAGTTATGTGGGAAGCCGGGTGTGGTGGTTCATACCTATAATCCTAGCACTTTAGGAGGCTGAGTCGGGTGGATCGCTTGAGCCCAGGAGTTCAAGACCGGCATGGGCAATATGGTGAAACCCAATGTCTACAAAAAATACAGAAAATTAGCTGGGTATCGTGGCATGCACCTGGAGTAACTAGCTACTTGGGAGGCTGAGGTGGGAGGATCACCTGAGCCTGGGAGGCTGAGGCTGCAGTGAGCCGTGATCATGCCACTGCATCTCAGCCTGGGGGACAGAGTGAGACCCCATCTCAAAAACAAACAAAGTTATGTGGGAAGTATGTTCTTCTGGACTTTAAAGGAACTAGCTAAGATCAACAGCACTGAATATCAGTAACACGCTTCTGGGGAAATTTTATTATTTCCCAACATAAGCTAAGGAAACAGCCAAGGTACTAGTCCAGAACTCCTGGAACTGAAGAATAGCCCACAGGCCGGGCGTGGTGGCTCACACCTGTAATCCCAGCACTTTGGGAGGCCAAAGTGGGTGGATCACCTGAGGTCAGCAGTTGAAGACCAGCCTGGCCAACATGGCGAAACCCTATCTCTACTAAAAATATAAAAATTAGCTAGGTGTGGTGCTGTGTGCCTGTAATCTCAGCTACTTGGGAGGCTGGGACAGGAGAATCGCTTGAACCTGGGAGGCAGAGGTTGCAGTGAGCCGAGATTGTGCCATTGCACTCCAGCCTGGGCAACAGAGCAAGACTCCATCTCAAAAAAAAAAAAAAAAAAAAGAATAGACTACATTTGGGGGTCAGCATGCAGCTAAGGATGAAACTGCGGTCCTACATGGACATTCCTGTGGAGCACTCAAGTGGGGTTCTTAATACCTCCATGAGTGTTCAAGACATCTCCAAATATACATAATTGACATCTATAAAGCCTAAGCATGAGGCCGGGCATGTTGGCTTATGCCTGTAATCCCAGCACTTTAGGAGGCCGAGTCAGGTGGATCACAAGGTCAGGAGTTCAAGATCCACCTGATCAATGTGGTGAAACCCGGTTTCTACTAAAAATACAAAAATTACCCGGGTGTGGTGGCACATGCCTGTAATCCCAGCTCCTTCGGGGGCTGAGGCAGGAGAATCGCTTGAACCTGGAAGTCGGAGGTTGCAGTGAGCCAAGTTCTTGCCACTGCACTCCAGCCTGGGGAACAGAGTGAGACTCCGTCTCAAAAAAAAAAAAAAAGCCTAAGCATGAACATAAGGCCTCAACCTCTCTCTCTCCTCATGTTTTTCATGCCCCTACTCTGGAATGAATATAATTCTACCTTTCAAATTATTTGTTTTTTGTCCCTACTCCTCCTCTTGCCCCTTAACATGAACACTCTCTTATGATTAGCTCCTGCCCCTGCCCCTCTGCGTACTCATTCTTTCAGAAATTGACTCACTGTCAAGCCTTCCATTATCACTTCCATGTAGGTAATTCCTGGAATACATACTCCAGCCTGGCCTTTCTTCCCAGCTTGAGGCCCATATGTTTAATTGCCTACTACATAGTTCCTCACTTCAAACTCAATATATGAAAGTTCATTTTATCCTGTTGACTTTGCTATTTCTTTTAATGGTACTAACTTGACACTTTCATTCAGACTCAAAATCATGGAGTCATATTTTAATCTTCGCTCTCTCTGACTTTAACATTCAATCTTTCAAATAATTCAAAATGTTATCTCAGTTTACATTGTTGGGTTTTCTTTCTTCTTTCTTTCTTTTTTTTTTTTTTTGAGACGGAATCTCGCTCTGTCACCCAGGCTGGAGTGCAGTGGTGTGATCTTAGCTCACTGCAACCTCTGCTTCCCAGGTTCAAGCGATTCTCCTGCCTCAGCTTCCTGAGTATCTGGGATTACAGGTGCCCACCACCACACCCAGCTAATTTTTGTATTTTTAGTAGAGACGGGGTTTCACCATATTGGCCAGGCTGGTCTCGAACTCCTGACCTCAGGTGATCCGCCCATCTTGGCCTCCCAAAGTGTTGGGATTATAGGCGTGAGCCACTGCGCCCAGCCGGTTGTTGGGTTTTCTTAGAGACAGGGTCTTGCTCTCTAGCCCAGCTTGTAGTGCAGTGGTATGGTTGTGGCTCACTGCAGCCTCAAACTCCTGGGCTCAAGCGATCCTGTGACCCCAGCCTCCCAAGTAGCTGAGACTTAAAGCACATGCCACCATGCCTAGCTAATTTATCAAAACTTTTGTAAAGACAGGGTTTTGCTTTGTTGCCCAGGCTGGTCTCGAACTCCTGGCCTCAAGTGATCCTCTTGCCTCTGCCTTCCAAAGTGTTGGTATTACAGACATAAGCCACTGCACCTGGCCTTAGTTCGGATCTTATCATCTTATTTCGTTAATTCTGAGATGCTTTTTTTTTATGATTTTATATACCTAAAATCAATATTTATAATCAATGTAAATGTAAATATTTAATGTAGAGTTTTTTTTTTTATAAAAACTATTATATCAATAGTGTTTTAGAATCAAGAAAATCGGGCGTCAAAGCCCACTATTAACCTGGGTGCAGTAGTGCATGCCTGTAATCCCAGCTACTTGGGAGGCTGAGACAGGAGAATTTCTTTCTTTTTTTTTTTTTTTTTGAGACGGAGTCTCGCTCTTTCACCCAGGCTGGACTGCAGTGGCGCGATCTCGGCTCACTGCAAGCCCCGCCTCCTGGGTTCACGCCATTCTCCTGCCTCAGCCTCCCAAGTAGCTGGGACTACAGGCGCCTGCCACCACACCCGGCTAATTTTTTGTATTTTTAGTAGAGACGGGGTTTCACCGTGTTAGCCAGGATGGTCTTGATCTCCTGCTCGTGATCCGCCCGCCTCGGCCTCCCAAAGTGCTGGGATTACAGGCATGAGCCACCGTGCCCGGCCTGACAGGAGGATTTCTTGAGCCCAGGAGTTTGAGTCCAGCCTGGGCAACATTGTAAGACCCCATCTCTTAATAATAAAATAAATAAGTGGAATTAACAAAGACCTGGATTACTCTATTTCTTCTTGCCCTTCCTGCCTGCATTCCCTTGCGCCTTTCATCTATCTTGCACATTACTGCCTGATTAAATCTTCTTAAAAGACTGCTTTCATCTCGTTAATTCTTTAAGAAAAACTTCAGTGGTCCCCCATTCCCTGCTAGATAAAGTATGCCTAGAGGAACAAGTTTGTCATTTAAGGTCCTCCACAATTTAAGGGTCCTGACCTTTTGCTGATCTTACCAACATTATTCCCCTCCCGGATCCTTCTGCCCCAAACAGTTCTTTCTCTACCTTTGTATCATTCCTCAAAGTTAGAAGGCTCTTCCTTGTCTGCTGCTTACACCAAATCAGGTTTCAAATGCCATCTTTATTGTGAAACCTAATATGAACACCCTATCCCAAAATAATCTGTTCCTTCTCTGAATTCCTGGAGCACTTGTCTTAACTCATCTCAAACTTTTTGTTTCGTTTTGTTTTCAGACCGAGCCTCGCTCTGTTGCCCAGGCTGGAGTGCAGTAGCACGATCTCAGCTCACTGCAACCTCCACCTCCTGGGTTCAAGCAATTCTCCTGCCTCAGCCTCCCAAGTAGCTGGGACTACAGGTGCCTGCCATCACACCTGGCTAATTTCTGTATTTTTACTAGAGACAGGGTTTCACCATGTTGGCTAGGCTGGTCTTGAACTCCTGACCTCAGGTGATTTGCCCACCTTGGCCTCCCAAAGTGCTGGGATTACAGGCGTGAGCCACCATGCCTGACCTCAAACTTATTATTAGTTATACTTATGATGAATTACCTGGTATCTTTGAATGTATATGTTTGTGACTGTAATATTAGACATCTGATGTATTATAAGGAACCCGAGAAAAATCAGTCATATTACTCACCTCACTATATATGACCTACGTTTTTAAAATCAGATCATAAATTCCTTGAAGTTAGCCCTGTTTGATATGCTTGTCTCCCTCATAGTTCCTTGAATCATACCTTATGTAAGAAACACAGTCAATAAACATTCAGTCAAAGGAGGATCACATCTTCTACCAAAGATTCCTAGCCATCCTTGTTCTTTTCTCTCTGTCTAGGCCAAATTGCTTCTACTCAACTGCCTGCACCGGTCATCCTCCACCATCTAGGCTCATGATCTTAGTAACACAACACTCTTGCTCAATCTTTATAATAAGTCAAGCATAAAACAGCATGGTGAATTTAAAAACAAGGTGGGAAGTTTGGCGATCTTATGAGATAGATGTGTGGAGGCAGAAAGTAACTGGGAGATGCAGACAAGATGTGAGCAAGGTCAGTTCAGCAAGGGCCTTGCATGATGTTATACTAAGGAGGTTAGACTTTCCCTCACTATAATCAGCAGAGTTTTTAATCAGGGAAATGGCATGATCAGATTTGCTTAATTAGAACTACAGAAGATGGCTGGACGCGGTGGCTCAAGCCTGTAATCCCAGCACTTTGGGAGGCTGAGGCTGGTGGATCACGAGGTCAGGAGATCGAGACCATTCTGGCTAACACGGTGAAACCCTGTCTCTACTAAAAACACAAAAAATTATCTGGGCATGGTGGCAGGCCCCTGTAGTCCCAACTACTAGGGAGACTGAGGCAGGAGAATGGTGTGAACCCGGGAGGCGGAGCTTTCAGTAAGCCGAGATCGTGCCATTGCACTCCAGCCTGGGCGACAGAGCGAGACTCCTTCTCAAAAAAAAAAAAAAAAAAAAAAAAAAGAACTACAGAAGAGGGATTGGGAAGAGGAGGAAGGACTAGAAGAAGGGAAACCAGTTAGGAATAATATTTCAGGACCTCAACTAAAGTGGTAATAATGGAAATAGAGAATGAGAGGATTGGAATCATAAGAATGTGGAGAAGGGGCCGGGCCCAGTGGCTCACATCTGTAGTTGGGAGGCCAAGGCGGGTGGATCACCTGAGGTCAGGAGTTCAAGACCAGCCTGGCCAACGTGGTGGTGAAACCTCATCTAGTAAAAATACAAAAAAAAAAAAAAAAAAAAGCTGTGCATGGTGGCGTGCGCCTGTAGTCCCAGCTACTCAGGAGGCTGAGGCAGGAGAATTGCTTGAGCGCAGGAGGTGGAGGTTGCAGTGAGCCAAGATTGCACCGCTGCACTTAGAGAAGCAGATTTGGAGATAGGCTGGAGTAGGTGAGAAGATAATAGCTTCAATTTTGGATATGTTGAATTTGTAGCACCTACAGAACATTTCCATGAGATTGAGGATCTGGAGGAAGATATGCATTGGAGACACACATTTGTGCTAGACATTATGCACTCCATAAATTTTGTTTTGTTTTGTTTTGAGACAAGGTCTCGCTCTGTGGCTCAGGCAGAGTGCAGTGGTGTGATCTCAGCTCACTGCAACCTCCGCCTCCTGGGTTCAAGCAATTCTTCTGCCTCAGCCTCCCAAATAGCTGGGACTACAGGCACCTGCCACCACACCCGGCTAATTTTTGTATTTTTAGTAGAGATGGGGTTTCGACATGTTGGCCAGGCTGGTCTCGAACTCCTGATCTCAGATGATCCACCCACCTCAGCCTCCCAAAGTGCTGGGATTACAGGCATGCGCCACTGCGCCTGGCCACACTCCATAAACTTTACGTGTTTTGAAATACACTGCTTACTCTTAGCCCAAAGCACCCAAAGACATTTCTTACCCTACCTGTTTCACCAGATTTTTCTGCCCCTGACTCTGTTCTACTGTCACTCTTGGCCAATTTGGAACTCTTTTTTTTGTTTGTTTGTTTTTTGTTTTTTGAGACAGAGTCTCACTCTGTTGCCCAGGCTGGAGTGCAATGGTGTGCTTTCGGCTTAGGTTCAGGTGATTCTCCTGCCTCAGCCTCCCGAGTAGCTGGGATTACAGGCACCTGCCACCGCACCTGGCTAACTTTTGTAGTTTTGGTAGAGACAGCGTCTCACCATCTTGGCCAGGCTGGTCTTGAACTCCTGACCTCGTGATCCACCCACCTCGGCCCCCCAAAGTGCTGGGATTACAGGTGTGAGCCACCGCGTCCGGCCAATTTGGAACTCTTTAATGGTATTTTTCATATAGTAGCTGTCTAAATCTTAGACAACTGAATGACTGTTAGACATCACTAAATTTAATGGGGCATACAATTCTGCGGAAACCCAGGTACTTTGGTCTATGGTACTTTGTGTGTGTGTGTGTGTGTGTGTGGCAGGGTCTCACTCTATCACCCAGGCTGGAGTGCAGTGGCAGGATCATGGCTCACTGCAGCCTCAACTTCCCAAGTTCAAGCAATCCTCTCCCCTCAGCCACCTGAGTAGCTAGGACTACAGGCATGTGCCACCATGTCCGGCTAATTTTTGTAATTTTTTTAGAGCTAGGGTCTGGCAATGTTGCCCAGGCTGATCTTGAACTCCTGGCCTCAAGCAATCCTCCTGCCTCAACCTACTGAAGTGCTGGGGTTAGAGATGTGAGCCATTGTGCCAGGCTCTTACACCTTTGTTGAATATTTAGCGGTGCTTTCCTGGCCACGTACCCTCTTTTTCCAACTGTCCATGTACCTAGTCTTCTCTGCCCTCTGCCTTCTCTTCTCTTAACCCTTTCTTTTTCACATTGTTGGTCACTGCCTTATTCTTGAGACATTTTACATCCCGGGCTTGCAAGACACCTGATTTCCTGCCTACTTCCAACTTCTCTGACTCTTATACTTTCTCAAACTCCTAAATAAAAGTATTTTCTAGAATTCTGTAGTCTTCCTTATATCTCATTTTAGTATATATCCAGCATGACTTCAACCACTTGCATGGTTTCACAATCTTTTTTTCCTTTTTTCTCTTGAGACGGAGTCTCGTTCTGTTGCCCAGGCTGGAGTGCCCTGGTGCGATCTCGGCTCACTGCAAGCTCCGCCTCCCTGGTTCACACCATTCTCCTGCCTCAGCCTCCCGCGTAGCTGGGACTACAGGCGCCCGCCATCATGCCCGGCTAATTTTTTTTGTATTTTTAGTAGAGACGGGGTTTCACCGTGTTAGCTAGGATGGTCTCATCTCCTGACCTCGTGATCCGCCGGACTCGGCGTCCCAAAGTGCTGAGATTACAGGCGTGAGCCACCGCACCCGGCCGGTTTCACAATCATTTAAAATGATTCCTAGATGTGAATTTCTATCCCAATCTTCTCAGTCCAAACCCAAATATTCAACTACTTATAGGACATCTTTATTTGGATGTGTTCTACAAGCACTTCAAATCCGCTTGTCCAAAATTGAGCTTTCTTCTTCCTCATAAACCTGGGCTTTCTCTTCCGTCCTAATTCTCAGTGAATATTATTATCACCTACTAGGATCTTAGGAGGCATTCTTGAGCTCTCCACCTCCTTTCTCTCTCACATTCAGTGTGCCACAAAACCCTATCAGTTTTACATTTTAAAAGAGTATTTTCCTGGAAGAGAGAACATGATGTGATTGAAGACAATAAAATGGGCATGAGAATAGCATACAAGGGAGACCAGCCTGACAGGAGAAAGGTTTTATTGAGGAATATTGGAAAAGATAATTGAATTATTAAGTGGCAGAGTAACTTGGAAGATAACTTAAAGGCCATATAGAGTATTTCAGAGCTTGTATGGCCATAGAAACCACCAAACATTAGGCAAATGAATGAAATGATTATTTCAGGCCACATTTTTAAAGTCAGTCATACAAAAAAAATGGATGGAGAGATGAGTAGAGCAACTATTACTTTCATAACTAGAAACAACCATTTCTAAGCAGATTTTATTGATGGCACGAGGAAAAAAACTTCAAGTTCCAGCTAGAAGCTCAGAAAGTCTGACCTTGAATTTCAATTTAAGTGTGCTAATAAAAAATAAAAATAATAAATTCTCATTGAAGAAGGCAAATAGAAAGTATGCATTAATGATACAGCTAGGAGTAAACTGTGTTGGCAACAATTGCAGGAATAATATCATCTGATTGAAAAGTTTTTATAAGGCCAGGTACAGGGGCTCAACGCCTGTAATCTCAGCACTTTGAAAGGCCAAGCCAGGGGCATCACTTGAGCCCAGGAGTTCGAGATCAGCCTGGGCAGCATAGCAAGACCTTGTCTCTACAAAAAATTTTAAAGTTTGCAGGGTGTGGTAGTCTGTGTCTGTAGTCCTGGCTACTTGGGAGGCTGAGGCAGGAGGATCCCTTGAGCCCAGGACTTGAAAGCTGCAGTGAGCTATGATTATGCCACTACAATCCAGCCTGGGTGACACAGCAAGATCCTGTCTTTAAACACACACACACACACGTTTGTATAAGCCATTCCTTAACTATAGATGATCTTTAAATTGAATATATATTTTAATCACCTGATTGAACTGCGATGATGATTTCCTAAAACATTTGGATTTCCATATGCCTCAGTGAAAAATTAGGTTTAATAAACTACACTATAGTATAGCACACTATATGTAGCATTTATTTTTATTTATTTATTTATTTATTTATTGAGACGGAGTCTCGCTCTGTCACCCAGGCTGGAGTGCTGGAGTGCAGTGGCGCGATCTCGGCTCACTGCAAGCTCTGCCTCCCGGGTTCACGCCATTCTCCTGCCTCAGCCTCTCCGAGTAGCTGGGATTACAGGCGCCCGCCACCACGCCCGGCTAATTTTTTATATTTTTAGTAGAGATAAGGTTTCACCGTGGTCTCAATCTCCTGACCTCGTGATCCGCCCACCTCGGCCTCCCAAAGTGCTGGGATTACAAGCTTGAGCCACCGTGCCCAGCCTATATGTCGCATTTATATATTGATAAACATGATAATTTCCTTTTTATTTGACTTAGATACTAATTAACTTGTAGTAAATGCACCCACCCCAATCATGTGATCAGTCAATAGTTAAATAACTGAGGGAAAAGCAGTACAAATTAGGCAGCTCTACATGCCGTGTTTCAAAAGGGAAGGAAACAAAATAGTTAAACATTGCATGTTTTGGAAATAAACTGTATATATGAAACAGATCTCAAAAAGTAAAAGGAACCCCACTTTATCTGATGAAAGTGCCAGGAATCTGGAGAAAAGAGTTCAATTTCAGCTTTCAGTTTGGAAATGCAGAAAGACCATGAATTTTAGCACAGTAACTGAGAAGCAAGTAGCAGCCACACAATGACTAAAGTGAGTTAGCAGTAAAAAAGTCTTTAAAAATGATGGATTTGAGAGATTTAAAACCAAAGCTTTCCTCTTCCTCTTTGTAATTTTCCTTTCCCCCCCCTTTTTTTTCTGACTGCAATTTCAATAATAAAGCTCTATTGAATTCCGAATTACTTACATGAGGTCCTCGAAAGCATGACTCCCTCTGCAGATAACCATAGGTTTCCATCGCGAAGCACAAGCTCTGTACCCTAGTGTGGTTTGAAATAATGAGCAGAGCAGCTGTTTTCTTGGTTTAGCTGCCACGGAGCAGTCACCAATAGGCATCTGAATTCCAGACTAAATCTTAAGCCCCACCTCTCTGAAAAGGAAGAAAAAAAATGTGGCTCTGAATTCTTCTCATATTCCTGGACAGTAGCTCTAAAGTAGGTGGTCAGTCAGCGTCTGAGTGTTACTTCCCTGTTTTGGATTTCCCATTCCATCCAATAATTTTACTTTCCACTAGAAAAAGTTTTCTTCTGAGTTTCTTAAGGTAGAAACAAAAAATCTACAAAAGTCTTTTTTCACGTTGTTTTCACACATACATAATTCTAAACTTTTTTTTTTTTTTTTTTTTTTTTTTTTTGAGATGGAGTCTTGCTTTTGGTGCTACACGTACATAATTCTAAACTTTTTTTTTTTTTTTTTTGAGATGGAGTCTTGCTCTTGTCTTGCTTTTGGTGCTTAGGGACTCTCTCAGTCAGATTGGTAGCAAGGGATACTGACCGATGATCTGCTTCTCAAACAACTCTCCATTTCACTGGTAAATGCCCATTTGACCACAGGAACAGCCTAGCCTCATCTACCACACAACTTCACATTCTACTTAAGAGAAACTATACTGAAAGGTATCCCCCACAGGCACAGAAATTCTTAGTTCACCATTATATGTTTATAGATTTTGAAGTAAACCATGGTCTGAAGTCTATTTTATTTTATTTGAAAGAGACTGGGTCTCACTATGTTGCTCAGGCTGATCTCGAACTCCTGGGTTCAAGCAATCCTCTCACCTCGGCCTCCCAAAGTGCTGGGAGTACAGGTGTGAGCCACCATGCTAAAATAACTGATTTTTTTCTTACATTTTTCTTTATTTTTTTTTTCTTCTTGAGACAGTGTCTCGCTCCTATCGCCCAGGCTGGAGTGCAGTGGCACAATCTCAGCTCACTACAACCTTCGTCTCCAGGGTTCAAGCGATTCTCCAGCCTCAGCCTCCTGAGTAGCTGGGATTACAGGCGCGTGCCACCACGCCCAGCTAGTTTTTGTATTTTTTAGTAGAGATGGGGTTTTGCCATGTTGGCCAGGCTGGTCTTGAACTCCTGACCTCAGGTGATCTACCCGCCTTGGCCTCCCAGAGTGCTGGGATTACAGGCATGAGCCACCACTCCTGGCCCTTATATTTTTCAAATATGTTAAAGGTATACATAACCCTCAACAACATTTTTTGTTAAATCTCTGCTCTTTGCTCTTTGTTCCCATCTATTTCCTCACATCCAGTCTGCTCTTTTTTCTCTCTTAACTAAAAACTCTGTTAAAAAAAAAAAAGTTGTCTTCTCCCCTTCCTCCATCTTTATAGAGAGGCAGGAGAGAGCACTTCTAAGTGTGCCAGGGCAGGACCCTCTTTTTTTAGGCAGATAAAGGAGTGGATCCATGGATAATATTTTTTAGAGGTGGGGTCTTGCTGTATTGTCCAGGCTAGACCTGGACTCAAGTGATCCTCCTGCCTCAGCCTCCCAAGTAGCTGGAACTAAAAGTGTGCACCACTTGGCCAGCTTTCATGGATAATTGTTATGCTTTTTCACTTCCTCTTGGTTAATCTTGACAGACACCCCCTCCTCCCAATAAAAATATCCAGGCATGGTGGCTCACACCTATAGTCCCAGCACTTTGGAAGGCCAAGGCAGGTGGATCACTTGAGGCCAGGAATTCAAGACCAGCCTGGGCAACATAGTTAGACACCCATCTCTACAGAAAGAATTTTTTTTTAATTAGCTGGTCTTGGTGGCACATGCTTATAGTCCCAGCTGCTCAGGAGGCTGAACTGGGAGGACTGCTTTGAGTCCAGGAGTTTGAGGCTGCAATGAACTGCGATCTTGCCACTGCACTGCAGCCTGGGCCACACGGCAAGACACTGTCTCAATAAATAAATAAACAAAAATATCCAGTATTTAATGTACTGTCCATAGACTGCCTATAGGACCTCACTTGAGAGCTTACAAATCAGCAATGGGGGAGAAAAAGCTGTCCAATAGAAAAAATTGGCAGAATAGCACTAGGGAACTCACAAAAAAATATATGATCAAAAGTCTGACCTTACTACTTTTTTAAAATTGATTTTTGTTTTTATTTATTTATTTTTGTTTATTTTTTTGAGACAGAGTCTCACTCTGTCACCCAGGCTGGAGTAGAGTGGCACGATCTCAGCTCACTGCAACCTCCGCCTCCCAGGTTCAAGTGATTCTCCAGCTGCAGCCTCCCAGGTAGCTGGGATCACAGGCGTGCACCACCACCCCAGCTAATTTTCGTATTTTTAGTAGAGACAGGGTTTCGCCATGTTGGCCAGGCTGGTCTCGAACTCCTGACCTCAGGTGATCCTCCCACCTCAGCCTCCCAAAGCACTGGGATTACAGGCATGAGCCACCTTGCTCAGCCTGTTTTTTGTTTTTTTAAGACAGAGTCTTGCTCTGTCGCCCAGGCTGGAGCACAATGGCACGATCTCGGCTCAGCAACCTCCACCTCCTGGTTTCAAGTAATTCTCGTGCTTCAGCCTCCTGAGTAACCGGGATTAAAGGAGCCCACCATCACGCCCGGTTAATTTTTGTATTTTTTGTAGAGATGAGGTTTTGCCATGTTGCTCAGGCTCCTGGGCTCAAGCAATCTGCCCTCCTTGGCCTCCCAAAGGGCTGGGATTACAGGCATGAGCCACTGTGCCCAGCCTGCTCAGTGAAATATTATCCTCTTTTTATTAAATAAGATGTTCTTCATTGTGCTTTATGGGAGAGTGCTAATAATTAAAATTTTGTATTATAAATTCAATATTAGGGCTGTTTTTTTTTTTTTTTTGAAACGGAGGTCTTGCTCTGTCGCCCAGGCTGGAGTGCAGTGGCGCGTTATCTCAGCTCATTGCAACCTCCACCTCCTGGGTTCAAGTGATTCTCCTGCCTCAGCCTCCTGAGTAGCTGGGACTACAGGCACGTGCCACCGTGCCCAGCTAATTTTTGTATTTTTAGTAGAGATGGAGTTTCGCCATGTTGGCCAGGCTGGTCTTAAACTCCTGACCTCAAGTGATCCGCCTCCCTCAACCTCCCAAAGTGCTGGGATTACAGGCGTGAGCCACCATGCCCAGAGACATTTTTGTTTTTATTTAATTAGCTTATTTTAAAATATAAAGATGAAGTCTCACTGTGTTGCCCAGGTTGGTCTCAAACTCCTGGGCTCAAGTGATCCTCCTGCCCTGACCTCCCAAATTGCTGGGATTACAGGCGTGAGCTGCCATGCCCAGCCTGAGTTGTTATTTTTATTCTGTCCATTTGATAACCTATTTGAAAACTATACTCCTTGTGATCCAATCCCCACATTGAGTTGAGGTTAAATAAACACTGGTCTTGCTCTGAAAGTCTTAAAGAACCACGTTGATGTTTACTGTAGATTACTTTAATTGGGCTACATGGGAGTTTTATTCAGAGCATCATCCAGAAAGCTTCTAAACATCTTCACACAGTTCTCCTTGTCCCTATAGTTTCCCAGGTGTTAAAAATCTCCTTTTCTCTCCGTCTGCACAGGGTTCTCACCCCATCCTGATGCTCTTCTGAATCACCTCCTCCTTCATGCTTCTCCCAAACAGAGACTCATTCTGCAGGGATTCTGGTGAATAAAATTCTCCATCTAGCTACACATCCTTAGAACAAATGTTTAATGAGCACCTCTGCCATGAATAATCTTTCACATTTGTTTAGGCTTTTTTCTGTCTACAGAATTACTTTCATGTCCATTATTTAGAATAGGGGTCATCAAATCTTTTCTATAGAGGGCCAGATATTTTTGCAGGCCATGTCTCTGTCACAACTTCTCTGCTCTGCCCTTGTGGTACAAAAGCAGCCATACACGATGTATAAATGAATGGAGATGGCTGTGTGCCTTTGAGACTTTTTTTTACAAAAACAGATAGTGGCCTGGAATTGGCCACTGAGCTATAGTCTGTCTACTCCTGACTTAGAACAACTCAGTGAAGTAGAAGTTACGTGTCCTATTTTATAGACCCGGAAAGGAATTGAGGCTCAGAGAAATTAAGTGGTTTGCCTAAAGTCACACAAACAAGTTACAAGTGGCTGACCCAGATCTCAAACATGGGTCAAAAAATGTGACTGCAAAGTCACTGCTATTTTAACCACACCATACCGTCTGTCACTCATTCAGATAGCTTGTGTCAAGAGTGACAAGCTTCTTAACCTACGTGCCACATGTTTGAGGAAGAGTTAGGTAAATTTTGATGCATCCACAAATCGCTATGCAGTTAGTCAACATAATATTTACAATGTGAAATCATGGAGAAATATGAAATGATGTGAATCAAAAGGCTAAGCACAAGATTGCATATAGAGTTGTGCTTGTGTAAAGGAAAAAAAAACATAAAGGACTTAAGGGAAGTGTCTTAGAATATTAACAGTTGTTGCCTTCTTGTAGATGCGAGACTGATTTTTCTGTGTGCTTATTTCTACTTTTTGTATTTTACACTTTTTTTTGTTTTGTTTTTTTGAGACAGAGTCTCGCTCTGTTGCCAGGCTGGAGTGCAGTGGCGTGATCTTGGCTTACTGTAACCTCTGCTCCCAGGTTCAAGTGATTCTCCTGCCTCAGCCTCCTGAGTAGCTGGGACTACAGGTACGCACCACCATGCCCAGTTAATTTTTGTATTTTTAGTAGAGTCAGGGTTTCACCATGTTAGCCAGGATGGTCTCGATCTCCTGACCTCGTGATCCGCCCACCTTGGCCTCCCAAAGTGCTGGGATTACAGGCGTGAGCCACCACAAGCCCAGCCTTGCACACTTTTTTACAGTGTACATTATTACTTTGTGAGCCAGTAAATAATAAAACTTTGAAAGTGAATGCATCTTGAGGATGCTTACAATTTATTTTTTTTTCCAGGATAAGATGGTTGGATTGGTCACTGGCTGGAACAGGAGAAATACATTTCACTTCAGATAAAGCAGAGAATACAGTTTTTAGCCAGGCAAAACCCTGATCTGTTTAAGACTAAGTTTCACAGAATGACAGAGGAAGTTGTGACAAGCCTTGGTCTCTGGGTGGGCCTCATTTTTAGCCATGTTGCATGGTCCACCGCAAGTGAACTACTTTAGAGTCCCCTCTTTCCTGAGAGAGCAAAAGAGGAGAGAAGTCTCCTTTGGAGAAGCAAAGACTCCTTCTCCAACTCGCAGCTTTTTTACCCCTGTGTTCTGCAATGATGGTAATATGAACAAACATTAAATGTGTAGATACTGCAAGTATTATCCACAAGAACATCTAAAAATCATTTGCAATCCATCTTTTCTAGAAGAGGTTAATGCCATTTATGAGGGTTGTAACATGGATAATTTTCTCATCACTGGGTTTCAGGCTGCAGATGTAGGGGTCAGATGGGCTAGTAATGAGCAGAATGCCTAGGCAATACGCTGATCTAATATCTGCCTCTTGGTCTTTCCTATTTGTCGAGCACACACGAGGACAAGGACAAGGCCTGCCTGGTTGAACTGGAAAGGTACAACAGGCTACTTTTAGATCAGACTGGCACTTACGTAAACAGCAAAAGGAAGAGTGGCTCAAGGTGCCAGCTCCTATGGTCTTTGTCCCACTCACCAAAAGGACAACACCAAAATAAAAGGGGTCAGATAACTGCAAGGCAAGCCATGGGACGCCCTCTTGAGAAGCTCATTCTTAGCTGCAGCTAAGGGCTTTAGTATTCTGCAGCTCTATTCTGAGGGGGCCACAGCATAAAGCCCTAATCTCATCAGAACCTGGAAGGCATAAGAAATCGTCTCAGCCTTCCAGGGAAGTAGGAACATGAATGGGAGATGGCATACATGCCACCATCCTTTCATGTTAAGGTATCTTTAAATAGAAATACACAGAAAACAAGGTTACATATTGGTTGGTTGACAAAAATGACCAGAGGCTTGTAGGAACCTAACCCTGTATTTCCCTTAAGAGCAATAATTCAGTATTCACTTATTCAGCATTCACAGCAACTTTATAGAACATAACTACCATGAAGAATGAGAACTGGCAATATTATTATGAATACAGGAATGTAGTTTGGGCTTCACACAGAGCCCGAAAAGGGCTCCAAGACTCTCCCTCCCTCCTCCGAGGTCCCCAGACTACACTTTGATAACTATTTCTGGTAGACTATAAACTGCGGCCGACTAGGGGTCAGCCATAGCTATTTTGTTCCTCTTCACATTTCCAGAGTCTTGCATAGTGCCAGGCATATATTGTGAGTTAAGTTAAAATGGGCTGGGGGTAAGATTTTTATGAGAAAGTTAAACCTGAGAGAGGAGAGACAGAATGGTCTCTTTGGTGCTAAAGGTCAGTTCAGCTTTGATGTTGTTGTTTTTGTTTTTTTGTTTTTTTTGAGACGGAGTCTCACTTTGTTGCCCAGGCTGGATGGAGTGCAGTGGTGCAATCTCGGCTCACTGCAAGCTCCGCCTCCTGGGTTCATGCCATTCTCCTGCCTCAGCCTCCCGAGTAGTTGGGACTACAGGCGCTTGCCACGCCCGGCTAATTTTTTGTATTTTTAGTAGAGATGGGGTTTCACCGTGTTGATCAGGATGGTCTCGATCTCCTGACCTCGTGATCTGCCCCCCTCGGCCTCCCAAAGTGCTGGGATTACAGGCATGAGCCACTGCGCCCGGCTGTTTTTTTTTTTTTTTTTCTTAATGACAGGGCTCACTCTGTTGCCCAGGCTGGAGTGCAGTGGCACAATCTCGGCTCACTGCAACCTCTGCCTTCAGGGCTCAAGCGAACCTCCCGCCTCAGCCTCCTGAGTAGCTGGGAGTCCAGGCATGAGTCACCACACCCAGCTAATTTGTTGTATTTTTTTAGAGATGGGTCTCACTATGTTGCTCAGGCTGGTCTCAAACTCCTGGGCTCAAGCAGTCCACCTGCCTTGACCTCCCGAAGTGCTAGGATTACAGGCATCCACCATTGCACCCAGCACAACATATATACCTTATTTATTTATTTATTTTTTTGAGACAGAGTTTCACTGTGTCACCCAGGCTGGAGTACAGTGGCGCGATGTCAGCTCACTGCAACCTCTGTCTCATCAGTTCAAGCGATTCTCCTGCCCCAGCCTCCTGAATAGGTGGGATTACAGGGCCCCGCTACCACGCCCGGCTAATTTTTGTATTTTTAGTAGAGATGGGGTTTCTCCATGTTGGCCAGGCTGGTCTCGAACTGTTGACCTCAGGTGACCCACCCTCCTCAGCCTCCCAAAGTGCTGGGATTACAGGCGTGAGCCACCGTGCCCGCTGGAATTTTAAAATACTTTATTACAGCTCCATAGCTCATGGGTTAGAGCACTGGTCTTGTAAAATACTTTATTACTGAAAAATGCTAATGATCACCTGAGCCTTCAGTGAGTCATCTTTTTGCTGGTGGAGGGTCTTGCCTCAGTGTTGTGGCTGGTGACTGATCAGGGTGGTGGCTGCTGAAGATCGGGATGCCTGGGGCAATTTCCTGAAATAAAACAATGATGAAGTTTGCTACATCAATTGACTCTTTCACCAAACATTTCTCTGTAGCATGAGATACTATTTGATAGCATTTACCCACAGTAGAACTTCCTTCAATACTGGAATCAATCCTATCAAACCATGCCACTGCTTTATGAACTGCGTTATGTAATATTCTAAATCCTCTGTTGTCATTTCAACCATGTCCACAGCGTCTTCATCAGGAGTAGAATCCACATCAAGAAAAGACGTTCTTGGCTCATTCAGAAGAAACAACACCTCCTTCATTCCAGTGTGATTGTGAGATGGCAGCAATTCAGTCACATCTTCAGGCTCCACTTCTAACTGTACTTCTCTTGTTGTTTCTACCACATCTGCAGTTACTTCCTCCACAGAAGTCTTGAGCCCCCTAAAGTCAACTATGAGCGTTGGAATCAACTTCTCCCAAATCCTGTTAATGTGGATATTTTGACTTTCTCCCATGAATCATGAATGTTCTTAATGGCATCTAGAATGATTAATTCTTTCCAAAGTCTTTCAGTTTACTTTGCCCAGATCCATTAGAGGAATCACGATCAATGGCAGCTATGCCCCAACAAAATGTATTTCTTTCTTTCTTTTTTTTTTTTTTTTGAGATGGAGTCTTGCTCTGTCACCAGGCTGGAGTACAGTAGCGCAATCTTGGCTCACTGCAACCTCTGCCTGCCAGGTTCAAGCGATTCTCCTGCCTCAGCCTCCCAAGTATCTGGGACTACAGGCGTGCGCCACCATGCCCAGCTAATTTTTGTATTTTTAGTAGAGACAGTGTTTCACCATGTTAGCCAGGATGGTCTCGATCTCTTGACCTCATGATCCGCCCGCCTCAGCCTCCCAAAGTGCTGGGATTGCAGGCGTGAGCCCCCGTGCCCAGCCAACGTATTTCTTAAGTAATAGGACTTGAAAGTCAAAATTACTCTTTGATCCATGGGCTATGGACTGGATGTTGTGTTAGCAGGCATGAAAACAACATTCATCTCCTTGCACATCTTCATCAGAGCCCTTGGGTGACCAGGTGAACTGTCAATGAGTGGTAATTTTTTGAAAGGAATCTTTTTTTTTTTTTTTCTGAGCAGTAAATCTCAATTTGGGCTTAAAATATTCAGTAAACCATGCTAATTACCGGATATGCTGTCATCCAGGCTTTGCTATTCCATTTATAGAGTACAAGAAGAGTAGCTTTAGCATAATTTTTTTTTTTTTTTTTTTGAGACAGAGTCTCGCTGTGTTGCCCAGGCTGGAGTGCAGTGGTGTGATCCCAGCTTACAGCAACATCCGCCTCCCGGGTGCCTCCTGGGTTCAAGTGATACTCCTGTCTCAGCCTCCTGAGTAGCTGGGATCACAGGCATGCACCACCACGTCTGGCTAATTTTTGTGTTTTTAGTAGAGATGGGGTTTTGCCATGTTGGCCAGGCTGGTCTCAAACTCTTGACCTCAGGTGATCCACCCCCCTAGGCCTCCCAAAATGCTGGGATTACAGGCGTAAGCCACCACACCTGGCCAGCTTTAGCATAACTCTTAAAGGTCCTAGAATTTTCAGAATGGCAAATGAGCCCTGACTTCAACTTAAAGCCACCAGCTGCATTAGCTCCTAGTAAGAGAGCCAGCCTGTTCTTTAAAGTTTGAAGCCAGGCATTGACTTCTCCTCTCTAGCTATGAGGGTCCTCTTCATCCAAGAGAAAGCTGTTTGTTTTATCTACATTGAAAATCTGTTGTTTAGCACAGCCGCCTTCGTCAGTGATCTTAGCCAGATTTTCTGGATAACTTGCTGCAGCTTCTACATCAGCACTTGCTGCTTCACCTTGCACTTTTATATTATAGAGCTGGCTTCTTTCCTTCAATCTGATGAACCAGCCTCTGTGAGCTTCCAAGTTTTCTTCTATAGATAACCTCACCTCTCTCAGCCTCCACAGAATTGAAGAGTTATGGCCTTGGTCTGGATTAGGCTTTGGCTAAAGGGAATGTTGTGGCTGGTTTGATCTTCTATCCAGACTACTCAAACTTTCCCCATATCAGCAATAAGGATGTTTTGCTTTCTTATCATTTGTATGTTCACTGGAGTGACACTTTCAACATCCTTCAACAACTTTTCCCTTGCATTCACAACTTGACTAACTGGCACAAGAGGCATAGCTTTTGGCCGATCTCAGCTTTCGACATGCCTTCCTCACTAAGCTTAATCATTTGTAGCTTTTGATTTAAAGTGAGAGACGTGCGACTCTTCCTTTCACTTGAACACTTAGAGGCTATTGTAGGATTATTAATTGGCTTAACTTCAATGTTATTGTGTCTCAGGGAATAGGGAGGCCCACGGAAGTGGGGAGAGAGATGGGGAAATAGCCGGTTGGTCAGTTGAGCAATCGGAACATGCACACTTTTTGATTAAGTTTGCTGTCTTATATGGGTGTGATTTGTGGCACCTCAAAACAATTAGAATAGTAACATCAAAGGTCACTGATCATGCCTGTAAACCCAGCACTTCGGGAGGCTGAGGCTGGAGGATCACTTGAGTCCAGGAGCTCAAGACCAGCCTGGGCAACATAATGAGACCCTGTCTCTACAAAAAAATAAAAAAACTGGTGGCATGCGTCTGTAGTCCCAGCTACTCAAGGGGCTGAGGTGGGAGGATTGTTTGAGCCCAGGAGGTTGAGGCTACAGTGGTCGCACCACAGCACTCCAGCCTGGGCAACAGAGCGAGACCCTGTCTCGAAATAATAATCACAGTCATAATTATAATAATGAAAAAGTTTGAAATGCTGTAAGAATGATGAAAATGTGACACAGAGACGTGAAGTGAGCACATGCTGTTGGAAAAATGGCACTGATAGCCTTGCTCCAGGCAGGGTTGCCACAAACCTTCCATTTGTAAAACGTGCAGTATCTGCAAGGTGTGATAAAGCAAAGCACGATAGAATGAGTTGTGCTTGGACTCACAGAGCATAACACGGGGATAAATACGCACAAATCTATACTGATGAAACATCTTGATTATTGAAGTGGATTTTACTGTATGATTTTTTTAAGATGCAAGATATGGAATCAGACCTATCCTCACATTTTCTAGTACTGGGTTAACATTTATGTAAACTTTTAGCTACTCTAGATTAGAAAATGTGACATCATTGTTCCTTATCTTTTCTTATACAAATAAGACTAGGCCTTAGGTCTGTGGCTTTAATGAAATAATAATTTGTCATTGTTTATGTCAAATTCAGCCCCTGCTTTACTTTCTTTTCTTTTCTTTTTTTTTGAGACAGAGTCTCACTCTGTTGCCCAGGCTGGAGTGCAGTAGCGCAATCTTGGCTCACTGCAACCTCCGCCTCCTGGGTTCAAGCAATTCTCCTGCCTCAGCCTCCTGAGCAGCTGGGACTACAGGGGCGCACCACTATGCCTGGCTAATTTTTGTGTTTTTAGTAGAGATGGGGTTTCACCATGTTGGCCAGGCTGATCTCAAACTCCTGACCTCAAGTGATCGACCCACCTCGGCCCCCCGAAGTGCTGGGATTACAGACATGAGCCACCACGCCCAGCCCCTTGCTTTACTTTCATTTGGCATATGGTTTTTTCCACAGTGACAACCAACAAATGAAACTGTGTACCTTTGAAAGAGACTCTGCAGTTACATTTCAGCTCTAATATCCCACACACAGGTATCCTTGCATCCTGTGAGGGGGAGGAGGTGCAGGCACTAAGCAGATTCCTGGAAATCAGTGGCCAGAGGCCATGTTTTCAGAGAGGTGAGACGATGGGAAATTACTGAGCAGACAGTGAACTTCTGGAGGGCAGGAACTTCTAGGGGCCCCCAGCACTTCAAGTGCCCGACTCCTAGTAGATGCACAATAAATGCTTGTGACTTGAGAGACAGTGGCAGCAGGTGGGCCCAGGGCTGAGGTGAGGGATGAAGGCCTCCTAAACCTGAGAGAGAGAATAAAGATGACATATTTGGAGCCTGGGGTCTGCAGAGTGAAGCACACAGGACTGTGGTGCGGAGCAGGGAGGAGATGCCAGCTAGCGGTGGGGACACAGAGCTGAGCTACTGTGGCAGAGCAGAACTTGGGCAGGAGGTGGGAGGAGACCAGCAGGAAGGGGTCCCTGAGGAAGACTGCCTCTGGCCTCCCTCCTAGTATGTGTGCAAGTGCGTGGTGTGGACCCACCGCCCTGCAGAGAAGTCAGGTAGACAAGCTTCTTGCCATTTCCCAGTCGTATTAGCTTCCTGTGGCTCCCATAGCCAGTTGCCACAAACTGGCGTCTTAAAACAGTAGACATTCATTCTCTCACAGTTCTGGAGGCCAGAAGTCCAAAATCAAGGTGTTGGCAGGCCACGCTCCCTCTGGAGGCTCTTGGGGAGGATTCTTCTTTGCCTCTTCCAGTTTCTGGTGGCTGGAGGCATTCCTTGGCTTCCTTGGTTTGTGGCCACATTACCCCAATCTCTTCTCCACCTTCACACAGCCTTCATCTCTTTGATATGTCTCTCCTTTCTTTCTCTCTCTCTCTCTTTTTATAAAATAGAGATGGGGGTCTTGCTATGTTGCCCAGGCTGGCCTTGAACTCCTAGCCTCCAGCGATCCAGCATGAGCCACCATGGCAGCCTGTGTGTCTTTTTTTTTTTTTTTTGAGATGGAATTTCACTCTTGTCACCCAAGCTGGAGTGCAGAGGCCCGATCTCAGCTCACTGCAACCTCCGCCTCCCAGGCTCGAGCAATTCTCCTGCCTCAGCCTCCTGAGTAGCTGGGATTACAGGCTCCCATCACCACACCCAGCTAATTTTTGTATTTTTTTAGTAGAGACGGGGTTTCACCATGTTGGCCAGGCTGGTCTCAAACTCCTGACCTCAGGTGATCCACCCGCCTCGGCCTCCCAAAGTGCTGGGATTACAGGCATGAACCACCACACCCAGCCCTGTGTGTTTTTTATAAGGACACTTGTCATTAAATTGAGGGCTTTCTTGGAGAATCCAGGATAATCTCCTCATTTCAAGATGCTTTCTAACATCTTCAAAGACTCTTTTTTCAGATAACATAACACAGGTTCCAGGGATTTCTGTGATGGTTAATTTTTTATGTCAAATTACCTGGGCCATGATACCCAGATATTTGGTCAAACATTGTTCTGGATATTTCTGTGAGGGTGTTTTGGGGTGAGATTTGCCTTTAGATTGATGGACTTTGAGTAAAGTGAATTGCCCTCCATAATGTGAGTGAGCTCTATCTAATCAGTTGAAGGCCTGAATCAAACAAAAGGCTGACCTCCCCCAAGCAAAAGGGAATTCTGCCAGCAGATGGCTTTGGACCTCATCTGCAATATTGGCTTTTCCTGGGTCTCCAGCCTAACTGCCTTTGGACTTGAACCGCAGCTCCTTCCTGGGTCTCCCCCATCAGATTTTGACTTCATCGAGCTCCCACAATTGTGTGACCCAATTCCTTAAACTAAGTTTATAGATTCTGTTTCTATAGAAAACCCTGACTAATATAGGGGGTTTTTCTATTGAGGCCTTCAACTGATTAGATAAAGCCCACCCACCATTCAACCCAGTCTACAGATATTTAACCTAGAGAAATGCTTTTCTGACCTGAATGTGTGTATGTTCTTGTTCAAGTGCAGATTCTGATTCAGTAAGCCTGGAATTCTCCATTTCTAACAAGCTCCCAGGGGATGTTGGTGCTGCTGGTTAGAGTGACCAACTCATCCCGGGACTACACCAGTTTTAGCACTGAAAGTCCCTTGTCCCAGAAAATCTCGGAGCTCCAGGCAAATCGGGATGGTTGGTCACCCTACTGCTGGTCTATAAACCATACTTTGAGTAACAAGGAGTTACAGATCTCTACAGTAAGGGAAAGTCATAAAAATTTGGCCCTTCCTCAAATATGAGGATAAGTGTAAAAGTATATACCCAATGGATAAATCGATTGGTCCCACCATAAAGTGTCATGGATGGTGGTACATTTACTCCCCGGGGGTCTCCCCTTTCCAGTGCTTTTATTCCTTTGAATTTTCTATCAGAACAGGATAAAAGCTTCAATCAGGGTTATTTCTTATCAAATTCCCCCACAGTAGCTCAGCAGAAGTTCTCGCCACTGACTTTATAAAGACAGGGAAACTCCTAGGCAAACTCCCTCGTCCTTCCTCTCCCAAGCTGAACAATGCTGTCTACACTGACCGCTCTCTTCTACTCGGCTGGCAGACAGTGAAAGGAGCAAGCTTTGAAGTCAGCAGAGCTTAGTTTGAATTCCGCCTCTGCCATTTACAGTTGATTGATCTTGGACAAGTTAACTTCTCTAAGGTTGATAGTACTTCCGGAGGAATAAATTTCAGAGGGCTGGGAGCAGGTGAAGGAGATACCTAGGCAAAGTGCACATCCACCATCTGACACTTAGTGAGTTTCATTCCTCTCTGCCAGCCAGGCAGAAGGTGATGTAGGCCCTTGTGGGTGACGCAGGCAGTGGGGGAGACAGTGCACCTTGGGCTCAATGCTGTACCAAGCACTGCTTGTAATATTATTTTACTTATTTCTTCCTTCCTTCTTTCTCTCTTTCTTTCTTTTCTTTCTCTTTCTTTTTTCTTTCTCCCCCTTTCTCTTTCTTTCTTTGTCTTCCTTCTTTTTCTCTCTTTCTCGCTCCCTCTCTCTTTTTTCTCTTTCTCCTTTCTTCTTCTTTCTCTCTCTCTTTCTTCTCTTTATTTTCCCCTCTCTTTATCTCCATCTCTCTCTTTCTTTTTTCTCTTTATTTCTCCCCCCTTTCTTTATCTCCCTCTCTCTCTTTCTCTCTTTCTTTCTCTCCTTTCTTTCTCTCTTTTTTCTCTCTCTTTCTCTCTCCCTCTCTCTTTCTTTCTTTTCTTTTTTCTTTCTTTCTTCTTTCTTTTTCCTTTCGAGACAGGGTCTTACTCTATCACCCAGGCTAGAGTGCAGCAGTGTGAGCCTGGCTCACTGCAGCCTTAACCTCCCAGGTTCTATTTATGTCTTTCTTGAAATCAACTTTAAGTCAATTCATTTTTTTAAACTTAGCCTTTTCTAACCAATATTATTTGTGAAATCATGGGTTTAACATGCCAATCATATATTTGTTTTCCAATGCACGGTAAATACATTTAGTCATTCATTCAAGAGATATTTAGGGCTGGGTGCAGTGGCTCGCACCTGTAATCCCAGCACTTCGGGAGGCTGAGGCAGGTGGATCACCTGAGGTCAGGAGTTCAAGGCCAGCCTGGCCAACAGGGTTTAGTAGAAACCCTGTCTCTACTAAAAATACAAAAATTAGCCGGGCATGGTTTCAGGTGCCTGTAATCCCAGCTACTCAGGAGGCTGAGGCAGGAGAATCGTTTGAACCCGGGAGGTGGAGGTTGGAGTGAGCCAAGATCACGTCACTGCACTCTAGCCTGGGTGACAGAAAGATATTCCGTCTCAAAAATATATAACTAATATACATTATAATGAATACATTCAAGTAGTCGTGCATTCAGCAGCTATGGAGGGTGCCTTTTTATGTTAGAACAGCCTGGCACAGTTCTAAGCTCTTGAGCACTTGTGCTGATCCCAGACCCCAGTTGCTCCCATGACTGAGAAGAGCGATGACTTAGGAAGTTCTGTGGTGTATTTACCAAGGACCCAAGTCAGGGTGCACTCAATCCCAGGCCTGGCGCTGGAAGCTTTCTTCTACTCTTCATTTGCCTCCATGCAGTGGTCAGAAGTCATGGAGGGATCTATGTTAGGGCCTGGCTTCTTGTATTCGCTTTCTCATCTCATTCTCCCTTATAGGTGACTGCAGGAAAAATGGACTAAAGCCTGCTCTGTGGGTTTGGCTAGTGTGTATGTGTGTGTGTGTGTATTCTCTTTCTTTCTCTTCCTTCATGTCCTCTTTCCAGGCACCCCCATGAGTAAATTGGCTCAGGGCAAGCCAGCCATGCTCACACTTTTTATTTTCCCTACAGGCCTTCATCCTTCTCCTAACATTGCTTTGGTCTCCAGGCCCATGCACTGCTAAGATCCCAAGATTCAGACTGGGGGATAGGAGTTGAGGAGATGCCACCTTTAGGCTGAGCTGGGAGCTTCTGTCCACCTTTATCAGACTTGATCAGACTGTGCACCCTGGGGTATCACCCTCTGCTTCAATTAACACAACGACTTCCCACCTTCGCATGCTTTTCCAAGGCTGCTCCTTCAAGGGGACTTGGCTGGGTCAATTATTTCCTTCGCCTTTTGCATGTTCAGTGTTTTCCTTTCTTCTCGAGGCTTCCCCTCTGTGGACCAACATGTTCCTCCATGGCAAAAACAAAAATAACCAGCCCAAACCAGTTCTTTCTGCCCTCCTGCCCTCTGCGTGTCAGTGCTGCCTCCTCCCTCCCTTTCATGGCATTGAATGGTAAGAGTGCAATACCCTCAGCGGCGCCCGACAGTCAGCAGTGAGCGCTCAGGACCCTCACCCACCTCTGCGGCTGATGACCCTCTCTTTGGCTCTGGCCCCAGCTGGCCTTGCGCTGTTCCTTCTCAAGGTTTTTCCTGGCTCATCTTCGTGCCCCCTCCCCTGAGGGTCCCGGAGGTCTGAGTCCTCTGGCCGCCTCTCCTCTCTCCTTGCACTCCTCCTCTCGTGGAGTGACCCCGTCTGTGCCACCTTCTCACCTTCCACGCCACACACCTTCAGCCTTCACTGAGAAGAGAGCAGAGCTGCAGCATTGTGTTCCATTCTCATCCCTCACGGAGCCGAGAACTAAAAATTGAAACAGAGAAACCTCCTGACAAGGCCGCTGGCAAGTTCAATGGGAACAACTCAGGTTTTCAGGAAGAAGTGTGATCCTGGAGCCAGTGGGTTCAAAAGAACGAAAAGATTTATCAAGAATGAGACATACCAGACCAGCTGCGTTGCTTTCCATTGACAGGAAGCAAATCAGCTGCTCAGGAAAAGGTCAAGCATGGCACCTGGTCTCAGAGTGGTGTCCGTCAAAGGCTGTCATAACAGCCCTATGGACAAGAAGGAGACCTGGGCCAGGTGAGAGTGATGCAAAACCATTTGTCCCAAGGAATTGTGGATGGAACTTAGGGAAAGGAGGGGCTCCAGAGGCACTGTGACAGTGTCAGAGTGACTACAGGCTCCTCAGGAGATGTTGAGGGAAAAGAAAGGGCTGGGACGTGCCCTAAGACTTCTGTGTGCAGGCACTGGTCCCCTCTGCTGATTCAGGGCTCCCCTAAAACAGCCACTCTCATCACGAGTATGGTACCAGGCAGTGGCAAAACCTGTTACAACATCAGCAGGGCCGGGCGCAGTGGCTCATGCCTGTAATCCCAGCACTTTGGGAGGGCAATGCAGGAGGATCACTTGAGGCCAGGAGTTCGAAACCCCTTCTCCACAAAAAATACAAAAATCAGCCAGGCTTGATGGTGCATGCCTGTAGTCCCAGCTACTTGGGAGGCTGAGGTGGGAGGATTGTTTGAGCCTGGGAGGTCGAGGCTGCAGTGAGCTATGATTGCACCACTGCACCAAAGCAAGACCCCATTTCAAAAAACAACAAACAAACGAAAAACACACCAGCAGGTTCTGACTGCAGCCTCAGAAAGCCCCCGGCTTTCCTGTTCAGCAAGCAGGCGCCCTGCAGAGTGAAGGGTGCTTTCCCAGAGCCACCCTCAAGTGCTGCTGGAGGCCCAGATTCCTTCAAATGACCTAGGCAACCCTGCCGGAATGCAGTGTGACAACAGAAACAAGTTGGCTGCTTGGGGAAACCATGCGGGCATCCCCAGGCTCTGATTTGGTAACCGCAGATATTCTTTGATAAAGAATTACCAGTGCCATTAGGCACTGGTCTGGGCAGTATGTGTGTGGATGGAGAATCTGTTTATGAGAATATAAAATAAAACGTGCAAACACAGGAGAAGTAGAAGATACAGGTGGCAGGGTAGAGTGAGAACTGAAGTCAGGACTGGGGAGCTGGAGGAGGAAATCAGGCCTGAAGAAACTTTGTGGCCGAAGCCAGCAAATCTTGTATATGTAGGATCTCCATGAACTGTCCTAAAATTTCCAAGAGAAGGAGACATCTATCAAGTAGAAGACAAAAAGGGATGCTGACCAGGGAGGCTGGATGCTGGCAGGTAGAGTTCATGACTGGAGAAGGAAGAGCAGCACAAGGTCCCTGAGGGGTGGTTAAGAGCAGCTGGTGACCAGGCACAGTGGCTCATGCCTGTTATCCCAGCACTTTGGGAGGCTGAGGCAGGCAGATCACTTGAGGTCAGGAGTTCGAGACCAGTCTGGCCAACATGGTGAAACCCCATCTCTACTAAAAATACAAAATTAGCCGGGCGTGGTGGTGGGTACCTGTAATCCCAGCTACTTGGGAGGCTGAGGCAGGAGAATTGCTTGAACCGGGGACGCAGAGGTTGCAGTGAGCCGAGATCGTGCCATTGCACTCCAGCCTGGGTGACAAGAGCGAGATTCTGTCTCAAACAAACAAAAAAAGAGCAACTGGAGGCTGGGCATGGTGGCTCATGCTTGTAATCCCAGCACTTTGGGAGGCTGAGGAGGGTGGGTCACTTGAGGTCAGGAGTTTGAAACCAGCCTGGCCAACATGGTGAAACCACGTCTCTACTAAAAATACAAAAAAATTAGTCGGGCATGGTGGTGCGCACCTGTAATCCCAGCTAAACTTGGGAGGCCAAGGCAGGAGAATCACTTGAACCCCAGAGACAGAGGTTGCAGTGAGTCAAGATTGCACCATTGCCCTCCAGTCTGGGGCAATAGAGCAAGACTCCGTCTCAAAAACAAAACAAAACAAAAAATACAAAGAAAAGAAAAGAAAAGCGGCTGGAGGCTGGGTGTGGTGGCTCATACCTGTAATCCCAGCACTTTAGGAGGCCAGGGCAGGAGAATCACTCGAGTCCAGGAATTTGAAACCAGCTTGGGTGAAATCCCTTCTCTACAAAAACAAACAGAAATTAGCCGGGTGTGGTGGTGCCCCAGGTCTCAGCTACTTGGTGGGCTGAGGCAGGAGGATCCCTTGAACCCAGGAGGCCAAGGCTGCAGTGAGCTGAGATTGTGCCCCTGCACTCCAGCCTGGGTGACAAAGTGAGACCCTGTCTCAAAAAAAAAAAAGCAGCCGGCACCTTGCTACCTTCCCATCTCTCTTCTGTTATGGGGTGGGGGTTCAAAATCAAGACAAATAATTAAATAATTTAAATAAATATTTTTTCCTCCAGATTTTCTTTTTCTTGACAATAAACTTATTTTTCATAAAATATATCAAGTATAGAGGCAAAATAGAGAAAAATATAACAATCAATCTTTTAAATATTAGCATTATTGCTGGCTGAGCATGGCGTCTCACACCTTTAATCTCAGCACTTTAGGAGGCCAGGCAGGAGGATCACTTGAGGCCAGGAGTTCAAGACCAGCCTGAGCAACATAGTGAGACCGCCATCTCTACAAAAAATAAAAAATTAGCCAGGTGTGGTGGCACATACCTGTGGTCCCAGCTATTCAGGAGGCTGAGGTGGGAGAATTGCTTTAGTCCAGGAGGTTGAGGTTTCAGTGAGCTGTGATCACACTGCCGCACTCCAGCCTGAACAACAGAGCCAGATCCATCTCAAAAAATAAAAAAGTTAGCATTATTCCATTTTGCATCAGATCTTATTTATTTATTATTATTTTTTAAGACAGAGTCTCACTCTCTCACCCAGGCTGGAGTGCGGTGGCACAATCTCAGCTCACTGTAACCTCTACCTCCCAGGTTCAAGTGATGCTCCTGTCTCAGCCTCCCGAGTAGCTGGGATTACAGGTGTGTGTCACCATGCCTGGCTAATTTTTGTATTTTTAATGGAGACAGGACTTCACCATGTTGGCCAGTGTGGTCTCGAACTCCTGACCTCAAGTGATCTGCCTGCCTTGGCCTCCCAAAGTGCTAGGATTACAGGTGTGAGCCACCACTCCCGGCTAGATCTTGTGTTTTAGATAGTATCGCAGATACAGTGGAGGGACGTACTCTCTTTCTGTTTCTAAGAGGCTACCTCAGTTCTATCAGCTTCTGGTCACTCTTGCTGCCTTCTGGCCATGGAGTACAAATCCTTTTGAGAATCACAGTACATAGATTTTTTTTCTTTTATTCTTAAAGAGTTCATTTTGCCTGGTATGTACATAGGTCTTGATGTAGGAAGGCAGGCACTGAAGTGAATGCTAAATTCCCTCTCTTGCTCAGGAAGGGAGGCAGAGGGTGGAAGGTGGGTGTGTGAGGGAAGATCTGTTGCTAACTGAGGTCTAAAGAAACAAAGACGCCTTCAAGCTGTGCCTATGTAATTAAGAGCACCCGCCCAAGCACTGGCACCAGTTTTTCTTGTTTATGACTTTAATCTTGCTGGTTGTCCTTTCATTCACATGTTTACTGAATTGTCCACCCTTTTTATGGCATGCCCTTTTAACCACCAGGATTCATGAACCATTATTGTAATTTTCCACTTACGTGACTTGATCTGCAGTTGGGTGTTACCATACTTATTCAAATATTTCCTGCTTATTCCTGCAAAATTAGGACAAAAATCTCAAAGATTTTTTGAGGAATAAGTGAGATAACGTCTGTGTATTTAGCACAGTAATTGGCAATATACGGTTCCTAGTAAATGCTTTTCCCCCTCTTTTCTAATTCTCATAAAATGTCTGTTTAAAACTCCATTACAATTATCAGAGTTGCCAACAAGCACTGCAGATAGAGTTTCTGGAAACTACTTTTTGTCCATTTGTGAAAATTGTGGCATTTACTTTCTTCTGATTGGCCTAGATACTGGAAAACCTGCAGGAATTAACAATGTAAAGTATAATATTTTCAGATGTAAAAACAAGGGCCAGTCGCAGTGGCTCACACCTTTTTTTTGGTTTGTTTGTTTTTTGATATGGAATCTGGCTCTGTCACCCAGGCTGGAGTGCAGTGGAATGATCTCGGCTCACTGCAAGCTCCCACCTCCCGGGTTCACGCCATTCTCCTGCCTCAGCCTCCTGAGTAGCTGGGACTACAGGAGCCTGCCATCACGCCCAGCTAAATTTTCTATTTTTAGTAGAGACAGGGTTTCACCATGTTAGCCAGGATGGTCTCGATCTCATGACCTTGTGATCCGCCCGATCTGCCCGGCTCAGCCTCCCAAAGTGCTGGAATTACAGGCGTGAGCCACCGCGGCTCACGCCTTTAATCCCAGCACTTTGCGAGGCTGAGGCGGGCTGATCTCTTAAGGCCAGGAGTTCGAGACCAGCTTGGGTAACATAGTGAAATCTCATCTGTACAAAACATACAAGAAATTAGCTAGGTGTGGTGGCATGAGCCTATGGTCCCAGCTACCAGGGAGGCTGAGGTGGGAGGACTGCTTAAGCCTGGGAAGTTGAGGCTGCAGTGAGCCAAGATTGTGCCACTGCATTCCAGCCTGGGTGACAGAGTAAGACCCTGTCTCAAAAAAAAAAAAAAAAAAAATTCAAAAACATAGTTTTGTGCAAATATACAATGAACACAGGTCAAATATTTTATTCAATTCAATTAATGAGGGCACTGGTAAGATGTTAAGATTATTTCAAAGGGAATTTGAGGAACAGAGAGGCAAAGAGAAAAGATAAAATGGTTTTGCAAATAGATGCAAAACTGGTTAATATCCTACAGTGCAATAAAATATAATGTTTGGTGTTCTCTCTTCTGCAGAGGAGAAATCAATTGTATCTTTATCAGACAAAATTTATTTGCATTGCTATGGATAAGAATTTGCCTTACCAGGCCGGGTGCGGTGGCTCACGCCTGTAATCCCAGCACTTTGGGAGGCCGAGGCCAGCGGATCACAAGGTCAGGAGATCGAGACCGTCCTGGCTAACATGGTGAAACCCTGTCTCTACTAAAAATACAAAAAAAAAAAATTAGCCGGGCGTGCTGGCGGGCACCTGTAGTCCCAGCTACTCGGGAGGCTGAGGCAGGAGAATGGCGTGAACCTGGGAGGCGGAGCTTGCAGTAAGTGGAGATCGTGCCACTGCACTCCAGCCTGGGCGACAGAGCAAGACTCCGTCTCAAAAAAAAAAAAAAAAAAAAAAAGAATTTGCCTTGCCATCAGATTTTTTTTACAATTTTACTTCATTTCCTACAAAATTATAGAATAACCTAGTCAATAAGAAATCAGTTAAATTGCACAACCCTATAAAATCCAAAAATTCCAGAAATTCCAATAGGCAGTAATAACAATTCCATTGAAAGGAAACCTAGTAATCTCCTTTGCCCATTTCCATATCTTGGATAGTTTTCTCTGGCAATTCTTATGCATTTAGGATGTGGTCTAGGAGGAAGCCTTGGAATTTTCTCACTCTGGATTGTGGAACCACAAAGTCAGCCTGGAGCTGCCTACATCTGGACACCTAGGCTCCTGTCAGAGCCAGTTTATTATTTCCAGTCACTCATTACTGGGATTCTTCTCTCCCTGGGGCGTTATGAAAGTAAGGAGAGGGTTCTTGGGCAGTCAGTTTCAGCATTAACCATTTTATTCCCACATTTGGCAATAGGGCTTGCCGTCCATTATTTATGGCCTCTGTCTTAGTCTGTTCTGTGTTGCTATAACACGATACCACAGACTGGGAAATTTATGAAGAAAATCAATTTATTTCTCACAGTTCTGGAGTCTGGAAGTTCAGTATCAAAGTGCCAGCATCTGACGAGGGCCTTCTTGCTGAGTCATCCCATGGCGGAAGCCAAAAGAGCAAGAGAGAGCGAGGGCAAGTGAGCAAAAGGAGGCCAAACTCACTTTTAAAACAGCCCACTCTCGAGATAACTAACCCACTCCCTCAAAAATGACATTAATCCATTCACGAGAGCAGAACAATTATGACCTAATCACCTTATTAGGCCCCACCTCCTAACACTGTTGCATTGGGGATTAAGTTTCCAACACATGAGTTTTGGAGGACACATTCAAACCATAGCAGCTTCCTTCCAAAACCTGTCTCAACTGCCCAAAGCCTTTTCCAGACTCTTCTTCTACTTGCAAACCCTCCATTCAAACCAAAGAAACAATTAATATAACCTTAAATTTACAAAACCATGTGGTTTGTTAAACAATTAATCACGCACAACCTTTTTTTCTTTTTTTTTTTTTTTTTTTTGAGACAGAGTTTTGCTCTGTCGCCCAGGCTGGAGTGCAGTGGAGCGATCTCAGCTCACTGCAACCTCCGCCTCCTGGGTTCAAGCAATTCTCCTGCCTCAGCCTCCTGAGTAGCTGGGATTATAGGCACCCGCCACCACGCCCAGCTAATTTTTGTATTTTTAGTAGAGACGGGATTTCACCATGTTGGTCAGGCTGGTCTCTTTTTGTATTTTTAGTAGAGACGGGGTTTCACCATGTTGGTCAGGCTGGTCTCAAACCCCTGACCTTGTGATCTGCCTGCCTCGGCCTCCCAAAGTGCTGGGATTACAGGTGTGAGCCACCGCGCCTGGCCATGCACAACCTTGAAACATCTCTTGTATCACATTTTTAAACTTGTCTATCATTTTTTTGAGTGTTCTTATGTCTTGTGTTTTCAACGAAGTTGCACTTCTAGAATAGATACCAGAAATTTTTCTCCTCTACCACCACCCCATATTAGATGTTGGTTTTTTTTTTTTTTTTAGACGGACTCTCACTCTGTCACCAGGCTGGAGTGCAGTGGCGTGATCTCGGCTCACTGCAACCTCTGCCTCCCGAGTTCAAGCAATTCTCCTGCCTCGGCCTCCCGAGTAGCTGGGACTACAGGCGCCTGCCACCACGCCCGGCTAATTTTTGTATTTTTAGTAGAGACAGGGTATCACCATATTAGGCAGGCTGGTCTCGAACTTCTGAACTTGTGATCCGCCCACCTTGGCCTCCCAAAGTGCTGGGATTACAGGCGCGAGCACCACGCCCAGCCCTGATTTTTTTTTTTTTAAATATACAGATGGGGGTCTCATTATGTTGGCAAGGGTGGCCTTGAACTCCTGGCTTCAAGCAATCCTCCTGCCTTGGTCTCTCAAAGTGCTGGGATTACAGGCTTGAGCCACCATGCCTGGCGTAGGTGTTAGCTATTTTGTATTAAAGGGCTGGAAAAAAGGGCTCAGAAAAAATCTTTGACTTCTCAATACCTTCACAATAGTGTGTAGACACTTAGCAGAGAGTCCAAGTTCCCCCTCGATATTTTCCACCTTCTTGTGCCAGGCCAAATGCTTACCCCCAAACATTTCTTTTTGCATCTCTGTATCTACGCTCCCAACTTGGAATGCTCTTTTACTTTACTTTCAGGGCTTAATTCAAATGCTGCCTCTTCCATGAAGTCTTCCTTGATCCCTCTAATTAGAAGTTACCAAGTGACTTGCCTTGTCCTGTAAAGATCTCCAGTGAGATGACGCAGGACACAAGTGTGGAGCCAGACTGCCTGAATTCGTTTATTAGTTTTGTGATCTTTGGCGAGTTATTGTAGGAGACCAGCATATGCCAGCACAAAATATGCCTCCTTAGCATAAGGGCTATTTTGAGCTGATGATTTTGAGAAGCTACAGATACAGGAGAAGCTCTGAAAACAGTAGAAATTACCCTTTTGTAAGGGAAATTTAATCTATAAAGGAAGTCTCCATTTGTTTTTGTTTTTTTTTTTTGAGACAGAGTCTCTCTCTCTCTGTCGCCAGGCTGGAGTGCAGTGGCATGATCTCAGCTCACTGCAATCTCCGCCTCCCAGGTTCAAGCAATCTCCTGCCTCGGCCTCCCGAGTAGCTGGGACTATAGGTGTATGACACCACACCCAGCTAATTTTTGTGTTTTTAGCAGAAATGGGGTTTTACCATGTTGACCAGGCTGGTCTCGAACTAGTGACCTCAGGTGATCCACTCACCTTGGCCTCCCAAATTGCTGGGATTACAGGCATGAGCCACCACGCCTGGCCAGAAGTCTCCATTTGTAAGGGTTGTCTTCCTTTCTGTACCAGGAAAAGCAGGATGATTCTAAATCACTAGGAACTTATCAGTAGAGATGGCTCTGGCTTAAATCTGCGCAGCAAACCTCAGTCTTGTTTGCTCTGCTTTTCCTGGCGGTTCCCTCATTATCAGCCTTCTCCACAGCCTTCTTTCTCTGTCCAGCAAATGATGGTATTGAACCCTGAATTCAAAGCCACCTCTTTGAGGTTTACTCCTTTCTCTGTTTATCTCCTGTGGATACATAGGAGGTATACATGTTGTTAAACTTCTGGAGTTTTGTTTTGTTTAGAGACAGGATCTTGCTCTGTTGCCCAGGCTGGAGTGTAGTGGCACAATCTCAACTCACTGCAGCCTCAACCTCCTGGGCTCAGGTAATCCTATTACCTCACCCTCCCAAGTAGCTAAGACTAAGGCACCTGCCACTGCCCAGTTAATTTTATTTTGTATTTTTTGTAGAGACAGCAGCATCTCAGCCGTGTTGCCAAGGCTGGTCTCAAACTTCTGAAGTCAAGCAATCCTCCTGCCTAGGCCTCCCAAAGTACTGGGATTACAGGTGTGAGCCACTGTGCCCAGCCTGTTTTTCTCTTGTTATTTGTCCTGTGTTACAGAGGTCCATCCTGTCTAAGAACTATGAAAGGCAGAAAAAAAAGTTATTTTTCCCCCTCTTCAATATTAAACCACTCTGTGCCTGAGTTTTCTAAAGAGTGCTACCCACTCACATCATAGGGTTTTTGTGAAGATTAAATAAATTAATACACGTAAAGCATTTAAAAGATGCCTAGAACATAGTGAGTGCCCAATAAAAGTTATTATTGTGGCCGGGCGCAGTGGCTCACGCCTGTAATCCCAGCACTTTGGGAGGCCTAGGCGGGTGGATTACCTGAGGTCGGGAGTTCAAGACCAGCCTGGCCAACATGGAGAAACCCTGTCTCTACTAAAAATACAAAAAATTAACCAGGAGTGGTGGCGCATGCCTGTAATCCCAGCTACTCGGGAGGCTGAGGCAGGAGAATCGCTTGAACCTGGGAGGCGGAGGTTGTGGTGAGCCAAGATCGCGCCACTGCACTCCAGCCTGGGCAACAAGAGCAAAACTCCATCTAAAAATAAAAAGAGTTATTATTATTCCTTTCAGATGCTCTCATAATTCTTTGCTAGTGCTTCTTTCAGAGTTTTTGTTTGTTTAATTGCTTGTTTTTGAGACAGGGTCTCATTCTATCACCCAGGCTGCAGTACAGTGGCATGATCTTGGCTCACTACAGCCTCAATTTCCTGGGCTCAAGCAATCCTCCCACCTCAGCCTCCCGAGTAGCTGGGATTACAGGCACCCACCACCATGCCTGGCTATTTTTTTTTTTTAATGTAATACTGTTTATTTAACTTCAAAAACATTTCAGCATTCTAAACATACAAAAAAAAAAAAAAACAACGTTGCAAATCGTGTTTAAGTACAGGAGGTTCTTGAACTTTCATTGATGCAGCGGCTCTTCACTTTGCTGACAAAGAAGAGTTCTACAGTTTGTTTAAAAACTACCCCACTTAACTCAAAAAAAAAAAAAAAAAAAACTTCTCATGCCAGCTGACCCCACCTTGTCCACAGCTAAGATGGCAGCAGAATGCTATGTCACTATATACAGAAACAAGACAACCTGAAGCTAAATGGATGCCCACTGCATAGTCAACAGGTCCAGCCTCACAGTGCACACCCTGAGCTACAGTCCCTCCAAAAGGCATCTTCCCCACAGCCTCAACGCCAAGCAAGGAGCATCAAGGGTTTGTCTCGGTTGTTTTGTTCTTTTTACAAACTATAGAGATATACAGTTGATAACTCAGGATTTCTAGCCAATAACCATATAGTTAACACCACCTTAAAAATAAAAAGAAAATGCCAGAAACGTCTTTAAATGCCTTGTCACACCAACAGCGAAGTGCTCAGAGTGAGGAGAACATGAGAGTGCCTTTTCATTTAAAAAATGTTTGGAAATATGTACAACTTTGATGCGGTTTCAGGGTGCTCCGGACACCCATGGCCACTTCATGTAAACCACTGACAATTTCTAGAGCACTTTGAGAGACTACAATACGATCCTGATCAAATTTTGTAATTAAAGCTAATGAGGGCAACAGACACTTATCAAATAAGAGATGTGTCAATTACGGCACTCCCCTACTGTAAGTATTCACAAGGAGACAGATTAACAGTTTTTGTTCATCCTCCTCGTCCTCCTCCTTCTCTTCTTCCTCCTCCTTCTCTTCTTCCTCCTCGTCGTCTTCATCTTCCTCTTCCACCTTTTTCCGGGCAACTTTAGCAGGACGCTTTGCGCCATCAAACTTTCCTTTCAACTTATGGTCGACAACATCCTTCTCATACTTCTCCTTCAGCTTTGCCGCCTTAGTGACGTAAGGCTGCTTTTCACTGTCATTTAAGTTATTCCACATCTCACCCAACTTTTTTGCCACGTCTCCAATAGAGATGCTGGGGTTTGTGGATTTGATCTTGGGGCGGAATTCTGAACAGAACAGGAAGAATGCAGACGGTGGCCTTCTAGGGGCATTAGGGTCCTTCTTCTTGCCTCACTTAGCTGGTCCATAATCCTTCATTTCCCGATAACAGCACACTTCATCTGCCTTTGCCATTTCACCAAATTTAAATTTCTCTTTCCTGGACATTGTCTTCCACCTCCCAGAGCATTTCTTGGAAAATTCTGCAAAATTGACAGGGACTTCTGGGTTTTTCTTCTTATGTTCTTCTCTGCAATGGAACAGGAATTAAAAGAAATTAAAGAGGCTGGGCGCAGTGGCTCATGCCTGTAATCCCAGTACTTTGGGAGGCCAAGGTGGGTGGATCACCTGAGGTCCGGAGTTCAAGACCAGCCTGACCAACATGGAGAAACCCTGTCTCTACTAAAAATACAAAAAATTATCCAAGCGTGGTGGCGCATGCCTGTAATCCCAGCTACTCCAGAGGCTGAGGCAGGAGAATGGCTGGAACCTGGGAGGCAGAGGTTGCTGTGAGCCGAGATCGCACTTTTGCACTCCAACCTGGGCAACAAGAGCGAAACTCTGTCTCAAAAGAAAAAAAAAAAAAGAAATTAAAGAATGTGTAAGCAAAAACTCGGTTGTATGTAAGAAAACCCAATTCTCCCTGAGAAAGAAAAAAAGCTGAAGTCCTTTAAAAATTGACTGCCTGTTTTTCTGTGTCTAGTGAGCCTTATCTCTCCCTTTCCCAGGCATTGTGAAGACTCTGTTTCTCTAGCTGTGCAGCTGCAAGGTCACTAGGCAGATAATCTCAAGTCACAAAACATGTTGTTCCTTGGAAAGTAAGAAATGATGTAATGCATGTCTTAATTAAATAACTGTCTTTGTTTCTTGCTTCTGTAATATGCTTCCCCCTGCACAGATCTCCCCCCGCCCCACAAAATGCTTAAAAGATAGCTTGACTCTTTGTTCATGGCTCAGTCCTTTGGATGTTAATCCGACTGGGTCGGTGCACCTAAATAATTAAATAATTCCTCCTCAACCCCTCAGTCTTTCTGATTCCTTAATTATCCCACTGCAGCATGTCTGCACAGAGAAGGCATAAGCAGACATCTTGCCTGTTGGTTTCTTGGGGTCACCTTTAGCCATCCTGACTGTATTGTTCACTAGTCTGGGTAGTGCAGGGCACGACACGTGGCTCGGCGCTCCCTAGCCTCACACTAGCTGCCTCCATGAGAGCTGCCTCCATGCCTGGCTAATTTTTTTTTTTGAGACGGAGTCTTGCTGTGTCACCCAGGCTGGAGTGCAATAGCACGATCTTGGCTCACTGCAACCTCCGCCTCCCAGGTTCAAGCGATTCTCCTGCCTCAGCCTGCTGAGTAGCTGGGATTACAGGTGCTTGCCACCATGCCCAGCTAATTTTTGTATTTTTAGTAGAGATGGGGTTTCACCATGTTGATCAGGCTTGTCTTGAACTCTTGACCTCGTGATCCACCCGCCTCGGCCTCCAAAGTGCTGGGATTACAGACGTGAGCCACCGTGCCCAGTCTGGCTAATTTTTATATTTTCAGTAGAGACGAGGTTTCATCATGTTGGCCAGGCTGATCTCAAACTCCTGACCTCAAATGATCTGCCCACCTTGGCCTCCCAAAGAGCTGGGATTACAGGCATAAGCCACTGTGCCTGGCCACTTTTTACTTTTTCTTTTGTTGTAGAGACAAGGTTTCATTAGGTTTTCCAGGCTGGTCTCGAACTCCTAGACTTAAGTGATCCTCCTGCCTCAGCCTCCCAAAGTGCTGGGATTACAGACAGGAGCTACTGTGCCTAACCCTATTATACTTATAATAATTAGTTCATCAGATATATTTATACTCTTAGACTAAGTTTATCAGTCTCATATATATTTTATTCACTTTTTACGTTTCTGTCTCCTTCACTGAAGTAAGCTCCTTAAGGGATGTTTAGGGAACATTTTCGAATGAATGAACAAATTTAAGAATGAGTGAATGGGTAATTGGAGCCTTGGTTCTCAGTAAACAAATCTTAATAAAAAATCAGACTAGCTGGGTGCGGAGGCTCATGTCTGTAATCCCAGCACTTTGGGAGGCTGAGGTGGGCAGATCACAAGTTCAGGAGTTCGAGACCAGCCTGGCCAACATAGTGAAACCCTGTTTCTATGAAAAATACAAAAAAATTTAGCCAGGCATGGTGGCATGTGCCTGTAGTCCCAGCTACTCAGGAGGCTGAGGCAGGAGAATCACTTGAACCCAGGAGGCAGAGGTTGTGGTGAGCCAAGATCACTCCACTGCACTCCAGCCTGGGCAACAGAGCAAGGCTCCATCTCAAAAAAGAAAAATTCAGGCTGGGTTTGGTGGCTCATTCCTGTAATCCCAGCACTTTGGGAGGCCAAAGCAGGTGGATCACCTGAGGTCGGGAGTTTAAGACCAGCATGACCAACATGGAAAAACCCCATCTCTACTAAAAATACAAAATCAGCTGGGTGTGGTGGCACATGCCTGTGATCCCAGCTACCAGGGAGGCTGAGGCAGGAGAATTGCTTGAACCTGGGAGGCAGAGGTTGCAGTGAGCTGAGATCACACTGTTGCACTCCAGCCTGGGCAACAAGAGCAAAACTCTGCTCAGACTTTCTGCTCATGATATGTGGAATTTTTGTGAGTGTGCACCAAAATAGCATGTTGAAGGATTTTTTGACAAACCACCAAGCCTATGAAATGAGCTTTTATTTTGCAGTGTCAGGCATCTGTTTGAAGTGTAATGTTTGGACAGGCCTGAAATCTACAGCACCAGGATTTTTCTTACATAAACCATCTTTGGTATATTTGTTTTCTTGGTGTTAAATCAGAATAGTAACTTGATAGTCAGTTTATTGTGCCTCCTAAAATTCACACAGATGGTTTTTGTCCCTCCGCCCCCCCCGCCATCAACAAAAGCCCTAAGCTGAACAGTAGGTACATTATCACTAGCAAGTTATGTGACCTTGAGCAAGTCACTTCTAAAATCTCGGGTTCGATTTCCTCGTTTCAAACAGAAGGTGAGTTCATTTCCTGTTCTGTGTGGCTGCTTAGTGCCATTCCCACTTCCGCCTGTGTTCTCCCCGGTATCACAGGAGCTGGCATCTGGGACATGATGGTTCCTGTACCTGCTCATCTTCAGGGCTCCAGTCCAGGTTCTGCCAATAAATAGTGTATCTGCACGATTAAGAGAGTGAGAGGAGTAGAGAGGATTATTGCTTCTGGCAGCGGAAGGTAGGTGAGCAGACTTCAGCAGGCTTTGGAAAGAAGGTTTCAGCCACCTGTTCCAGGTGTCTTCTTGCAAGGTGTGCACCTCAGTGCTGCAGGGAGCTGAGTTCCTTGGTAGTTCCTACACAGCTTGATTTTCTTAAGACTAGCAGCAGTCTTCTGCCCTTCCAACAGTTTTGTTTGTTTGTTTTATATAAAAGTTAGGCCTGGTGCGGTGGCTCATGCCTGTAATTCCAGCACTTTGGGAGGCCAAAGTGGGAGGATCACCTGAGGTCAGGAGTTCGAGACCAGCCTAGCCAACGTTGTGAAACCCTGTCTCTACAAAAGTACAAAAAAATTAGCTGGGCATGATGGCGGGTGCCTGTAATCCCAGCTAATCTGGAGGCTGAGGCAGAAGAATCACTCCAGCCTGGGCAAGACAGCGAGACTCCATCTCAAGAAAAAAAAAAAAAAAGGCCAGGTACGGTGGCTCATGCCTGTAATCCCAGCACTTTGCGAGGCCGAGGCAGGCGGATCACTTGAGGCCAGGAGTTTGAGACCAGCCTGGCCAACATGATGAAACCCTGTCTCTAGTAAAAATACAAAAATTAGCCAGGCGTGGTGGTGCATGCCTGTAATCCCAGCTACTTGGGAGGCTGAATCAGGAGACTCACTTGAACCCAGGAGGCGGAGGTTGCAGTGGCCGAGATCGCTCCACTGCACTCCAGCCTGGCGACAGCAAGACTCCATCTAAAAAAAAACATAAAAAGGCCGGGCGCGATGGCTCACTCCTGTAATCCCAGCACTTTGGGAGGCTGAGGCGGGTGGATCACAAGGTTAGGAGATCGAGACCGTCCTGGCTAACATGGTGAAACCCTGTCTCTGCTAAAAATACAAAAAATTAGCTGGGCGTGGTGGCAGGCTCCTGTAGTCCCAGCTACCTGGGAGGCTGAGGCAGGAGAATGGCGTGAACCTGGAAGGCAGAGCTTGTAGTGAGCCGAGATTGCGCCATTGCCCTCCAGTCTGGGCGACAGAGCGAGACTCTGTCTCAAAAAAAATAAAAATAAAAAAGTTAGTTTTAGTTTTTATTTTAAAAATAACTACAGATTCCTTATTTACACGGAAAGACTACCAACTTTAAGTAACAGCTTTATTGAAGTATAATATCGAAAAGCCATTTAAAGTATACAATTCAATGGGTTTTTAAAAATATATTCAAGGTGTTGTGCTGTCATCACAATGAATTTTAGAACATTTTTATCACCCTTAAAAGAAACTGCAAACCCATAAGCAGCAGTCTCTCCCTGTTCCACCCCAACCCTGCTCTCCCCACCTAGCCCTAGGCAACCAGCAATTCACTTTCCGTCTCCATGGATTTGTCTGTTCCGAACATGTCATAAATGGCAACATGATATGTGGCCTTTTGTGTCTGGGTTCTTTCACTTAGCAGAAGGTGTTTAAGATTCCTCCATGTCGTAGCTTGTTATAAGTACTTTTTTCTTTGTATTACCAAATAAAGTCTCATTATATCACATTTTATTTATCCACTCATTATTGGAGGGATATTTGGAGTGTTTCCACATTTTGGCTATTAGAATAATGCTGCTGTGAATATTTGTTGTTCTGTGTTGTTTGTTTTTGTTTTGAGATGTAGTCTTGCTCTGTTGCCCAGGCTGGAATGCAGTGGCATGATCTCGGGTCACTGCAACCTCTGTCTCCTGGGTTCAAGTGGTTTTCATGCCTCAACCTCCCAAGTAGCTGGGACTACAGGCGCCCGCCACCAAGCTCAGCTAATTTTTGTATTTTTAGTAGAGATAGGGTTTCACCATGTTGCCCAGGCTGGTCTCAAACTCCTGACCTCAGGTGATCCACCCGACTTGGCCTCCCAAAGTGCTGGGATTAAAGGTGTGAGCCACTGCACCCAGCAAATGCTGCTATGAATATTCACATACAAATTTTTGTGTAGATGTATGTTTTTATTTCTCTTGGATATTTACCTAGATGTGGAATTGCTGTGTCCTATGGTAACTCTGTTTAACCTTTTGAGGTGCCTCCAGGCTGTTTTCTAAAGTCGCTGCACCATTTTACAGTTCTACCAGCAGTGTATGAAGATTCTATTTCTCTGTGTTCTTGCCAATACTTGTTACTGTCCAGCTGGGTGGGGTGGCTCACGCCTGTAATCCCAGCACTTTGGGAGGCCGAGGCGGGCGGATCACGAGGTCAGGAGATCGAGACCATCCTGGCTAACACGGTGAAACCCCGTCTCTACTAAAAATACAAAAAATTAGCCAGGCGTGGTGGTGGGCGCCTGTAGTCCCAGCTACTCAGGAGGCTGAGGCAAGAGAATGGCGTGAACCCGGGAGGTGGAGCTTGCAGTGAGCCGAGATCGCGCCACTGCACTCCAGCCTGGGCGACAGAGTGAGACTCCGTCTCAAAAAAAAAAAAAAAAAAAACCAAACCAATACTTGTTACTGTGTCTGTCTTTTAAATTATCCTACTGGGTGTGAAGTGATATCTCTTTGAGGTTTTGATTTGCATTTTCCTGATGGTTAATGATGTCAAGCATCTTTTCATGTGCTTATTGGTCATTTGTGTGTGTGCGTGTGTGTGTATATGTGTGTATTTATTGTTGTTGTTGTTGTTAAGACAGGGTCTGTAGCCCAGGCTGGAGTGCAGTGGCATGATCTTGGCTCACTGCAGACTCGACCTCCTGGGCTCAAGCAATCCTCCCACCTCAGCCTCCCAAGTAGCTGGGACTATAGATACAAGCCACCACACCCAGCTAATTTTGTTCATTTTTTGTAGAGATGAGATCTCACTATGTTGCCCAGAGCTGGTCTCAAACTCCTGGGTTCAAGCACTCCTCTCACCTTGGCCTCCCAAAGTGCTGGGATTACAGGCGTGAGCCACCGCGCCTGGACGGCCATTTGTAGATCTTATCTGGAGAGTTATCCATTCAAATCCTCTGCATTTAGCTGGGCTAACTTTTTTTTATGAGTTGTAGATTTTTTAAAAATCACATATATGACTTGCAAACATGTTTTTCCATTTTGTGGGTTGTCTTTTCACTTTCTTGATGGTTTCCTTTGCAAAATAAAAGTTTTAACTTCTAGGTGGGCACGGTGGCTCACACCTGTAGTCCTAGCACTTTGGGAGGCTGAGGCGGGCAGATTGCCTGAGCTCAGAAGTTCAAGACCACCCTAGGCAACATGGTGAAACCCTGTCTCTGCTAAAATACAAAAAATTAGCTGGGCATGGTGATGTGTGCCTGTAGTCCCAGCTACTCAGGAGGCTGAGGTATGAGAATCACTTGAACCCGAGAGGCGGAGGTTGCAGTGAGCCGAGATTGCCATACTGCACTCTGTCCTGGGTGACAGAGCAAGACTCTGTCTCTAAAAATATATATAAAAATATAAAAATTAAAAATAAAAAGTTTAACTTTTGATAATGTATAATTTGCCTATTTTGTTGTTGCATGTGCTTTTGATGTCATAACTAAGAAATCATTGCCTAATCCAAAGTCACAAAGATTTATGCCTGTTTTTTTTCTAAAAGTTTTATTGTTTTAGCTCTTACATTTATGTATATGATCCATTTTAAGTTAATTTTTACATATATGTATGGTATGGTATTTTGCACCCAAATACATAAAGCAAAAAATGAACAGAATGGAGGGAGAAACAGAAATTGAATAATGATAGTTGGAGATTTTCATGCACATTTCCACAGATGTGTGTTTCCTAAGTTTCTTTGTTATTGATTTCTCATTTCATTCCATTGTGGCCAGAAAACATGCTTTACATTGTTTTTATCCTTTTAAATGTATTAACGTTTGTTCAATGGTGTACCATATGGTCTATCTTAAAGAATCGTCTGTGTATTTGAGAAGAATATATATTCTGCTATTTCTGCTATTGCTGGGTAGAGTATTCTAGAGATGTCTGTTAGGTCTAGTTGCTTTATAGTTTTTTGGGGTTTTTTCTTTGTTTGTTTGTTTGTTTTTGAGACGAAGTGTTGCTCTTTTCCCCCAGGCTGGAGTGCGATGGCGATCCCAGCTCACTGCAACTTCTGCCTCCTGGGTTCAAGCGACTCTCCTGTCTTGGCCCCCCTGAGTAGCTGGGATTACAGGCACACGCCACCACAACCGGCTAATTTTTGTATTTTTAGTAGAGACAGGGTTTCACCATGTTGGCCAGGATGGTCTAGAACACCTGACCTCAGGTGATCCACCCGCCTTGGCCTCCCAAAGTGCTGGGATTACAGGCGTCAGCCACTGCACCTGGCCATTTTATAGTATTAAGTCTTCTATTTCCTTGTTGATCTTCTGCCTAGTTGTTCTATCCACTATTAAAAGTAAGCAGGGTTTCGTTCTTTCCTTCTTTCTCTCTGTCTCTCTTTCTTTCTTTCTTTTTCTTCTTTCTTCTTCTTTCTTTCTTTCTTTTTTTTTTTTTTTTTTTGAGCTGGAGTCTTGCTTTGTCTCCCAGGCTGGAGTGCAGTGGTGCGATCTTGGCTCACAGCAACCTCCACCTCCCAGGTTCAAGCGATTCTCCTGCCTCAGCCTCCTGAGTGGCTGGGACTACAGGCGCCCACCACCACACCTGGCTAATTTTTGTATATTTGGTAGAGACGGGGTTTCACCGTGTTAGCCAGGATGATCTTGATCTCCTGACCTCATGATCTGCCAGCCTCGGCCGCCCAAAGTGCTGGGATTACAGGTGTGAGCCACCTCGCCTGGCCTCTTTCATTTATGTATTTATGTTTGTATGTATGTATTATTTTTGAGACAGAGTCTCGCTTTGTCATCCAGGCTGGAGCGCAGTGGTGCGATCTCGGCCCACGGCAACCTCCGCCTCCCGGGTTTGAACAATTCTCCTGTCTCAGCCTCCTGAGTAGCTGGGATTACAGACATGAGCCACCACGCCTGGCTAATTTTTGTATTTTTTAGTAGAGACAGGGTTTCACCACATTGGCCAGGCTGGTCTCAAACTCCTGGCCTCAAGTGATCCGCCTGCCTCAGCCTCCCAAAGTGCTGGGATTACAGGTGTGAGCCACCACAACTGTGGTGATTTCTTAATGAGGTGATAAAAATATTCTAAAATTGACTGTGGTGTTGGTTGCACTATCTATGAATACACGAAACATCATTAAATTGTACACATAATTTAAAAAAATTATAGAGATGAGATCTCTCTATTTTGCCCAGGCTGGACTCAAACTCCTGGGCCCAAGCAAACCTCCTGCCTTAGCCTCCTCAAGAGCTTCAACTACAGACTCTAATTTGTGCATTTTAAATGGGTGAATGGTGTGGTATGTGAATTATATCTCAAGGAAGCCGTTACTTTAAAAAAGTAAAAACAAAGCCCATGAGTGGTCAGGCGCAGTGGCTCATGTCTGTAATCCCAGCACTTCAGGTGGGTGGATCACCTGAAGTCAGGCGTTCGACACCAGCCTGGCCATCATGGTGAAACCCTGTCTCTACTAAAAATACAAAAATTAGCCAGGTGTTGTGGCGCATGCCTGTGATCCCAGCTACTCGGGAGGCTGAGGCAGGGTAATCGCTTGAACCCAGGAGGTGGAGGTTGCCGTGAGCTGAGATCATGCTACCGCACTCCAGCTTGGGCAACAGAGTGAGATTTCATCTCAAAAGACAAACAAACAAAAATAACAACAACAAAAAAAAACCTACAATGAGATACCACTGCACACCCCCCAAAATGGCTCTGATCAAAAATGTGGAAAAATGACAAGTTTTGGAAAGAATGTGGAGAAACTGAAACCCCCATACATTGCTAGTGGGGTGCAATATGGGGCAGCAGCTGTGAAAACAGTCAGGCAGTTCCTCAAAAGGTTAAACATAGTTATCCTATGACCCAGGAATTCTACACCTAGGTAGAGATCCAAGAGAAATGAAAACAGACATCCACACAAAAACTAGGATGTGACTATTTATAGCAGCATCATTCATAATAGTCAAAAGAATAATAAACCTAAAACTCCATCAGCTGTAGAATAAACAAAATGTGGCACAGTATATTCTTATCACGGAATATTACTCAGCAATAAAAAGGAATGAAGTCCTGACACAGGCCCCAACGTGGATGAACCTTGACATTAACTGCTAAGTGAGAGGAGCGAACACAAAAGTCACATATTGTATGATTCCGTTTATATGGAATGTCCAGGACAGGCAAATCTATAGAGACAGAGGGTGGATTGCTGTTTGCCAGGGGCTGGAGAGAGGTGGACAAAGGAGGGACTGATAATGGGTATGGGGTTTCTTTTGGTGGTGATGAAAGTGATCTGGAATTAGATAGTGGTAATGGTTACACAACTTTGCCAATAAAAAAAAAACATTGAATTGTATACTTTAAACGGGTGAATGTTATGTTATGTGAATTATTTCTCAATTTTTAAAAAGAAAGTTTTGGAATGGAAACATTTTTGGAGAGGATTAAAATGGCACTGGATGAACAGGACAAGTGGAGTGGGGAACTCCAAGCAGGATGACCACTTTCAAGACAGAAGTGTCGGCTGGGTGCAGTGGCTCACGCCTGTAATCCCAGCACTTTGGGAGGCTGAGGTGGGTGGATCGCTTGAGCTCAAGAGTTCGAGACCAGCCTGACCAACAGGGTGAAACCCCGTCTTTACTAAAAATACAAAAATTAGCTGGGCATGGTGATGCGTGCCTGTAATCCCTGGTACTCAGGAGGCTGAGGCAGGAGAATCATTTGAACCGGGAGGGCAGAGGTTGCAGTGAGCCGAGATCGGGCCACTGCACTCCAGCCTGGGCAACAGAGTGAAACTTTGTCTCAAAAAAAAAAAAAAAAAAACCAAACACAAATGTCTCTCTGACCCTGACATCAACAACAAGACCTGACGTCAAGTATGCACTCGCACTGAATAAATGGTTATATTCATACACTTGTATGAAGAAACGGTTATATTCTATGGATTGGATCAACTGGGGGAAGAAAAGTTTCAGATGAAAGAGACATTGTGAAGAAGCGCTTTGAGGACTTGGAGAGAAGAGCTAGGCATGGCTGCTGTATAAGTAACATAGCAACATTGCTGAGCGCAGTGGCGCCCACCTGAGGTCCCAGCTACTTGGGAGGCTGAGGTTGGAGGAATGAGCTGAGGAGTTCGAGTCAAGCCTGGGCAATATAGTGAGGTCTTGTCTCTCAAAATAAAAAGCTTAAAAAAAAGTTTTTTAAACATTAAATGCATACAAGGCAAGAATGCAAGAGATGTCATAAAACTTATGTGGCCATCACCAGATAAAAAGCATAGACAATGGCATATCCAAATAGAGGAGAGAGAATTTACTGGGAGCAGGCAAGGCCTCCCAGAAGACATCTGGCATCCAGTGGGCCTCAAAGAATAGCAAAGATTTTCAAGGCTGAAGCAGGGACAGTTTCCTGTTACTAGAACTCCTGGAACGAAGGGTTTACGCAGGACAGTCCCAAGAAAATAGATCGGGAGTTTCCAAACTGTGGCTGTCCAGTGGCCCCTGGCTATCAGGGGAGGGAAGAAAGAGTTCTATCCTTTTGTCCTTAAGATCAGAACTAAAACTCTATCTCTTCTATAACAACCAGCCGTAATCCATAGGCTTTTTTTTTTTTTTTTGATACAAGGTCTAGCTCTGTCACCCAGGCTGGTGTGCACAGGTGAAATCATAGCTCATCGCAGCCTTGACCTGCTGGGCTCAAGCGATTCTTCCACCTCAGTCTCCCACATAGCTGTGACCACAGGCACATGCCATCATTACTGGCTAATATTTGATTTTTTGTAGAGATGGCATCTCACTGTGTTGCCTAGGCTGGCCTCAAACTCCTGAGCTTGTGTGATCCTCCCACCTCAGCCTCCCAAAGTGCTGGGATTACAAGTGTGAGCCACTGTGCCTAATCTATAAATTGCTTTCTGATATAAGCTACTTTCTTTTTAAAAGTGTTTTTAGAAAAAATAAAAAGCATGTAAGAACACATCTTTAAGACCATTTTAAAAGAGAATTTAATCCAATGGTTGTGAGCTGAAGTTGGTAAAGCCCACATAATGCTGGGTCATGCACATACCGAGATACTCAACAAGCCCTTGATGAATAGGTGAATCAATGAATGGATGAAATGCCTGAGGCCATCCTGATCCCCTCAATGAACTGAAGCAGGGTGACAAGGGTGTGGGCAGAGTGGGGGGTCAGAAGTGTGAAGGGAGGAGGGATGTGGCTGAGCCACTCAGGAGAAGTCTGTCTGATGAATAGGTTTCTAAATCTGTTGCTAAGAAAGCAGCAGCAGACATCTGACTTTTGTGGGTAAGCCCTTGTTCGGCCTCAGAGCTCTGTGTGCAGGAGATAGCGTGACCTCCATTTCCCCTGTGTCTGGTCAAAGAGGCTTTCTGGTTAATGTTTGTAGGACACAGAGACAAATATAAACAAGTGTCTGGCCTGGGCAAGGAGAAGTTTTGGTTTGCGTCTTTTTTTTCCAGTTTTAGCAGGGTCTGTGATGGGGGCAGGCATTATTCAATCTTTGCCAAATGATGTTCTGAAACCCCTTCCCGGTGGAGGGCACAAGGGCAGAGCCCTGTGAAGAACAGACAGGCATGGCCAAGGCACCTGTGTACCTGGCAGTGTTTGGAAGTCCCCCTTCCCTAGGCCGAAGGCTGTCCTTTGTTTAGGTGAGCCCTCTCTAGAGCCAGACTGAGGCAAGGACAGTCATTGGCTTTCTGGAGGCAAGGACAATCCCTGGCTTTCTGGGAGAAATACACATTGATGAGCAGGAAAATCCCAGACCTGCTGGGAAGACAGGATTTTTGGAAACAGACAGACGTAGGTTTGAAGTCTGACCACCTACCTGTCTACCAGCTGGGAGAGTCATATCTAATTCCTGCTTCTTCCCAACTTACTCTAAATCAGAAAATATTTAAATCTCAGCCCTAAGTGAGTAGCCCCCAGGAGAAGACAAAGGAGGGGTGGGAAGGAGGGAGAGAGACAGAGGGAGGAGAAGGAGGGGGAAGAGGGGAAGGGGAGAGGGAGAGGGGGAGGGAGAGAGAGGGAGGAGAGAGGAAGGAGAAGGAGGGGGAAGAGGGGAAGGGGAGAGGGAGAGGGAGAGAGACAGAGGGAGGGGAGAGGGAGGAGAAGGAGGGGGAAGAGGGGAAGGGGAGAAGGAGAAGAGGAAGGAGAGAGACAGAGGGAGAAAGGCAGAGAGGTGAGGGAATAAAATGGGAGCCCGGCTGCAGGGCCCAGACCAGCCCTACCAGCCAGTAAATGATGGCTTCCAGGCAAAGAGAACATTGTACTGCAGGCAGGAGCTGAGCTGACCTGGACACTCGAAGTCAGGGACCCACAGACAGAACAGAGAGGGCTATACATTGAGTAAAGAAGAAATTACACACTTATTTTCATTAACCCCTAACTAAACTTCAGCTATTCCTTCAGTTAGTATATGCAACAAAGTAGGGTGTATCAGAGGCACCTGTGACTCTGGCGCAATTTGAATCTGAAATATTTTCACTTCCCACTGCGTTTGTTGCAGATACCTTGAAATTTCTTACATTCATCACTCTTCAAAATCATCGTTGTTATTAGAGCGACTGCCAGATCTTATCATGCAATGCATTAATAAAGTAGCGTTTATCTTGCCTGAGTTTGTTTACATTTGGATAACTGTATTTCAATACAGCAGGTTCTGTCTGGAGTCCTTTGTGCTTGTTTTAGGCATGAAGAACATGACTCCAAGAATCCGTCCATCCACCTCCCAAGGCTGCCGAAGACGGGAGCACGGCACACAAGGGTGAGAACTGAGGAGGGCAGCTGGCAGGGGCAGGCTCTGAAAGCACAGCTGTGTGAAGGTCCGGTTTAATATCCGCTTCAGAAGACACACAGCCCTTTGTTGCTCATGTCTGTTGCTGTCTAAAGTTGATCAAGGGCCAACTTAGAGAACAGGATGGAGCTGTGGAGAGGAATGGGTAGAACGCCATGGAGATATTGAGAACAAAAGGCCATGGCTAATACTCCCACTCCAGCCCCAGCACCCAGGCACAGGGAATCTGAGCCCCCTCCACCCGCACCTGCGAGCCCCTGACAGACTCAGCAGATGTCAGCTTTTCTGAAGAGATGGTGTCTCGCTCTGTTGCCCAGGCTGGAGTGCGGTGATGCAATCACAGCTCAATGCAGCCTGGAACTCGGCTTTGCAAGTGATCCTCCCACCTCAGCCTCCTGAGTAGCTGGGATTACAGGCATGCACCACCACGCAGAGCTCTTTTTTTTTTTTTTTTTTTGAGACGGAGTTTCCCTCTTGTTGCCCAGGCTGGGGTGCAATGGTGCCATCTCAGCTCACTGCAACCTCTGCTTTCCAGTTTCAAGCAATTATCCTGCCTCAGCCTCCTGAGTAGCTGGGATTACAGGCATGTGCCACCATGGCCAGCTTATTTTGTATTTTTAGTAGAGATGGGGTTTCTCCATGTTGGTCAGGCTGGTCTCGAACTCCCGACCTCAGGTGATCCGCCCACCTCGGCCTCCCAAAGTGCTGGGATTACAGGCGTGAGCCACTGTGCCCGGCCTCGCAGAGCTAATTTTTTACAGAGGCTGGGATCTCACTGTGTTGCCTAGGCTGGTCTCAAACTCCTGGCCTCAAGCGATCCTCTGGCCTGTAATCCCAAAGTGCTAGGATGACAGGCATGAGCCACCGTGTCCGGCCTCTGTCTGCCTTCTAACTCCCAGCCTGCTTCTATCATGTGCCGGAGAGCTGCCCTGCCTGTTGAAGAAAGCTGAGACCCCAAACGTCTTTTCCTCAGGAAGGTGAAGGTGAACTTGGTGGCATTTACCTGATGACTCTGCTGATATTTGATCCCTGAGGGAATGAGCCACGGCTCAGCACCCAACACCCACTTGAACTCTGCAGTTTCCCAGTTTCATTAAGAAGCTCATTGTTGAGTCTGGCCATGCGTCAAGGACACGTGGACTCTTGGGGCAACCCCGTTTCTCCAGCATCCTCCCAGGTGATGGGTTGGTGTGGCCAGGAGCCAACAGGAAGGTTGTGGGTCAGAGGGGAGAGGCTTCCTAGCAGCTGGCTGCCCTGGAGCTCTGGGAAGGTTTGACCATCAGGTTTACTGCACCAGGAATATATCCTTCAGTTTCCCCCAGCCAATCTGTAGAATAAGGAGAAATGGGGAGTGTAGGAAGATAACTGCAGTGTGGACACAGCCTCAGGTTTCTTCTTCAGTAAAGCTGATGTTTATTACACAGGGGCATAGTAAGTAAAGCATGCACTTCATTTTTCATTTTTCCTAGAATCCAGTGCTGCTAAAAAAAAAAAAAAGAGAGAGAGACAACTGTTGACTCACTGAAGAGCAAATACATACGTTGTTGGATGAGGAAGAAAAAGTTCCGTCGGGACTGGGCGTGGTGGTTCACACCTGTAATCCCAGCACTGTGGGAGGCTGAGACAGGAGGATTGCTTGACCCCAAAAGTTCGAGACCAGACTGGGCAAGATGGCGAAACCCCGTCTCTCCAAAAAATACAAATATTAGCTGGGCGTGGTGGTGTGCGCCTAGTGCCAGCTACTGGGGAGGCTGAGCGGGGAGGATCGTTTGAGCCTGGGAGGCAGAGGTTACAGGGAGCGGGAGGTTACAGTGAGATGAGATTGCGTCACTGCACTCCAGCCTGGGCGACAGCAAGACCCTGTCTCAGAGAAAAGAAAAAGTTCCATTGCTCCCCACCACCCAAATGAACGCCACCTAATGGCTGGGGGCCAGAGTGGCGGGTTTTGGGAGAAACAAACCACAGCTGCCAGTTATGAGGCACCAGCTGCACCATATCGTTTCATTAGATCCCCCGCGATGCCGCGAGGCAGGAGCTCTTCAACTCACTTTCCACACGAGGAAAATAAGGTTTCGGGAAGTTAAGAAACTTGTTTCTTCCACACACATCTTACCTTCTGATTTGATTTTGTGAGAAAAGCCTGGTTTGTTTGTTTGTTTGTTTTTGCCTGAGCATGGTGCATATTTCAATCCGGAATGAAGGAGTATAGTGAGGGGGAGGCGCGGCGCACCTCAGCTGTTCAGGTGTGTGGTGTTATTAAAGCACACTGTAGCGGCTACTGGGAAGCCTGGGTCCCAACCCTGTTGCTAAGCTGCTGCTTGACCTGGAGTAGCTCCCTTTTCCCAGCGTGCCTCAGTTTCCTCATGGGAAAGCTCACTACCAGCTGAAGGTGAGTGGACTGGGGAGGGAGAGGAGGGGACGGAGCGGGGGTGCAGGCCGGCAGACGGGTGGAGTGTGGGAGAGGCTGAGATGGGGAGAGTCTGGGGAGCAATGGGGTTCCAAGGAGGGGGCTGAGTCCTGGCCTGGGGAAGTCAGGTTCAAGGCGCTGGCGTCCCAGCTGATCCCTGGACCTGAACAGGGACCTGTTTCCTGTCCTGCTTGGAAGTCTCGTCCCGGGTGTGGGCAGCCAGAGAAAGGAAGCGTTCTCCCAGTGCTGCCATGGGCTGCAGCCCTACCCTGCTGGGCTGAGTTCTGTGTTTAACGGAGGGAGGAGGAGGAGAGGGGTGAAGAGCTGGGCCTTCTGGTAGCTTTTTATAATTATTTCTAAAATGCTATAGTTGGATATTATTTTCTGCTTCTACAAATAAAACATGCTTATTGTAAAAAAATTCAAACATAACAAAAATCTGAAATTGCTGGAAATGTTTTCCCAGGGCTGTTCCCTAGAACAAACTATTATTAGGTGCTCATTGTACATGCTTTTTTACTCCTTTATTTTCCTTTTTTTTGGTGACATATGAACATGTTTATGTTGGACAACATAGAAGTATTTGAATCCAAATATCAGAGTTCCTCTTCCCCTCCTTTCAACATCCTGGTATGGCAGGCCAGGCCTCAGGAACGCAGGCCTCCGTAACAACGGTTTCAGCACTGAGTGGAGAAGTTAAATATTAAAAGCTGATAGAGCCAGTGTTCTTGTACAAAGGCTGGAATGTAACAAAACCCCACCCAGAGTTTTGCCTAGGCCTTTCCTGGGCCTTAAAGCATGACAAAATAACGAAGGCATTCTTAACAAAACCTGTTTAGGATTAAACAAACAAGTTTGATTGGGGGTCTGAAGAAACTCCCCAGGCCTCCACGAACCAGTTTATTGGAGGTCGGAAGGAACTCCCCAAACCTCTGTGATTTAGTAGGAGACAAGATAAGGGTAATCACTGCAGCACCTGGACCCATTTAGATTAAGTCAATTTACTGAGGCTCCAGAGGAAGGTCTTCAGGACTCAGACCTTAGTTATAGATTAGAAGTTAATTACTTATGTCTTTAGATAAATGCACACTTACACGTACACATAGAGCTTAGAAGGTATATAAGCTCTGGAATACTTTGAAATTTTGAGTTGGTCTGGCGATAATTTCCAGGCCTTCTCCCTGCACCCGGTTACAGAAATAAAAATTCTCTTCTTTCCCAGTTTATCTGCCTCTTGATATTGGGCCATGAGAATAAGCAGCTCGCCCCTCGGTGTGGTCTGGGAGCACTGGCACTAAGCACTGGGCAGTGGGAGGGCAGCTTCTGGGCAGTGGCCCCCAGCCTGCTCCCTCCTGCCTCTCCATCTCCCAGGCAGGTCCTCCTACCTCCCCAGGGGTGTGGCGGGGAGGGCTGGGGAGGCCTCAGCACTCCACTGACTCATCAACCCTTCTGTCCTTTGATGGGTAGGATGGGGTGAACATTAATGCCAGCAGACCTGGTTTCATAATGTCTTAGTGTGTTCTGCATGTGTGATCCAGCCCCTCCCTTGGGATGCAGGGGAACTATGCATCTTTTATGTATTCTCAGACTTTGAGGTCTCAGCTGAATTGGAGACAGAAATAATCCCATCTTAATGTCCAGTCACATAACTATATCATCACTTATTTAACTGGCTTTCACTGATGGACATTAGGTTGTTGTGAGTGTGTGTGCAATAGACATCACACCCATGTGTGAGCTCCTGTGCTAGTATTAATATTATAAACAATGCCTCTCATCATGCCACCTGACTTCAAACTATACTATAGAGCAGCAGTAACCAAAACAGCATGGTACTGGTACAAAAACAGACACATAGACCAATGGCACAGGATAGCCTAGAAATAAGACCACACACCTACAACCATCTGATCTTTGACAAACCTGACAAAAACAAGCAATGGGGAAAGGACTCCCTATTCAAAATGGTGCTGGGATAACTGGCTAGCCATATGCACAAGATTGAAACCAGACCCCTTCCTTATACCATATATAAAAATTAACTCAAGATGGATTAAAAACTTAAACATAAAACCCAAAACTATAAAAACCCTGGAACACAACCTAGGCAATACCATTCCAGACATAGAAACTGGCAAATACTTCATGACGAAGAAGCCAAAAGCAATTGCAACAAAAGCAAAAATTGACAAACGGAATCTAAAGAGCTGCTGCCCAGGAAAAGAAACTATCAACAAAGTAAACAGGCAACCTACAGAATGGGAGAAAAATTTTACAAACTAGGCATCTGACAAAGGTCTAATATCCAGCATCTATAAGGAACTTAAATTTACAAGAAAAAGACAACACCATTAAAAAGTGGGCAAAGGATATGAACAGACACTTTTCAAAAGAAGACATACATGTGGCCAAGAATCATATGAAAAAAAAATCAACATCACTGATCATTAAAGAAATTGAAATAAAAAACATGATGAGACACCATCTCACGCCAGTCAGAATGGCTGTTAAAAAGCCAAAAAAGAACAGATGCTGGCAAGGTTGAAGAGAAAAGTGAATGCTTTTACACTGTTGGTGGGAGTGTAAATTAGTTCAACCATTGTGGAAGACAGTGTGGTGAGTCTTCAAAGACCTAAAAACAGAAATACAATTTGACCCAGAAATCCCATTACTGGGTATATACTCAAAGGAATACAGATTGTTTTATTATAAAGACACATGCACACATATGTTCATTGCAGCACTATTCACAATCGGAAAGACACGGAATCAACCTAAATGCCCATCAGTGGTAGACTGGATAGAGAAAATGTGGTACATATACACCATGGAATACTATGCAGCCATCAAAAAGAATGAGATCATGTCCTTTGCAGGAACATGGATGGAACTGAATGCCATTATCTCTAGCACACTAATGCAGGAACAGAAAATCAAATACCTCATGTTCTCACTTATAAGTAGGAGCTAAATGATGAGGACACATAGAGGGGAACAACACGCACTGGGACCTGTCAGGATGTGAAGGGTGGGAGGAGGGAGAGGATCAGAAAAAATAACTAATGGATACAAGACTTAATGCCTGGGTGACAAAATAATCTGTACAACAAACCCCCATGACACAAGTTTACCTATATAACAAACCTGCACATGTACCTCTGAACTTAAAAAAACAAAAATGCCTCAGGCATTGTAGCTGCCAATTCTCATAAGCGATTGTCACTTTCACCTCCCTAGACCTCTAACCAGTCTCCAAACAAGTTCCCCTGCCCTGCTCTTCAAACTAGGAGAAGTTTAGCACTGGGCCTACCCAATGCATGTCACAGGGCTCCGAAAGCATCACATTTACTTAAACGTTCTGGTGTAAAAGGGGATGTAATGTAATTATTATGTACTTAAGAGAGGATAAATTGGCTGGGCATTTCTCCCTTGTAGTGAGCTATTTGCTGTTGGTGCCAAACCTCCAGGCCCTGCAGAGTCCATTCACAGTCATTCCCCTCTGCCCTCAGGGATATTTTGATAGGAAATCTTGAAATGTACTCTCTGTAGTAGGCAGCATCCAAGATGGCCCCAGGGATCCCAGCCTCTTGATATCCACACCCTTAGGCAGTCCCTTCCCACAGTGCACCAGGCTTGGCCTGTGCGACCAAAGAATATGGCAAAGGGATGCCAAGTCACTTCCACAATTAGGTTATAAGGTTACTATAGGTTATAAAAGGCTTCAAAGCCGAGTGCCATGGCGTGTGCCTGTAATCCCAGGTACTTGGGAGGATGAGGTGGGAAGCTCCCTTAGCCCAGGAGTTTGAGACCAGCCTGGATAGCATAGACCCTCATCTTAAAAAAAAAAAAAAAAGACTCCATTGCGCGCGGTGGCTCACGCCTGTAATCCCAGCACTTTGGGAGGCCAAGGCAGGTGGATCACCTGAGGTCAGGAGTTCAAGACCAGCCTGGCCCACATGGTGAAACCGTGTCTCTACTAAACATACAAAAAATTAGCCGGGCATGCTGGCGGGTGCCTGTGATCCCAGCTACTCAGGAGGCTGAGGCAGGAGAATCACTTGAACCCGGGAGGTGGAGGTTGCAGTGAGGTGAGATTGCACCACTGCACTCCAGCCTGGGTGACAGAGCGAAGACCCTGTCTCAAAAAAAAAAAAAAAAAAAGGGTTTCTCTGGCTGGGTATGGTGGCTCACACCTGTAATCCCAGCACTTTGGGAGGCCGAGGCAGGTGGATGACTTGAGGTCAGGAGTTCAAGACCAGCCTGGCCAATGTGGTGAAACCCTGTCTCTACTAAAAATACGAAAATTAGCCAGGCGTGGTGGTGCACGCTTGTAATCCCAGCTACTCGGGAGGCTGAGGTAGAATTGCTTGAACCCGGGAGGCGGAGGTTGCAGTGAGCTGAGATCATGCCACTACACTCCAGCCTGGGTGACAAGAGTGAAACTTGGTCTCAAAAAAAAAAAAGACTTGCGCTGTCTATCTTTCTTGGATAATTTGCCTTGAGGAACGGGGATGGATACTGGTAGGCAATGAAAAATGTTCATTAGACAAAATGTCTAGATTTGTAAACCCGAGAACTTAGTCCAGAAGACAATATTGCATCTTTTGATTTAGAAGAAACTGAATGCTCTAGAGGGCAAAATAATCGATTTTTCATTCAGTGCTGAGTTTCAAGCACGTATCATTAATACGTAAAAGATTCCAGGACCTTCTCTCCAGACCTTTGGAGGTGCCTTCACACAGGAAAGGCGCTGGTTGATGAGCCCGCCACGTGGGTATACCGTAGTTGGCACTTTCATTCTCACTCAATTATTTGCATCCCTTTGATCCTGCGAAGTATCTTCTTATCCCCACATGCTAGATGAGGAAATTATGCCTGAAGAGGTTATACAAATGACCCATGGACACGTTGCTAATTAGTGGCACATCTCTGGTGTTAATAAGGATTCTCAACGAATTGGAGTTATGTTACCAAGTCAAAACATGGGGAACTGGCTGGGCGCGGTGGCTCACCCCTGTAATCCTAGCACTTTGGGAGGATGAGGCGGGCAGATTGCTAGAGCTCAGGAGTGTGAGGCCAACCTGAGCAACATAATGAGACCTCTTGTCTCTACAAAAAATTTAAAAAATTAGCCGGGAGTGGTGGCACAAACCTGTGGTTCCAGCTACTTGGGAGGCTGAGGTGGGACAATGACTTGAGCCTAGGAGCGAGACCCTGTCTCAAAAATAAAAACCAAAACATGGGGAATTCGTCCTAAGGATCCACGGGTGTGTCATGGAGCTTGAGAGCTGAGGTCCAGGTAGGACACGACCAGGGACCATCGGTCATGCTCCATCGGGGTGCTCTGCTTCCCCCTCTGCTCCTCTCCGTCTCTGCTCTGTTCTTCTCTTTTCCTGCAGTCAGGCTCTCTCTGCTCCTCTAGGCCTTGCGGCAGGAAAAGGTGGCCACTGCGGTCACTGTTTTTTTTTTTGTTTTTCCTGGTTTTTTTTTTGAGATAGAGTCTCGCTCTGTCACCCAGGCTGGAGTGCAGTGGTGCGATCTCGGCTCACTGCAACCTCTGCCACCCAGGTTCAAGCGATTCTCCTGCCTCAGCCTCCCGAGTAGCTGGGACTACAGGTGCCCGCCACCACGCCCAGCTAATTTTTGTATTTTTAGTAGAGACGGGGTTTCGCCATGTTGGCCAGGCTGATCTCGATCTCCTGGCCTCAGCCTCCCAAAGTGCTGCGATTACAGGCCTGAGCCACCACGCCTGGCCATCACTGTTCTTTTCTTCCTCCCTCAGTTCCAAAATCCTAGAGAAGGCACACCCATGGGCACAGGGGGCAGGTCATGTCATACAAAATGGACGCTGACCTGGCCCCACTCCCGGGGGCCTCAGCGGATAGAGTCATTATGAGTTGCGCAGATAGCCCAGAAGCAGAATTTGTGTTGCAGATCAGCAGCAGGGAGCGAGCCCCTGTGAGTTCGGCCAGGGACTTCCCACGGGTGGATTGCTGTGAAAGCAGCTTTGTGCCTACAACTTCTGCCAGCTTCCTGCTTTTTCTCTCATCACAGGCATTTTGTCCAAGCAGCCCCTGCAGCTACTTATTGTGCAATTCACAGCGTGTACCGAGGAGCCTTCAAGAAATAGCTGCCTGGGCCTGAGTTTCCGTCCACATCTTTGTGAGATGAAACTCTGGGGCATTTCCATCCAGCATGGCCTTTGGTTCCAAGTCAGGTTTGGGTGGTAGATTCCTAGGAAGAGTCACGATGAGCCAGTCCCTGTGGGACAGTCGATGCCCTTTCTGGACAGTGGGCCCCGTGGACCCTGGACGGTCGAGGAGCTGATGGCATCTGAGTTCTGTGCATGGGCCAGGGCTTGTTGCTGGTTGCAGTTTCTGTGTGCGCGCGGTATGTGGGGGCGGCTGTCAACTCTGTCTGGGTTAATGACTGACTTGAGCCTAATTCATTAAATACACAAGTCCAGGAAGGTGGTTCACCCAGAATTGAGCAAGTCATGGTAGCCGCGGCAGCCTTCCTCTGGCCTGTCTCTGCCAGGCCTCCGCAGTGCATCACTCAGAGCTGAGAGGAGCCCTGCCCAGCTCAGCAGGCCCAGGGTCCTGAAGAAGGTGTTGTTGGCCCAAGGCTCCCAGGCAGCCCTGGGATGGCAGAGGTGGCTCCTCACCTGTCTGGAGGCCCTCTACAGCCCCTGAGGCCTTTCCCAAGAAGGCCTTCACCCTGGATCTAACCTGGAAGGGAGGAATCTTCCTCTAGTAGTAAAAGGGGTAGTCCTCTCTTAAAAAAGGAGGCTTCCTTCTGAGACCTCCTGAAGTCAGCCTTGTCTTAGCTGCCACAATTACACGCTAACACCCAGTGGCCCAGGCTTCTCTCTAGAGTTCTAGGTCTGGTCATCCAGCTTGTCTGTTGGACATCTGCCCTTGCGTGTGCCCTGGGCACCTCCCAGCATGCGAAGCCCGGTCCTCCTCACTCATGGGTACTCTGCTCTCCTTCCTTACTCTTCTCAAAACCTGCTCCTCTAATATTCACTCCTTACGGGACTGTTCCCACCAGCCCCCTAACCAGTTTGAGCCCAAGTGTTATTCTCCACTCCTTCATTCAAGAAACATTTATTTGGCCTGCAGTGGCTCAAGCCTGTAATCCCAGCACTTTGGGAGGCTGAGGCAGGCAGATTGCTTGAGGTCAGGAGTTTGAGACCAGCCTGGCCAACATGGTGAAAACCCATCTCTACTAAAAATACAAAAATTAGCCAGGCGGTGGTGGTGTGCACCTGTAATCCCAGCTACTTGGGAGGCTGAGGCAGGAGAATCGCTTGAGCCTTGGAGGCAGAGGTTACAGTGAGCCGAGATTGCGCCACTGAACTTCAGCCTGGGTGACACAGTGAGACTCTGTCACATAGACACACCACACACACACACACACACACACACACACACACAATTTATTCAACCCCTGCTATGTGCCAGGCCCTGTGCTGGGCCCTAGAGGTAAAGGCATGAATCAGTGCCAGCACAAGATGCTTGCAGGCTAGTGGAAAGCATACCATTCCACCCCGGGAAGGGAAAAAATGAGAACTTGGCAAGCTCACAACAGGAGGAGGGTGTGGAGCGTCTTGCTCCGTGGCTTATAAGATTCAGGAAAGGTTTCCTGGAGGAGGGGATACCAGAATTGAGTCGGGGAGAAGACAGAGGAGGGAGGAAGAGGACTTCCAGGCAGAGGGGAATCTGGGGCCCAGTGTGTCTTGGGGAACTGGGAGCAGGCTGACGTTGCCAGAGTGTAGTATGCCGGGCAAGGGAGTCCTGGCAGCCAAGGCTGGAGCCATTATCAGGAGCAGGTTAAGAAGGCTCTTGTTGGGAAGGGGAGCATCTAATAAGATTGGACTTTGTCCTGTGGCAGGGGAGAGCCATTTAAGGGTTTGGAGCTATGGGTGGGAGTTGGGGATAAAGGGGCCATGATCAGCTTGTATTTGAGTGATTCCCTCTGGAGGCTGTGCAGAGGTCTGAATATGAAAGTGAGGGGTACAAAGCAGGAAGCAAGATCGTGGAAAGGCAGGAGATGATGGGACCTGAACTAGGGCTTTGAAGGAAAGGGAGAGAAAAGGACCGTTCACTAGGCGTGGGGGAGGCAGAAGATGAAAAGAGTCAAGGATGACCCTCCTGTTTCTGGCTGGGGTATCCGTTGAATGGTAGGCCAGCAATGGAGCCAGACAGTACAGGAGAAGAAATGTGTTTGCAGGGAAGTTTGAAGAGTCCATATTTGGATATGTTGAGTTTGAGTGCCTACAGCTGGGGTGTCCAATCTTTTGGCTTTTCTGGGCTGCACATAAAACTCTATCACTAATGATAGCTGATGAGCTGAAAAAAAAAATTGCCGAAAAATCTCATGTTTTAAGAAAGTTTATGAATTTGTGTTGGGCCACATTCGAAGCTGTCCTGGGCTGCCTGTGGGCCCGTGGGCCATGGGTTGGACTACTTGGCCTACAGGATATTCAGGAGGATAACTTCAGGAGGAGATGTTTAGCAGGAAACACAAGGAGAAGTGGGACTGGAGATAGGAATCCCTGTGTTAGGGGAACTATAAAAATGTTGCTGATGCAAGTAGGAGAGGATGCAGTAGCTCCAGGAAGAGTACGCAGAATGGGAAAATGGTGAGGGTCATATCCTAGTTAGCCCTAATGGGAACGGGTGGGCCAGAGAAAAAGAAACTCAGGAGAAAGAACTCAGAGAGCAACACTGAGGGCTTAGTGAGAGGAGTATCATGACAGCCAAAGGGCAAGTCATGGGAGCCACAGCAGCCTTCCTCTGGCCTGTCCCTGCCAGGCCTCCACACCTAGATATGCAGAGAGTCTCACACCACAGAGCAGTCCAGCAGCACAAAGACTGGAACGTGTTTATTAGACCTGACATTTAGGAAGCCACTGGCAAACCTGTGGTTGGGAGAGGCAGGCCTCGGCTGACGTGGTAGCTCCAGTCTCAACCGTACCTGTGTCAATGTGGAAGGAGCGTGGGAGTGGAATTCACACGCAGGAATCAGTCTTGTTCAGCACAGAGGAGGCTTGATTTTACAGCTAAACAAATTTGCATTTTGGAATACAACCAAAGCTGGGCACAGTGCCTCACGCCTGTAATCCCAGCACTTTGGGAGGCTGAGGCGGGCGGATCACTTGAGGTCAGGAGTTCGAGACCAGCCTGTCCAACATGGTGAAACCCTGTCTCTACTAAAAATACAAAAATTAGCCAGGTGTCATAGTGGGTGCCTGTAATCCCAGCTACTCAGGAGGCTGAGGCAGGAGAATCACTTGAACCCGGGAGGTGGAGTTTGCAGTGAGCTGAGATCATACCACTGCACTCCAGCCTGGGCAACAGAGTGAGACACTGTCTCAAAAGAAAAAAAAAGGAATACAACCAGAAAAAAAAAAAATCCGTTATTAAATATTCAAAAACCACATAAACTTTTAGAAGCCCCACTCTGCAGGGAATAAACACAACATTGCTCAAGAAGGAATGAGGTTGTAAGCTGTAGTGATCCTGGACTATTCTGGCAGGCAGATTTCTAATGTATGCTTTCCACGAATAAAAGCAATATGAAAGCACATTAGCTGTTTATAACCGCGTCAGTCCTGACCTGTGCATTAAGAAGCTTGTACTGTATTTGGAACTTGGTTTTGAGCAACAGTGCCTCCTGGTGCAAATGTCATGCATAAATACTTTACTAGCATAGTGGCAATATTCTAATAGAAATATTGCTGCTCTGATATTTTTTACTTAAAAAGCAAGTTAAAAACATGTTTTGGGATGAGGAAAGTGATATGGGAGACTTGTTTTGGTTTTATGTAGTACAGCATTAGGGATATTGATAAAACTATCATTTAAGATGATAAAAATTCATCTGCCCTTGCATTGTACAGCTGTGCTTCTAGAAAGTGTCACAGAGTGGGGTCTACCACTTATTTTTTTAAATAAAATTTATAGCCGGGTGCGGTGGCTCATGCCTGTAATCCCAGCACTTTGGGAGTCCGAGGCGGGCAGATCACCTGAGGAGTTCGAGACCAGCCTGACCAACCAACATGGAGAAACCCTGTCTCTACTAAAAATACAAAAAAAAATTAGCCGGGCATGGTGGTGCATGCCTGTAGTTCCAGCTACTTGGGAGGCTGAGGCAGGAGAATCACTTGAACCTGGAAGGCAGACATTGCAGTGAGTCGAGATCGCGCCACTGCACTTCAGCCTGGGCAACAAGAGCAAAACTCAAAAAAAAAAAAAAAAAAAGTTTATAAAATGATACAGAAGATTGAACAATGAATTTCTCAAATTGAACCATTTGTGTAACCAAGCACGTAGATCAACAAATAAAAAATGACTGACAGCCCAGATGCCGCCTCATGACCTGAGCTCCTGTAGGTCACGACCACCTGGCTAGGGTAATCACGATCACGTCTTCTCACATCACAGATCAATTCTGCTTGTTGATATTTCTACAGTTGGAACAATTTGTAAGAATATTCTCACAAGTATATTGAATAAGACACAACAGTGTGTTCTTTTGGGTCTTATTCAATACATTAACAAGATTTACCCATGTTGCTTGGTGTAGTTGGTTTTCTCTTTGCTGTATAAAAACCATTGTAAAGCTCAACCATAATTTATTATCAGTCCTATGGTCGATAAACATTTGGATTGTTTCCAGGGTTGGGCTTTTATAGCCTACTATGAACATTATTGTACATGCCTTTTGGTGCCCATATGCATGCATTTTATTAGGAATATACCTAGAAGAAGAACGACTGGGTTATAGCGCATGAACTTTAGTAGACAATGCCGACCAGTTTTCTAAATTGGTTGTTCCAATTTATATTACCGTCAACAGCGGATGAGAATTTCAGTTTGCTTCACATCCTCACCAACATATGGTATGGTTGATCTTTCTAATTATAGATATTTTCTGGTGGGTATATGTCATCGTACTTTTTAAAAGCAGCTTTATTAAGATACAGTTCAATTATAGATAATTGCACCATACAATCGATCCACTTGCTGTGTACAATTCAGTGGCTTCCAGTATACTTGGAGTTGTCATCCATCACCATAATCAATTTTAGAACATTTTCATTACCCCCCAAAGAAACCTTATAGCCTTTCATTATCACCCTCAACTCCACTATTCCCTCAGCTCTAGTCTACCACTAATCTATTAATACTTTCTCTGTAGAGTTGCCAATTCTTAACATTTCATATAAACAGAATCATACAGGCCAGGCACGGTAGCTCACGCCTGTAATCCCAGCACTTTGGGAGGCCAAGGCAGGCGGATCACGAGGTCAGGAGATCGAGACCATCCTGGCTAACATGGTGACACCCCGTCTCTACTAAAAATACCAAAAATTAGCCGGGCGTGGTGGCGACGCCTGTAATCCCAGCTACTCGGGAGGCTGAGGCAGGAGAATGGCGTGAACCCGGGAGGCGGAGCTTGCAGTGAGCAGAGATCGCGCCACTGCACTCCAGCCTGGGCGACAGAGCGAGACTCCGTCTCAAAAAATAATAAAATAAAAATAGAATCATACAGTAAGTGGCCTTTTGTGTCTGGCTGCTTTCACTTAGCATGATGTCTTCAAGGTTCATTAGATTTTGATTCTCCATGTGGGACACAGGTTGTAGGCTTCTTATTTATTCCCTTTAAGCTCATCTATTTGATGATACATTTCATAGTGAATTTATCTTCATGGAACTACCAGGAAGCAGTGCTACTCTAAATCAATCTGTGAGAGCATGACTGAGGTTTATCTTTGACTGCAAGAATGAGTGAGCTTTGTTAACATTTTCTAGGCCAAATTATTTTGGCCATCCTTTATGATGAGACATTCTGAAGTCTCAAGTTCGTTTGTTGGAACAGATCCAAATGATTTATTGAGTTGAAACAAATCTGGCTCTTTATTTTTTGAGAGGGGTTTTTGCTCTTGTTGCCCAGGCTGGAGTGCAATGGCACAATCTTGGTCATCACAACCTCCGCCTCCCAGGCTCAAGTGATTCTCCTGCCTCAGCCTCCCGAGTAGCTGGGATTACAGTCATGTGCCACCATGCCTGGCTAATTTTGTATTTTTAGTAGAGTTGGGATTTCTCCATGTTGGTCAGGCTGGTCTCAAACTCCCAACCTCAGGTGATCTGCCTGCCTCAGCCTCCCAAAATGCTGGGATTACAGGGATGAGCCACTGTACCCGGCCTGAATTGGGCTTTTCTTTCAAGTATCCCTACAGCCGATCTTATTGCTGACATCTATGTAGAGGCATGGGAACTTCCACCAGGAAAGGCATGGAATGAATTCTCCCCCAGAGCCACCAGAGAAAACCAACTCTGCCAACATCTTGACTTTTAACTTGTGGCCTCAACTACGAGAGAGTAACTTTGCTTTAAGCCATCACATTTGTGGTAACTTGTATGGCAGCACTAAGAAATGAATACACTAAAGACCTGATTTCAAAGCTGCCTGGCATAAGCTGGTGCTCAATAAAAGCTCGTGGAGCCGCGTTAGGTTGTGAATATTCCTTAGCAAGGACCTGGACCTCTCTTTGTGTGTGTTGAACAAGAATAACGGAACGTGAGCTCTTTTTCCTGATGTTTCCCTAACTAAAATTCAGTAGCTTGGATCAGAGAGATGGTCCCAGTTTCCTGCAGATCTTCTGGAATTAGAGTAAATGTGACCTATTTTCCTCTTTAATGGCATCAAGGCTGGGGCATTCTGAGCGTGAATCACCATGGATAGTGACACATTTTTTATCGGCAAGGGGACCGGCCTTATTTTGGTAGATGAGTCGTTATTTTCCTCTGATTCAGCTTAAGTTTAGTACTAATGTCCAAAAGCAGAAAAGGAGAAAAAGAGCCAATTAGGATGTCTGGATACCATACTGCTTACACTGACTACAGAAATGTCTATCATACTAGGATTAAGTTTGAACTATCAGAAATCCGCCTCAGCACACATTTGGATAATTTTTTTTTTTTTTTTTTTTTTTTTTTTTTTTTTTTTTTTTTTTTTTAAAGACAGGGTAATCTTACTCTGTCATCCAGGCTGGATTGCAGTGGCATGATCAGAGCTCACTGCAGCCTCCACCTCCTGGGCTCAGGGAATTCTCCTGCCTCACCCTCCCTAGTAGCCTGGACTACAGGTGTGCACCACCACGTCTGGCTTTTTTTTTTTTTTTTTTGTATTTTTTGTAGAGATGAGGTTTCGCCATGTTGACCAGCCTGGTCTCAAACTCCTGAGCTCAAGCCATCAGCCAGACTCAGCCTCTCAAAGTGCTGAGATTATAGGTGTAAGCCACCACACCCAACTGGAGAACTCTTCACCAGAAGATATACAATAACCACCTTACTTAGCCAGACTACTGGGTCCTGGCAGACTGCTAGGTGTGCACCACTGGTTATTAACCAGTCACCATGTATTGTTCCCATGTGTAGACCAAGGACTAGATGTTTGAAGGGGATGTGGATTTCTTCTTCCTGAACAAGTCACTTCTTCTATATAGTGGGAAAACATCCAAACTAATTCTACCACATATTTTCAGATTATAAGGTGACATTCAATATTCCTGGCTGTCACCATGTTTTTCCCTTGTTCCTTTTCCTATATTTCCTGCCAAATTAGGAGACAGAGATACATGAAAAGGTCAAGAGTATGTGTGCTGTAGAGTATCTCAAGAGGAATCCACTCCATCTCAAAGTGGGGCTCAAGTTTCCTACCCCCAATTCTTTGGAATGCTGAATTTTATGAAGATCAAATTATTATTTTTGAGACAGAGTCTCACTCTGTTGCCCAGACTGGAGTGCAGTGACATGATCTTGGCTCACTGCAACCTCTGCCTCCTGGGTTCAAGTGATTCTCCTGCCTCAGCCTCTCGAGTAACTGGGATTACAGTAGGCATCTGCTACCTCGCCCGGCTTTTTTTTTTTTGAGATGGAGTCTCACTGTGTTGCCAGGCTGGAGTGCAGTGGTGCGATCTCAGCTCACTGCAACCTCTACCTCCTGGGTTCAAATGATTCTCCTGCCTCAGCCTCCCAAGTAGCTGGGACTACAGACATGCGCCACCACACCCAGCAAATTTTTATATTTTTAGTAGAGACAGGGTTTCACCATGTTGGCCAGGATGGTCTCGATCTCTTGACCTCATGATCCGCCTGCCTTGGCCTCCCAAAGTGTTGGGATTACAGGTGTGAACCACCATGCCCAGCCTTTTTTTTTTTTTTTTTTTTTTTTTGTATTTTTAGTAGAGATGGGGTTTCACCATGTTGGCTAGGCTGGTCTTGAACTCCTGGCCTCAAGTGATCCACCCACCTTGGCCTCCAAAGTGCTGGGATTACAGAGAGGAGCCACTGTGCCTGGCCCAATTATTTTAAATAGCTGTGAATTCAAGCAAATGTATCTGAAGATTTACTGACAAACAAGGAGCTTTGTTTTTGAATCTATGGCAGCTTCAGAGAAATTAAGACTGCTTTAAAAATGAGTATTTTCTAATGTATTGTAGCAACAAAAGTTACATTCAACTATATATAGAATAAAATGTTTTAAAATCATACTGTAGTTTGTTAAGGCATACAATAATAGAAAGTCATCTTGGGATATCACGAGTAATGTTCAATTCTTTAGAAACCAGGTTAACTTTGCATAGTTCTGGTCCAGACTTATACCATCTAACTTGGCCACTATGCACATGTGGCTACTGAGCATTTGAAATGTGGCTGGTCCAAATTGAGATGCATCGTCAATGTAACATACACACTGGATTTCAAACACTTGGTATGAGAAAGTATCTTAATATTACAGTAGAAAATATTTTGGCATATTGGACTGTATTAAAAATAATTTCAACTGTTTTCTTTTTAATGTGGCTACTGACAAAATTTAAAATCACGTGGCTAATTACACTTTATTGAACGGTCTTGTTCATCCAGTTCATTAAAGTGTACAAGAGAGCTGAAACAATGGCTGTGATGTAATCCCATTCATAAGAATCTTATCCTCCCGGCTGGGCGCGGTGGCTCATGCCTGTAATCCCAGCACTTTGGGAGGCTGAGGCGGGTGAATCACCTGAGGTCCGGAGTTTGAGACCAGCCTGGCCAACATGGCAAAACCCGTCTTTACTCAAAATACAAAAATTAGATGGGTGTCATGGCACATGCCTTTAATCCCAGCTACTCGGGAGGCTGAAGCAGGAGAATCACTTGAACCCAGGAGACAGAGGTTGCCGTGAGCCGAGATCACGTCACTGCACTCCAGCCTGGGGGACAGAGCAGGGGAAAAAAACAAAACAAAAAACACAAATCTTTTCTAGGGAGTGACTCAGGCCGCCACTACCCAAGCAGACGAAGAGAGCTGGCTTTTATGTATGCTTCTGCATGGAAAGGCCACATAGCCTATGCTTACAGGCCCTTGGCCAGAACCATGCCCCTCCATGACTTATTTAAGTAGGGTGACTTGGGATAGTGCATGGGTACTTAGCAGTAAATGCCTCTGTCATAAGACATGGCGTAAGTTTTGGGTTTCTTGAAACATTCAAAGTTAAACACAAGTACTCTTCTACATATGTTGGAAAAAGGAGGGAATAAAATCAGGATGTGGTCACTTCTGGCAGATGAGTACTGGAGCCAGTCAAGAGGGTAAAATCTTAATTAACACAGGCTATGTATATTGTTTTTATTTCCTTCCTTTTTTAGTCAAAGGAAAACTATTATACAAACATATATGGAAAATGACAAGCAGAGGCTCCTCTTTCCATATTATGTTGACAGTAAGTTGTATATAAACTGTAGCTAATGTGGACAAATCTAACTAGTTCTCTATTGCAGTCTTGTAGAAAGAACTCTAGTTGAATTCTAGTTACCTACGTATCTTTTTTTTTTTTTTCCGCCTTCCCAAGATGGAGTCCTGCTGTCACCCAGGCTGGAGTGCAGTGGCACGACCTTGGCTCACTACAACCTACGCCTCCCTGGTTCAAGCGATTCTCCCGCCTCAGCCTCCCAAGTAGCTGGGATTACAGACATGTGCCACCATGCCTGGCTAATTTTTGTATTTTTAGTGAGACAGGATTTCACCAGGTTGGCCAGGCTGGTCTTGAACTCCTGACCTCATGATCCGCCCAACTCAGCCTCCCAAACTGCCGGGATTACAGGTGTGAGCCACCACACCCAGCCTTTTATTTTTTTATTTTTCCTGAAGAGACAGGGTCTTCTTGCTATTGCCCAGGCTGGAGTGCAGTGGCACAAATATAGCTCACTGTAACCTCAAATTCCTGGGCTCAAGTGATCCTCCAACCTCAGACTTCTAAGTAGCTAGGACTATAGGTGTGCGCCACCAGGCCCAGCTAATTTTTAAAACATTTTTGTAGAGATGGAGGTCTCACTATGTTGCCAGGCTCTACTTATGTATGTCTACTGTTGAATATGCATATACCACGTTTGGCTATACTCTTTCTGCTATCTTCTTGGCCTTTATAAAAATATAAATATGGCCGGGCGCGGTGGCTCACGCCTGTAATCCCAGCACTTTGGGAGGCCGAGGTGGGCGGATCACGAGGTCAGGAGTTCAAGACCAGCCTGGCCAAGATGGTGAAACCCTGTCTCTACCAAAAATACAAAAATTAGCCGGGCACAGTGGCGGGATCCCAGCTACTTGGGAGACTGAGGCAGGAGAATCGCTTGAACCAGGACTGCAGAGGTTACAGTGAGCCGAGATTGAGCCACTGCACCCCAGCGTGGGTGACAGAGTGAGACTCTGTCTCAAAAAAAAAAAAAATATATATATATATATATAATTTTATATAAATATGTACCATATGTTACAACGCTAGTTACTTTTGCATTTCTAAGTTGTTTACACAAATGCAGAAATACAGAATCTGGCAGCCAGTAATTCAACCCAGCTCTATCTTCCTGCTGCTCTCTCTCCATCCCCATGCATATACCACCCTTCCCCATCCCTAACACAGTGACATGAAACACAACAGATGTTTTAAGTGTACATCATACATTTATTACCAACAACCCTCTCAACTCCAAAATTGGGCACAGGGATTAAAAATAAAAATTCATTGCACTACTTAGTAAAGCATTACTAGTAACTTTCATAAAAAATGTACAAACTTTGTTAAAAATTTATCAAGCCTTCAAATGATTTGGTTACAGATATTTATAATACATACATTTAAAACTATATGTTAACTGATACAATGGAATATGATTTGAGAAAATGACTCAGCAAATGATTCCAAAAAACACCCCTGTGAGCTTTCACAATCTGAAACGGCAAAATGAGGTAACCAAATGTACCAACAGGGGGACAAACAGCTTCTAATGAAAAGGCCCAAAGATATCTGTGAAAAATATTCTCACAAGTGAGTCGGCAGATCTCATTCAAAATTATTCTAAGAGGCCCAAATTTAAGAATCTTAACAAATCACATTTCAGATAGTATATAAAATCTAAATATGCTTTCACATTTTCCAGACTTTGCTCAAAAAATTAAGGACAGAAAATCCTAATATGAGATCTTGATACCTGGAGGCCTTATTTTTTTGAGGGGTGGGGGTTAAAAAAACACCAAAGATGACAATTCACGCCAAAAAACAAACAAGAACCCACAAAAAACCCACAGCTGAGTTAAGATGGTAAAGCCAATATTATTTTAGGAGGAAAGAGGACGAAGGCCAACGAACCAACATCTGCCTGCTATCTGGTGCATCACCCAAGGTGACAATGGCTGGGCGCAAATAAACTGTTCTCTTTTGCTAGCCACAAAGTTGCTCACTGCGGCAAGCCTGAGCTGGTCAGAACACCTGTGTGTGTGTTCCTGAGACACACTAACCACAATAAGCAAGTCTGCACACATCTCTATGAGCCCCATGCAAAGACAAGACATTCCCAAAGATTAGTCACTAGAGTGCAACAACGAAATTCAAGATTTTACCAAAACAGACCCTGCTGCCTCCTAAATTGCCAACTGCCTCTCAAAAATTTACAGAAAAAGGGACACTATAAGAATTCATAGAGGGAGGGAAGAAAAAGCTGCTACTCCTAGTCATTAGTACAATGTGCTATGTTAATTAGGTACCTCTATATAAATTAGAAAAAGTGCTTTACTTGCATGCTTCAATAAAATGAATACTGAGTGTAGTAGTGTTATGTTAGATCTGTACAGATATAAATTTTTTGCAGCTATATAAAAGTATAAGATGGGCTTTTGCCATTTTAAACATGATTTATTTTCATTAAAAAAGATTAAACTATATGTGATTTGTATGTAGCTGATTATTATGCCAAGAATTTTGGTCTTTAACACACTTTTTATTCATCAGGACCAGGTAAGGGATATCCTAATGATTTAAAAGTAACATGTGCATTAACCATGTGCATTTTTACCACTATTTAGAAGTATTTCTGATGCACTGACAACCTAGGGGCAAACAGAGTATGCAAAACCCTACTTGTAGGACTAGATAGAGGCAACAGTGTCTCGAAAAGGGCAAAATTGTGCTTCTGTGAATTGACTTTACTTAACTCTAGGCTGTGATGAGCTTATAGACACTTCAAGGGAGGGCAAGCAGCATGGCAGTAACAAGTAGTTAACACTGAGTGGAAAACTGACACAGAGCCAACTGAAAGTTGAGTGGGGCTGGCAGCAAGTTATCACAGTCCTGACTGGAATAATGCAGCTTGTGCTATTGCAAACAAAGCAATTACATCAACTGCAGGAAGAGGCAGACAATGTTGAATACACTAAAAGAATGAGAAAGTAATTTAAACATTGCTGGAAAAATGACTTTAAAGTGAATTATGCTCAAAGAACTTACTAAAAAAAAAAACCCCACACAGCTATGTATTAGATGAACTAAATGAAGGTCAACTCCTGTTTAACAGCATTATTTTTTTATACAAAAATCAAATCTTCATTTATACTGCAAGTATTCTGGACACCTGTTGTATTAAACTTTTCTCATTCAAACAAAAAAGGAAAAGCAATAAAACATCAAAACAAATCAGGTCTAAGGAACATGAGCTATAACAGCACTTGATCCATCCTGAAACAAGGGTTTCGATGAGAAGCACATGTGATGAAGGAAGAACTAGACAACTTTCAGAATTGGAGTCTGGCAAGTGAATTAATATGAACAGAAATATAGTTTTCTTAAAACAATTTAGTTGCCCACAGGAGCTTGAACACAGAACACATATCAGAAGTCAAGCTGAATTAACAGGTTTTGTTCTGGTGGAAGTCAACAAGGTGAGACTTCATGGGACTAGTGGTCTTCTTAGAAATATATTAATCAAATATCTTCAGATAGACTACAAATCTAAACATTAAAAAAAATCACAGGTACTTTCTGTAAGAAACTTACTGGAAATGTAAAGGAAAAAATATCAACATTCAAATCACTGATTGAAATGCTAATATTGCTAACTGATGATATATGATATTGCACCTTCTTTTTGGAAACAGCAAGTTGGAGATTTAAAAATTTCCACAACAGAATCAAAAAAATCAGGTTCATGGAGTGAGAATTTGTTACACTTTTTTTTTTCTTAAGTGACCCACTTAGGACCACCAATAAAGAGAAGGTGACAGCTGCCTGAAGCAAAGGAAGAAGGCTTTTCTCATTCCATTCACTGGGAGGGAAGGGGATGGAGTATTCAATGCTTGTAATTGATGCACCCTCAGCAATCAGTGTGCAACAGCAAACACAAGGGGAAAAAAACCAGTGTACAGTACTAGTGCTGTTTAAATAACACACCAGATTATACATTGCAGCATAATTAAAACTACACACACATTCTTGGTACATGCTGGTATATAGGATCTCATACACACGTTAGCTACCATGCCCTCACACAAGTAGTTGCACACACTCTCACACAGATACACTTATCACCAACAGTCATACGCTGCATTCATTTCCACTCACAGTTTCTGAAGGCTCTATATAAGGTAGATTGCTATATCATCTGTAGCTACCACTTTTTATAAAAGCACATGCTAAAAGATCACGTCCACTGTAATCTTGCAGCAACACTCGGAATGATCACACAAAAACCAGGGAATGTTAGTGCACACACAAAATTAAGCTAAAGAAAAAGTCTTTGGAGTTCCAATCACACGGTTAGTATAACAATCCCATAACTGTGAAGACTAATTGTAAGCTTTTATAGTTGATTAAGTCACACAGTGCAAAGAAAGGTCCATTGACCCTTTTGGTAAAGGGAGGGCTGGAAGCCACACAGATTAAGTTCAATGGATAGTCCGTATATACATGTGATGAGGAACACCCAAACTAAATTTGTGCTTCTTAGGTTGGTCATTCTGAATCCCGATGCACTTCTGAAGCATCAGCTCGGCAAATTGGGCAAGTACGATTAGCCTACAAAACAAAAGGGAAAACTTGTTTAAATTGTGACATATACAATGAAACACATTCAAAGCAATGGAACTACTTTTACTTCCCACAGTTTTTACATTCTTTCTTCCTCTGAAGAGGTACAAAGCAATTTTTGTCTTTTTTTAACACATAAACCTCCGAATTAGCCCAGGAATTTTTTTTTTTGAGATGGAGTTTCGCTCTTGTTGCCCAGGCTGGAGTGCAATGGCACGATCTCAACTCACTGCAACCACTGCCTCCTGGGTTCAAGCGATTCTCCTGTCTCAGCCTCCCGAACAGCTGAGATTACAGGTGCCCACCACCATGCCTGGCTAATTTTTGTATTTTAGTAGAGACGGGGTTTCACCATGTTGGTCAGGCTGATCTCAAACTCCTGACCTCGGGTGATCCACCCACCATGGCTTCCCAAGGTGCTGGGATTACAGGCATGAGCCACCGCACCTGGCCGCCATGAATGATTTTTTAGTAGGTCTGTTAAAATATATAAACAAGATTACCATTCACCAGTTTGGACCAAGTTAACAACTTAGTTGACATTAAAGTAAAAGCTTGGTTAGTCTTTTTTTACCCCCCTTTTTTGAGACAGGGTTAAACCCTGTTGCCCACAGGAGCAGAGTGGCATGATTACAGCTCACTACAGACTTGAACTCCTGGGCCTAAGTGATCCTCCTGCTTCAGCTTCCTGAAAACCTAGGATTAACAGGTGTGTGCCACCACACCCAGCCAATTTAAAAGACGGGTTTCACTAAGTTGCCCAGGCTGGTCTCAAACTCCAGGCCTCAAATGATCCTCCTGCCTTTGCCTCCCAAAATGTTGGGATTACATGCCTGAGTCACCATTCCTGGTCCCTTGGCTATTCTTAATGGAATGAAGTCACAGAAAACATTTAGTGGTACCGAGGGAAGCTTGATTGTAAAATAGGTGACTGACTAGCTGATAGCTCTACTTACTCACCTGTTCCCTGGCTCCTAAATTTGCTTTCTCCATTTCAACAAATGGGACCATAATTTGTGGAGTTGCTAATGCAAGAAACATAAGCATCACCTGCTCTCCTACTTCCTACAACCCCATTATTCAGCACATAATCTTATTTCTGCATTATGGTAATTCTCAAATCAGTCCCTCTTTTCATCTAGTTGCCACTATCCATTCTCTGACCCACCATGTCTTTATTCTGTCTCCCTGTCTCTCAGAAATTACCTCTTTTATTCCATCCTCCAACAGTGGCCAGAAATCCTTCTAAAACACAGTCTGTTATATCCTTCCCAAATGCTTTCAGGATTACACCTAAACTCCTTTACGCTTCAGAGTGGCTTCACAACAAGCCGGTCATTGATTTTCTCTCTGAACACCTTTTCTTTTCCCACTCTTCCTCACATTCCAACTATCAGCCACATGGAACTTGTGGTTTTCTGATTCTCTGTCCTCACGTGTCAGGGATTTACACATATAATGCTTTCCTTTTAAAATAATTTAAGACTCTTTGTCTTCAGGATTGAGTTTGGGCTAAGCCAGATACTCTGGAACTGTGCTCCTTCAGAACTGACTTTAACTCTATCTTCCTCGCCAAATTGTAAGGTTATCTAGTTTTATCCAAACCGGAACACTTAATTTAAAAAATAACTATATAATTTTTTTTTTATAGTCATGGAGCCACTGCACCCAGCCTATTAAAGTTCTTTTACTGTATCACATTTTTATTCTACTGTTACAATTTGAGACTATGAAACTATGAAGAGTAAAAAAGCAGCTTTTGTAAACTTTTTTTTAAAAACATTAAATAGCCAGGTGCAGTATATAATCCCAACACTTTGGGAGGCTGAGGTGGGAGGATTGCTTGTGCCCAAGAGTTCAAGACCAGTCTGGGCAACATAGTGACACCCAGTCTCGCTTGAGCCTGGGATGTCAAGGCTACACTGAGCCATGACTGTACCACTGCACTCCAGACTGGGTGACACATTGAGACCCTGTTTCAAAAAATATATATATAAAAAAGAAGCCCCTGCAATAATTTCACCCTGGCATAGCCACTCTTAGGATTTGTGTCCTTTGTGCTTTTGTTCATATATACAAAGGAGAAAATGGTCAGAATTAAATAAAAACACTAGATGTATTTTTCTCCATGCAAACCTCTGACAATAGAGCTATAATTAGGTAGCCTTCTAAACTCTCAAACTGTGGCCTAGCAAGTTCGGGCCTTGTCCCTATATACCATGAAAAAGGACATACTGATTGTCAAGAGGTCATCCATTTTGGGTTTTGTATAGTCACTCCTATGTTCTTGACTGCAGTTAATTTTTACTGGCCTTTTCTCCTCATTTGCAGAGATCATACTGAAAGCTGTGTTTCCATTTTGTCTTCCTTCCTGTCCACTGAGCTACGAACTTACTCTAATCTATGGTCAATAAAATAGAAAATTCAATGTCATTTCCTTTAAAGATGTCATCACTTTACCTTAAGCCATTTGTCAACACACTTGGCATGGAACTCGTGGTTACAGGGTAAGACTCTAAGTAGCTGCCTTGACTCAAAATCACACATGCATACTACACACCTAAAAAAAGCAAAAAGATAATTTAACCACAAAACCAGATGGTTTTCTATTATGACTATTGAAACCTACAAGATAATTTATTCTGTTATCAAAATGTCACTTAAATTTTTAAACAAAATTATCAACCAATACCCTGAAAAAATTGTGATGTTAAGGCAGTAAGAGTTTTGCTTTGCTGACAGATTAGCAAGAAAATTTCTAGTTAACATCAAGTCAATCTTAATACCAAAGATTCTATACTATTTAAAAAAAATGGTATTAAAACTGGATGTCCACATACAGAAGAATAAAGGTGGACTCCTACCTCATACCATATATAAAAACTGACTCAAATGGATCCAAAGCTTAAGTGTTAAGAGCTGAACTATTAACCTCTTAGAAGAAAACACAGTAAATCTTCATGACCTTGGATTAGACAATGGTTTCTTGGAGATGACATTAAAAGCACAAGAACTAACAACAAAAAAAGAAATGCAGTTGTTCTTCAGGATTTGAGGGGGATTGATTTCTAGGACCCGCAATGGATACCAAAATCTGCAGATGTTCAAATCCTTTATATACAATGGTATAGTATTTGTGACCTATGCACACCCTCCCATATACTTTAAAATCATCACTATAATACTTAATACAGGGTAAGTGCTATGTAAATAGTTGTTATACTGTACTGTTCTTTATTTGTACTATGTATTGCTCTATTGTTATTTTCTATTTCTATTTTTTTCCTGAATATTTTCAATCTTTGGTTGGTTGAATACAGAGGGCTGAGTGTAGGCTAAAATAAACCAAAATCAAAATTTAAACATTTTGTGCTTCAAAGGACATCACTGAAAAACTCAATAATCCACAGAATGGCAAAACATTTTTTTACACTTTTTATTATTCTATTCCTCAGAGATCCCTGTTCTGTTCCTCAGAGATCCCTGTTCTGAGGGAAGACATTTTTGAAGATAATTTATCTGGTGAGATCTATAATATGTATAGAACTTCTACAACTCAATAATACAAAGACAAACCAATTTAAGGAAAATGAAGCAAGGATCAGAATAGACATTTCTGAAAAGAAGGTACACAAATGGCTAGTAGCACATGAAAAGACACTCAAGATCATTAGCCATCAGGGAAATGCAAATCAAATCTGCAGGAAATACCACTTCGCAAGCACTAGACTGGCTATAATAATAAAAAAAATAGACAATATAAGAGTGATTCAAAGCCATTATTTATCTTTGGCATTATTCAATGCCCAAAGTGGAAATCCAAATGTCCATCCACCGACGAAAAAAAAATATATGATCTATACAATGGAATATTATTTGGCCATAAAAAGAAATGACTTACTAGTAAAAGCTACAATATAGAAAAAGTTATGCTAAGTGAAAGATGCTAGACACAAAAAGACCATATATATTATATGACCCCATTTATGTATAATCTATATAAACACAGTGTAGACTGGGGATAGGGATGAGGCACCAAGGTGAGGTAGAAACATGACGAGTGTTGCCAGTGGGTGAGGGGTTTCGTTTTAGGGTGATGCAATGGGTCTAAATTTGATTGTGGTGATACTTACACAGCTCTATGAATATATGAAAAACCACTGAATTGTACTTTTTAAATTATTATTATTTTTTTTTGAGATGGAGTCTTGCTCTGTCACCCAGGCTGGAATGCAGTGGTGTGATCTCGGCTCACTGCAACCTCCGCCTCCTGGGCTCAAGCAATTCTCTCTGCCTCAGCCTTTCGAGTAGCTGGGATTACAGGCGCCTGCCACCATGTCCAGCTAATTTTTGTATTTTTAGTAGAGACAGGGTTTTGCCATGTTGGCCAGGCTGGTCTCAAGCTCCTGACCATAGGTAATCCACTCGCCTCAGCCTCCCAAAGTGCTGGGATTACATGTGTGAGCCACTGCGCCCGGCCTGAATTGTACATTTTAAATGAGTGGAATTGTATGGTATGTAAATTATATATCAATAGAGCTATTTTTAAAAGATCCCATACTAAGCAGAAATTTTAGGTAAGAACCTCAAACTTTATGTGCATGAATTTTCAATCTTGTGTGAAAACAAACATTCTAGAATGTGAATTAGAAACAAAATTGCTAAGCAACATAAAAATCCAAAACAGCCCTAACAGAACTTTCTAAGATGACAGAAGTGTTCTACATCCATACCACCCAACACAGCAGCTATTAGCTAGTACAACTAAGACATTTAATTTTTAATTTAATTAGCTCTACATTGACTTATTGGACAAGCATTGGTTTAGACTATGAAACAGAGATAACTTATCTTTATCAAAGTTATCTCTGACTCCTAAGCATTTTCTATTTCCTCTCCCAACTTTTACCTTAATGACTCTTAAGCTTTTATTTCATAAAGGTAGAAAAGGAAATTTAGCAGAGTGATGTCAGAAAAATTTACTTACAAAGTCTGTTCTGACTGGTGGTTGTTAGGATTGAACCGATAAGAAGGAAGTTGTTCAATATCTGCTTTCGTCAGTCCACGAGGCTTTGCCTCTCCCAGTCGCTCTGCCAGGTTTAACAGGGCCTGCAGCGGTAAAAGACGACATATTTTCATCTGTCTTTAGATTTTGCATTCCAATATTTTTTTTTTAAGAGATGGAGTCCTGCTATGTTGCTCAGGCTAGAGTATAGTGGCTGTTCACAGGCATGATCATTGTGCACTGTGGCCTCGAACTCCTGACCTCACGCAATACTCTTGCCTCCTTCTGAGTATCTGGAGCTACAATTGCGTACCACCGCAGCCCTATTAAAATAATTTTTTAAATGTTTCTTACGAAAAAATCTAAACACATACAAAAGTAGAAAAGTAACGTTAATGAACCTTGATCTATCCATTACGCAGGTCAATAGTCCATGGCTAATCTTTTACCTATTACCATCTATCCTAAACCTCACATTATTTTAAAACAAAACTGAAAGATGGTATCATTTCATTCGTATCAAGTGCATCTGTAACCCTGTGAGCTGGATAATTCTTTGTTGTGGGGGCTGGCCTGGGGACTACAGGATGTTTTGCAGCATTCCTGGCCTCCCTCTACTCTCAGTGCCAGTAACACCCCCTAGCTGTAACAACCAAAAATGTTTCCACACATTCCCAAATATCCCCTAGGGGACAAACTGTCCCCAGGTTGAGAATCGCTGCTTTCTAAAAAGATAGACTTTTTAGAATATAACCACAATGACATCATCACACCTAAAATATTAACACTAATTCTTTAACATCAAATGATCAATTAACGTTCAAATGTCTTTGTTTTCAATTCAAAACTTTAAAAAGTAGTTTGTTCAAATAAGGATCCAAACAAATCCGTAACTTACCATGGCCTAATTTGTCTCAAGACTCTTTTTCACTCTTAAATTTGAAGAAACCAGGTTAATGAGCTGTAGAAATTCCCAGTTTGAAATTTGCTAAATGAACCTCCCATCCCTGACCCACTGGGTTTAACAAATCCCTTGTTCCCTTGTCCTATAAATAGGTAGATGTGAATGAGTACTTTTTCCATAAGACCCATCATGTCTACTGGTTATGTTGGCAGCCAATGATGGAATACTGTCTAGATCCATTAATTCATTAAAAATGGCAAAATGGTAATATTCTAATTTTATCATTCTTCATTTATTAGAATGCCTCATATTAAACAATACTCAGAATAATTTAGGTAGAATAGGATAAATGAGACCACCTAATTTCTTTTATGAAGTATCCACCATCAACTCATGAACTTTAATATATTTGATGTGTTTCAATATTGTAATTATTATGCCTTTTTTTTTTTTCTTTTTTTTTTTTGAGTCAGAGTCTTGCTTCATCCTCCAGGCTGGAGTGCAATGGCATGATCTCAGTTAACTGCAACCTCTGCCTCCTAGGTTCAGGCGATTCTCTTGCCTCCTCCTCCTGAGTAGCTGCCCAGCTAATTTTTTGTATTTTTTATTTTTTAGTAGAGAAAGGGTTTTGCCATGTTGACCAGGCTGGGCTTAAACTCCTGACCTCAAGTGATCCACCCGCCTTGGCCTCCCAAAGTGCTGGGACTACAGGAGTGAGCCACTATGCCCAGCCAATTATTATGCTTATTGATTTTACACCAGTACCTCCTTTCCTTAATGACTCTAATAACTCATTTGGTTTATCTCACAATTAGTCTGCCTTTTGTGGACTGCTTTTCTCCATTTTTCAGGTTGCCCCAGGGTTAACAGAATGGGTAACAAATAATGATAGATGAGAGAAACAGAAATAACTTCCCCAAATGTCAATAGTTAATGTGGTAATAACTGTGTGTTTTATTATGACACTACAACTTTGCTTCTGTGTCAACATTATTTAGATAATTGCGTCATCTAAATAATTTGTTCCCCTTTCACTAGCTCCCCAGCCCTTCTAAATGCTGGAATAGAAAGTAAATTACCAGGCCACACATGGTGGCTCAAGCCTGTAATCCCAGCACTTTGGGAGCCTAAGGTAGGCAGATCACTTGAGGTCAGGAGTTTGAGACCCACCTGGTCAACACAGTGAAACCCCGTCTCTACTAAAATTACAAAAAAATTAGCCAGGCATGGTGGTGTGCACCTTTAATCTCAGCTACTTGGAAGGCTGAGGGAGGAGAATCACTTGAACCCGGGAGGCAGAGGTTGCAGTGAGCTGAGACTGCGCCACTGCACTCCAAGCCTGGGCGACAAAGCGAGACTCCATCTCAAAAAAATAAAAAATAAAGAGTAAATTGCCAAATTGATGGTGATTACAATATATAAAATTTAGATAAAATTTATATCATTGATAATGATCTTTTATATCTCGTAGTACACAAAGGTCAACAAATACAATTTGTAACAAAATATGTTAAGTTCTTACAGTATAAAGACTACACAGGCATATTTCACTTTACCGCGCTTTGCTTTACTGCATGCCACAGATACTACCTTTTTAAAACAAAAACAAAAAATTGAAGGTGTGTGGCCACCCCATATTGAGCAAATCTATTAATTCAATTTTTCCAACAGTCATGTAGTCATTTCATATCTTGGTGTCACATTTTGGTAATTCTCACAGCATTTCAAACTTTTTCATATCTGCTATAATGATCTCTGATCTTTGACATTACTATTGCACTTGTTTTGTGATACCACAAACTGTACTTGTATAAGACAGAAAACTTAAATGTTGGGTATTCTGACTACTCCACTGAATGACTGGCTATTCGCCCATCTCTCTCCCTCTCCTGGGGTATTCCTAGTCTCTGAGACACAACAATATTGAAGTTATGCCAATTAATAACCCCACAATGGCCTCTAATTGTTCAAGTGAAAGGAAGAGTCACATGTGTCTCACTTTAAAAACTAGAAATGATTAGGCCGGGCACGGTAGCTCACGCCTGTAAATCCCAGCACTTTGGGAGGCTGAGCAGGTGGATCATGAGATCAGGAGATCGAGACCACTCTGGCTAACACGGTGAAACCCCGTCTCTACTAAAAATATAAAAAATGAGAGGGGTGTGGTGGCGGGCGCCTGTAGTCCCACCTACTCGGGAGGCTGAGGCGGGAGAATGGCGTGAACCCAGGAGGCGGAGCTTGCAGTGAGCCAAGATTGCGCCACGGCACTCCAGCCTGGGCAAGAGTGAGACTCCGTCTCAAAAAAACAAAACAAAAACTAGAAATGATTAAGCGTAGTAAGAAAGGCACGTCAAAGCCGAGACAGGCCAAAATGTAGGCCTCTTGCGCCAAACCAGTAACCATGTTCTAAAGGCAAAGGCAAAGTTCGAATAGAAAAAGTGCCATTCTCACTGGGAACAGTGGCTCATGCCTGTAATCCCAACACTTGGACTAGCCTTGGATGGCAAAACCTTATCTCTGAAAGAAAAAAAAAAAAAAATCCACAAAAATTAGCCAAGTGTGGTGGCATGCATCTACTGTCCCAGCTACTTAGGAGGCTGAGGTTGGAGAATCGCTTGAGCCTGGGAGGTCGAGGCTGTACTGAGCTGAGATCGTGGCAATACACTCCAGCCTGGGAGACAGAGTAAGACCCTGTCTCAAACAAAACAAAACAAAACAAAACAAAAAAACAACAAAAAAAAAAACCCAGAAAAGTCACTCCAGTGAATGCACGAGTAAGAAAGCAAAGCAGCCATATTGCTGATATGGAGAAAGTCTGAGTGATACGGATAGAAAATCCAACCAGCCACAACATTCTCTTTAGCCAAAGCCTAATCCAGAACAAGGTCCTTTAATTCTATCAATATTGAGAGAGGTGAGGAAGCTGCAGAAGAAAAGTTGGAAGCTAGCAGAGGCTGGTTCATCAAGTATAAGGAAAGAAGCCATCTTTATAACAACAAAGTGCAAGGTGATGCTGGAAATGCTGATATAGAAGCTGTAGCAAGTTACCCAGAAGCTCTATCTAAGATCATTAATGAAAGTGAATACACTAAACAATAGATTTTCAATGTAGATGGAACAGCCCTATATTGGAAGAAGATGCCATCTAAGATTTTCACAGCTAGAAAGAAAAGGCGGCAATGCCTGGCTTCAAAGAACAGGCTGACTCTTTTTGGGGGGATAACACAGCTGGTGACTGTAGGCTGAAGCCAATAATCATCTGCCATTCTGTGGGCCCTTAAGAAATTATGCTAAATCTACACTGCCCAATAATAAAGCCTGGATGACAAAACGTCTGTTTACAGTATGATTTATGGAATATTTTAAGACAACTTTTGAGACTTGTTCAAGAAAAAAAGATTGCTTTCAAAATATTACTGCTCAAGTGCTCTGATGAAGATGTACAAAGAGATGAATGTTGTTTTCCTGCCTGCTAACACAACATTCACTCTGCAGCCCATGGAATAAAGGATTCTCTTTTCTCTACATTCTTGCCAATACTTACTGACTTTTTGAAAACAGCCATCCTAACAGGTGTGAAGTGATATTTTATTGTGGTTTTGATTTACATTTCCCTGATTGCAATGTTGAGCATCTTTTCATATACCTGGTTGGACATTTTGTGTCTTCTTTGAGAAATGTCTATTCAGGTCCTCCACCCATTTTTTTTAAATTGGGTTATTCATTTTTTGCTACTGAGTTGTATAAGTTCCTTGTATATTTAAATATTAACCCCTTATCAGATGTTTTTCATATTTTCTCCCAACCTGTAGTCTGCCTTTCATTTTGCTGTTTCTTTCTTTTCGGTACAGAAGCCTTTTAGTTCAATGTAGTCCTAGTTATTTATTTTAGCTTTTGTTGCCTATGCTTGTGGTGTGATGGCCAAAAAACCAATGCCATGGCCAATATCGAGGAGCTTTTCCCCTGTTTTCTTTCAGCACTTTTATCATTTCAGGTATTAAGTTTAGGTCTTTAATCTATTTTGAGTTAACCTGCATGTATGGTGTAAAGGTCCAGTTTCATTCTTTTGCAGGTGGGTATCCAGTTTTCCCAACAACATTTTTTTTCTTTTTCAGACAGAGTCTCGCTCTGTCACTCAGCCCAGAGTGCAATGGTGTGATCTTGGCTCACTGCAGCCTCGTCTCCCGAGTAGCTGGGATTACACGCACCCGCCACCACGCCTGGCTAATTTTAGTATTTTTACAGAAACGGGGTTTCACCATGTTGGCCAGGCTGGCCTCGAACTCCTGACCTCAGGTGATTTGCCCGCCTTGGCCTCCCAAAGTGCTGGGATTACAAGGTGAGCCACTGCGCTCAGCCTCCCAACACCATTTCTTAAAGAGGCTATCCTTTCCCCATTGTGTCTTCTTGGGGGCCTTGTCAAAAATTGGTTGACTGTTGTATTCCTTTCGATTCACAGTTCCTAAAGTTCAGAACATGCATGGTTTTATAATTTATTGCCTTACCTATTACAACATCTAAATGGGTTTCCTTGTCACCATTTTCTAACCACTCCCATCGATTACTTCACAGTAGTGGCAGAGTTTGGACTCTTAACAAGTACTGATGCCATAAAGCACCAAAAACATTTAGTGGCTCCTTCCTCCCCCACAATACTCAAAATTATGTCCACTCTGTAGCAAGCACTGAAGGACAACCAATTGAGCTTTTCAATCAACTGCCGATTTTCTCCCTTTTACGTTAACCACAGACCATCTGTTGATTCTCAAGAATGTCTAGCCCTTCTCTGCCTAAATCTTAAAGATGAAAAGCTTGTACATTATTTAAGATCTGGCTCAAACATTTTGGCTTCCACAAAATCTTTTCAGCATACCTAATCAAAATTCACTGTTTTCTCATTTGCATTCTCATTGGAATTGTACGTAATTCTAATAGAGCACCAATCTACCTACCTGTTATCATAGCTATGTGGTAGTACATATTCAAATATCCTTAAAGATGTTAAAACATTTTTATGACATGTTTGTATCTTGAAATGCACAAAGTGTTTACCTAATAAATGTTTAGATCAAGCTTGTTGAACACATGGCTTGCATGTGGCCCAGGATGGCTCTGAATGTGGCCCAACACAAATTCATAAACTTTCACAAAATGAGATGTATTTTTTGCAATTTTTTAAAAGGTTATTGGCTACTACTAGTGTTAGTGTATCTTAAGTGTGGCCCAACACAGTAATTCTTCTTCCAATGTGGCCCAGGAAGCCAAAAGATTGGACGCCTGTGGTTTAAAGAGTTAAGTAGAATAATACTTTCATGCACACAATATTCCCCAAATTAATTCACAATTCATCTACTAACCTCGTAATTTTCTACTTCTCCATCTTCTACATCTAATTCAAAGCTGAAAGTTGGGCCCACTGCAGGTGGCACTGGAAGCATTGATCTGCAGTGAAAACAATCACACTAGCATTGATATGTTAGTACATTAAATCAATGAACAGGACAGGGAGGACAGAGGCCAGTGCTATAAGGATGAAGAATGGTCAGTGTTAATCTGACAAATTTAACAAAACATATGCAAGAACTGTACAATAAAAACTGCAAATATATTGCTAGGATAACTTAAAGTGAATAAACAGAAATATACCACATAAGAAGATTAGAAGACTCAATATCATTAAGATGTCACTTTCTCCTTAAAATAATCTATGAATTCCATGCAATAGCTACCAAGATTGCAGCAAGCACTTAAGTAAAAACTCACATGCTGATTTAAAAATTTATAAGGAAATGCAAAAGACCTTAAACATTTTAAGAACAAAATTGGGAGACATACTATATCTGACATTAAGACAGAAAGATAAATAGAGAAAATGAGGAGAGAGAGGAAGGACAGAAGGAAGGAAAAACCATGACCACAGTGTGGTAACATAAGCACGTGGCCTTCTGGTATAAAAACTGTATTTCCTAGCATTCCTAGAAAGTAATTATAGACATGTGACTAAGTTCTGGCCAATGTGATACAGAGGCAGGGGTTATAAGTGCAACTTCTGGGACATATCCTTGAGAGGAGCAGGTAGGCAGAGGAATCTATTTTTATTTTTGCTAGGTGGAATGTCATATGACTAGAGCCTGAGAGGCCACCTTAGATCTTGTACAGGAAGCCATTAACATTGTTCATAGTCACAGGGCTAACAAATCATCGCTGAGCTGCCTACTTCTAGACTTTATTACGTGAGACAGAAATAAAGAATTACTGGCAGGGCGCGGTGGCTCACACCTGTAATCCCAGCACTTTGGGAGGGTAAGATGGGCGGATCACCTGAGGTCAGGAGTTCGTGACCAGCCTGGCCAACATGGTGAAACCCTGTCTCTACTGAAAGTACAAAAATTAGCTAGGCATAGTGGTGCACACCTGTAATCCCAGCTACTTGGGAGGCCTAGGCAGGAAAATCGCTGGAACCTGGGAGGCAGAGCTTGCAGTGAGCTGAGGTGGCGCCACTGCACTCCCGCACAGGCAACAGAGCGAGACTCCGTCTCAAATAAAAAAAAAAAAACAACAAACCTACCCATGGGAATTTCTGTTACAGACCCACTTAATCCAAATAGAGTAGTTCTAAGACATAGAAATAAATAATTTTTCTCCTTTCTCCCTAAGAAAAATAGCACTAAAAGCTGAATAATCAAGACTGGTGGTTAAGTGTTATCACTTGTAAAAGAGGCAGAAAATCTTAACCTTTTCTGCTTCTTGATTTGTTAAACCTAATTTTTGGCTCACAGATTTCTTCCCTCCCCACTTCTCCTATGTTACTGTTCTTTCTTTCAGCCTTAACTGGCTCCTCCTACCCCACCCTTTAACATTAAGTAAAGACAAATAACTAACACACCGAAAGCTATAGACCACAAAGACATTCACAAAGGAAAGAGAATCTCAAGAGTTTCAAAATTCAGAAATCATTAAGATAAGAAAGAACTTACAACACATATGGCAGTAAGCTGGGATGATAAGGGGGAGGTGGTATTGGCTGCTGGGATCGGTATCTACTACGTCCTGTGAGCCTCCGAGGCATAAATGGAGGATAAGGCTGCAAGGCGAAAAATGTTAAGATTTAGAATCACTCTACATTTACAAATAGTCTGTCAAATGAAGTATCTAATTAAAAAAAGACTTAAACAGTGAAGTTCTTTATTGTTCAAGGTTTTAATATTCCTTAAATACTAACTTATTAATGGATGCAGCAACCATTTTAAACCATACACTCAGGTGTATTTCTAAATGTAACTTTCCAACTGAATGCTGTCGAGAATACATATAATTCTAAATATGGTGAATTATACTAAAACATAACTCAGAACAAGTAAGTTGCCAAAGCAAATTAACATAGTACTCTATGAAAACTTACTACTCCAAAGGACACCTCCTGATGCAAAGGATCATGTGTTAAGAACTGCAAGGGAGCTGATGGAGGTAATGTTGGGGGGTGGGCTGATGGAGGGTAAGTAAAACCTCCTACTGGAAGATGTTCTCCTAAGAGTTCCACTTCATTTTCTATCCTTTGCAGAGGCTGAGGAGAAAAAAAAAAAAAAAATATATATATATATATATATATATGTATATATGTATATACATACTTCCTGTGTTTAGACGGATTATGTTTTATAATAATCACAAATTTAAAATCCCAAAATGTCTCTAAGGCCATGCATCTCTTGATGTTCACATGAATCTAAAATTCACACAAGTAAACATATAGACTACAGTAAAATCTTCCTAACTTTGATTTCAACAAGGTTTAAAACATGTTATTAAACACTTCCATTATCCTTTATTTATTTTACTATTTGAACCTTCTCTTAAAATGAGAAGGCAAAAAGTCATCGAATAAGCCAATTATAGGAAAATTAGAATTACTTTTTCAGTCACAGCACCCTGACCTAAAGGATTTTCAGACACTTAACCTTTCACAGATGAAACAAAACAGGATGTGCATTTATAAATCAGAAACAGGGCTAAATGAGATATCGTACAGAGACATTATGCTGTGCAGAAAGATTATGGGCTTCTGGACATTAGAATCTTGGTACTGTCACCAATCGGCCATGTTAACTTTCAGATAAATTACTTAATCTGAACCTCAGTATTGTCATCTATAAAACCGGCATGTTCACAGCCTACTTCAAAAGTGTGTAGTTAACACTGAAGCAATGTAGTGCTATGCAAAGCACACAGAAGATATGTATTTTTTTTGAAATAACAGCTCGGCTGGGGGCGGTGGCTCACGCCTGCAATCTCAGCACTTTGGGAGGCCGAGGCCAGTGGATCACCTGAAGTCAGGAGTTTGAGACGAGCCTGGCCAACACTGTAAAACCCTGTCTCTACTAAAAATACAAAAATTATCTGGTCATGGTGGTGGACGCCTGTAATCCCAGCTACTGGGGAGGCTGAGGCAGGAGAATTGCTTGAACCTGGGAGGCAGAGGTTGCAGTGAGCCCAGATCACACCATTGCACTCCAGCCTGGGCAACAAGAGGGAGACTCTGTCTCAAACAAAAACAAAAACAAAAGCCATAAGAAAACAAAGAACAGTTCATTGAGACATAACTGACATGATAAAAGGAATTCAACTGAATGGGTTTTTGGTATATTAACAGTTATGTAACCATCACTACTATCTAATTCCAGAACATTTTCATCAGCCCAAAAAGAAACTGTATCCCCATTATCAGTCAATCCCCATTTCCCCAAGCCATCAGCTTTCCATTATTTGTTTATTTATTTATTTTTTGAGACAGAGTCTTGCTCTTCTTGCCGAGGCTGGAGTGCAGTGGCGCCATCCTGGCTCACTGCAACCTCTGCCTCCCGGGTTCAAGCAATTCTCCTGCCTCAGCCTCCTGAGTAGCTGGGACTAGGGGCGCCCGCCACCACACCTGGCTAATTTTTTGTATTTTTAGTAGATTTTAGTAGAGACAGGGTTTCACCGTGTTAGCCAGGATGGTCTCGATCTCCTGACTTCGTAATCCACCGCGCATGGCCCAGCTTTCCATTTTTATGTATTTGCTTATTCTACACGTTTCATGTAAATGGAACCAGTTCATTTAAATAAGCAAGAAGCTATGTCTACCTTCTCTGCTTAGCATAATGCTTTCAAAGGCTCATCTGTTTTGCAGACTTTATCAATGCTTCACTCCTTTTTATGGGTGGGTATTACATTGCATGGATATACCACTCTTTCATCACCCATTTATCAGTTGATGGACATTTGGATTGTCCACTCTTTGACTATTAGGAATAGTGCTATTACTACATTCATGTACACATTTTCATGCTGATGTTTTCAACTGAATTCTCTTAGGCACATTTATTTTTAAATGCTAGTCTGACTTCTTCCCTTAGTTACAGAATAGCAACATGTTATTCAAATATAAGTAAATATTAAGCTTTAATTTGGAAGCCTATGCATGCTTGAGAGAAATCACAATTGCTTACACTATAACACTAGTGAAAACAAAGTCTTGATATGGCTATGTGACTGGACCTTTAAAAGAATTCCAAATTTAGATACAAGTGATAGCTAAATTTTGCTTTAGCCTTGAATTCCCAGATACTGGAAGCTGAGAAGGAGAACGTCCTGGCACAAATCCTATCCTATTTCCAAGAAAAGATTATCTTGCAGAAGCAATTCTACCTCTTCTGATGAGCCAAACTTGTGTCCTAATTGCTTCTACAGTTTTCAGGACAGCAGCCTCTTTGGTACCCAGCATGGTATAGAAATCCTTAGTAAACAATGGTAAGACTCTGCTATAATCAACTGTCAAGTTCTTTCCAGAGAGCTGAAATCTTCCACTTTAGCCATTTCTATAGGTTGTCTCTCCTGTTTCTCCTTAATGTCTGATGGTTTTGATGCTGAACCTGGCCTATCAAAACAACTGGACCTTTTTTCCTGTGCCCTTCTTTGTACTTATATAGTACTTACATCTCCCAGTGTCCCAAAATAATACGCCTCTCAACTATATCCCAGTCCCAAGACAGAATTAACTATGTTAATAGACTACCCCATCTGCTTTTCATCACAACATAGTGAAAAAACCAGGCCTTCAGAAAAAGTAACTGAAGTTCAGAAAGGTTAATTTCCTTGCCTAAATGAATACAAATATTATTCTAACAAGTATTAATAATTTTATAATATTTTCATTTTCCAATTTAGAACCACATAAAAAGAAAAAAATACAATTAAAAACTTTTCTTCAGATTTACTTCCTGAAGGACTGCAGATGTAATAGAACACAAATTTAGACAAGTGACATTAAAATAACTAGAAAAATTTAAGAAACCAGAAATTTAAGGTAAATGTTTATACTAATTTGTATATGTTTGGATTCCTTTAATTATTTTAAGAACCAGAAGAGTGCCTAAGTTATTATGTTTGTTTGTTTGTTTATTTTGGAGACAGAGTCTCACTCTGTCGCCCAGGCTGGAGTGCAGCGGCATGATCTTGGCTCACTGCAACCTCTGCCTCCTGGGTTCAAGCGATTCTCATGTCTCATCCTCCTGAGTAGCTGGAATTACAGGCACGTGCCACAATGCCCGGCTAATTTTTGTATTTTTAGTAGACACAGGGTTTCACCATGTTGGCCAGGCTGGTCTTGAACTCCAGACCCTAGGTGATCTGCCTGCCTCGACCTCCCAGAGTGTTCGGATTACAGGAGTGAGTCACTGCACCTGGCCAAGTTACTGTGTTTAAGTGTGCCATTTAAACATAGTAACTTAGGCATTCGTCTGGTTCTTAAATCCACTAAGGTTATATGCCTGGCTTAAACATTCTGAAAAAATTAAAAATTAGTTAAAAACTAAACATTCTGACATAATAGTAGAGATACCTACCGATCGTGATTGCTGTGTTTGGAAAGGGACAAACTGGCCTGGTGGTGGCAAATGAGGAGGATGATGGGGAGAAAGGTGAGGAGGATGTATAAGAAATGGATCACTAGAAATAAGGGGTGGGAATGCAGCATATGGTACTGGTAAGTGCTGAACTGAACATGCCTGAAGCATCTGTAAGAGAAACCGTTACAGTTTGGTTAAAAATATCAGAATATATAATTAATTTAAAAGGATAGTGAGATTAAAATCTGTCATTGTCACACCTCTCCCAAAATCATGAAAATGTTTTTAATAGCTTATATTAACAATGAAATACCAGTGTACTTATTTTATCTACTAGTAAAGTAATGGTACTAATAATTATTCTGTATTTTATATAATTTTTACAAATTGGTTGAAATACTTGAGCCTTTTAAACATCTATGAAACAGGGTTGGGGCGGGGCGGGGGAAGTGCTGCAAAGAAGAGGAAACTCTAGTTGGTTTAAGATGTAGCAAACACTACTGTATTTCAAGAAACTCCCCTTTTCAATCCTGTAGAAATCTTTGTCTTCCTAGGATTTTTATAAGAGCACAACTCTCAACTAATTGCCTTATAATCTCTCAGTATTTTAGTTTGCAAATTTGGCACAATGTTTCTATTACTGAGAAACCAAGCCTGAGTAAATTAATCTGTTAAGTTAGTATTGGTATAAGTGTGCTTTAATCTCACATTCAGAGCAATGTATTAAGAGTTACATTTAAATTTTGCTGTGATTTCCTTTGAAGACATTGTTGACCTTAGATACATCATTTAAATACAGCGCCCTCATTTCTGAAAGGAGGCTGAACTGAGATTAAAGATTAAAGGACAAAGCATAAGCTTCAGAGGCAAGAAAAAAAAAAGTTAGTGTGACTCTCTACTCTCCTATACTAGCTGTCTCTACAGCACTAAGCAAGTCATTTAACTTTTCAGATTCAGACACTAGAAAATGGGGGATGATGCTACTTTCATCATAGGTTTCCTGTAAGGAATAAGACAAAGCACTCAAAGTGCCTATTAAAATTCAGTAAGTGCTGAGACTCTCAAGTGCTGAACAATAAGGTCTCTGAGACTTAGGCTGACCTTCATTGGCTTTAATTATAAACGGTGCTGATATATGAGAAAACATGGTTTGACCCTCAGGATATCCAAATATGTATAAGTTAATTAATGTAAAAATATATCCGGTTATAAAGCTAATTTTATTAAATGGTTACTATAAGGATACTATTGAGATTTTTATTGCAATAAAATTGGCCTTTTTACTTGAAAGTGAAACTACAAAGACAGTCTCTTAAATTTTGTTTGCTTATATAACGCAGTTAGCCCCTCTAAAGAGGGTAAGAGTCAGTAAGTTACAAAACCAAATTCAGGCTGGTGTGCTTAATAGTAATATCTAATGAGAACAAAGATATAGACTTACTGGAGGAGGCACACTACAGACAGGGAGGTGCTGTCCACTGAAAACCACAGAGCATCCTGGGACCTGCTGTGTACTACAAGCAGGGATGTGCTGGCCTGTGCAGAGTGGAATCCCATGTGGTGCCACTGTTGTTACTGTGTAAGAAACAGGGACTGTTCCTTGATGGAGCTTTAAAGGAAAAACAAATGAACAAACTTTAGCTGTTTAGATAAAATGTTAACTATTCAAAATCAACATTTGGTCATTTATTGGCTCCTCTCTCAGCTACACAGATTTTCACAATGTACTCTCCAATAGTTTCGACCAGAATATTCGTTGTCTTTGTATGGGAGAGTTGACTATTAGCCCCACAAAATTGGGGCTAAACTCCTCCCTCAAATGACTTGAAAAGCCCAGGGAAATAATGGATTACTATATTAACTCTTCTAGCCTGTCCTATAAGGCAGAATAAAAAGAACTGGAATCATTAAAGCTTGTATCTTCCATTATTTGGTCACATTCAAAACAAATTTTAATTACAACTAGTGAAACAATGCAAAGTATATTAAAAAAAAAACGAAATCTCATTTCCCGCCTAGCCAATCTTATTCCCATCCTACCTGCCACCCAGAGGCAAACGATGCTGATAACATATCCTTCTTCTCTTTCTCCATGAACATATGAAAGCACAATTACCCATAAAATGACACGTTTATTTGTTTTTGTTTTCTTAACAGAAATGAGATCATACTACCCTGCAACTTTGTTTTTCCATTTAATACTACATTGCAGGTATGTATGCAAGGGAGTTAAAGGTAACTTGTTCTTTTTGGTACTAGCCAGATATTTTAAGAAACACTTGCTTAACACAGTCCTATCATATGGTTTATCAACACGCGTTCAAATTGTTTTCAACTCTTGCAAATATAAACACAACTGAAAAAAATATGATATTAGTTTGGCCGGGCACGGTGGCTCATGCCTGTAATTCCAACACTTTGGGAGGCCGAGGTGGGCAGATCACTGGAGGTCAGGAGGATGAGACCAGCCTGGCCAACATGGTGAAACCCCGTCTCTACTAAAAATACAAAAAATTAGCTGGGAGCGGTGGTGGGTGCCTGTAATCCCAGCTACTCAGGAGGCTGAGGCAGGAGAATCACTTGAACCTGGGAGGTGGAGGTTGCAGTGAGCTGAGATCGCGCCATTACACTCCAGCCTGGGCGACAGAGTGAGACTCGGTTTAAAACATAAATAAATAAATAAATAAATTTATATAAATGTATTAATTTTATTTATCTCAGAAGGATTACTAGGTAAAGGGGTGAACGTTTTTTAAACTTTTACAGATACTGCCAAATCATCTGCAAAAGGCTGGATGGAATAAGCCACACCCCCAACAGTAACATATGAGGGCCCATTTCCCAGGCTCTTTACTCAAAAGTAGATGTATTTGCATTACAACCATGCTTACCCGAGTGAAAAAATGGTATCACAGCAGGTTTGTGTTAAATTTGCATTTCTCTTACTAAAAAGGTTGACCATCCATTAACATTTTATTAAGCATTTAAATTTTTCTTTTCTGTCAATAATCTCTATCCTTTGCTCACTGACCATTTTCTTTTCCTTTCTTTCTTTTTTTTTTTTTTTTTTTGAAAGAGGGTTTTGCTCTGTCATCCAGGCTGGAGTGCAGCGAGTGTAGTGGCACTATCACGGCTCAATGCAACCTCCATCTCCCAGGCTCAAGAAATCCTCCCACCTCAGCCTCTGGGGTAGCTGGGACTACAGGCGCACACCACCACATCTGGGTTTTTTTTTTCCTGGAGAGGGAGTCTCGCTCTGTTGCCCAGGCTGGAGTGCAGTGGCATGATCTCGGCTCACTGCAGCCTCCGCCTCCCAGGCTGAAGCGATTCTCCTGCCTCAGCCTCTCAAGTAGCTGGGATTACAGGTGCCTGCAACCACGCACAGCTGATTTTTGTATTTGTAGTAGAGATGGGGTTTCACCATGTTGGCCAGGCTGGTCTCGAACTCCTGACCTCAGGTGATCCCATCTGGCTAATTTTTAAACTTTTTTGAAGAGACTCACTTTGAATGTAGAGTCTCACTTTGTTTTCCCAGCTGGTCTCGAACTCCTGGGCCCAAGCAATCCTTCCGCCTTGGCCTCCCAAAGTGCTGGGATGGGAATACAGGTGTGAGCCGCTGCACCTGGCCCCATCGATCTTCTACTAGGTTGTCATAATCATTTATAATTTTTTAATTTAAGAGGTATATGAATCTATTGCTTGTTGTGTGTAATGAAAATATTTTCCTAGTCTATGTTTTATCTTTTGATGAGATCCTTTATTTAATGGCATATTTTTGTCTTTTGTGATTTTTTTTTTTAAATGTAGCCAGAGTGTAGCTTTGGGGTTTCCTTTACTGATGAGGTTATAAACATATATTCCTATATTTCCTAATTCTTTAGTTTTTTGTATTCCAGAAGACTTATTTTTGTTTATAAAGTAGGGCTCTAATTTTGCTTGCACATGGACAATTACACTTGCTCCATTTATTAAACCATCTTCTTACCTCTACAGTGAAATACCGTCTTTTTAAAAATTCATTAAGTATGCACATATTCCTGGATTTCATGCTGCTTTAATTACAGTATCTTACTAGAAGAGTTAGCATCTGGTAAGAAATTCTTCTCACCATACATCTTTTCATTTTTTGGCATTTTCACACAGTTATTCTTACATATAAAATCAATTTTATTCACTTCCAAAACCCATTAGTATTAAGATTGTACTAAATATGTTATTTTACAAAGGACTGAATTTTATATTAAGATTTTTTTTTTGAGATGGAGTTTCGTTCTTGTCTCCCAGGCTGGAGTGCAATGGCACAATCTTGGCTCACTGCAACCACCACCTCCTGGTTTCAAGCAATTCTCCTACCTCAGCCCCCTGAGTAGCTGGGACTATAGGCGTGTGCCACTACACCTGGCTTTTTTTTTTTTTTTAAATTAGAGACAGGGTTTCACCATTTTGGCCAGTCTGGTCTTGAACTCCTGACCTCAGATGATCTGCCTGCTTCAGCCTCCCAAAGTGTTAGGATTATAGGCATGAGCCACCGTGCCTGACCTATATTAAGACTTTTTATACCCAGAAACATTATGCCATTACGTTGAATATCACGGTTCTGTCTTTCAAGAAGAAATTAAGTTTTCCTTCAGCCCCATAAGACAGGATTGAAAAAAAAATTAGTTTTCTTCAAAAAGATTATTATTAAATTTATTTCTCAAAGTTTATTATTAAATTTGTTCCTCAAACTGTGGTTTTGTTATACTGACAAGAGGTTATTTTTCTCTATTTGCATGTCAAAGCGGTTAGTGTTAGTACGAAGATAATTTTTATTTATATTATCTTGAATACATCAACCTTACCAACTTTTAAATTCTGGTATTTTTTAAAAACTTAGAATCTCCTTTCCTAGGTATACAACTATAGGATGAGCATCCCTTATCTGAAATGCATGGGACCAGAAGCATTTTGGATTTTTTTGAATTTTAGAAAATCTGCATTATACTTACAATTCGGCATCTCTAATCCCAAAATCTGAAATCCAAAATGCTTAAAATAAACATTTCCTTTGAGTGTTGAGTTGGTGCTCAAAAGTTAGATTCTAGAGCATTTCAGATACTCAAATTAGGGGTGTCCAACCTGAATAAGGTTCAACCCAACTATCATCTTTTTGTGTTAGCAAACTAGAACCTTCAAAAATAATGTGTATAAGTACCTATATCCTATATCTGATTTTAATGGAAACGTATGATGAATTTTACCAATAAAACTATTGATTTCTGATAAACAGCCTTTGTCACAAATACCACCCCCCCACCCCGACCAACTGCACACACATTTTTTTTGAGACAGAGTCTTGATATATTGCCAAGGATGGAGTGCACTGGTGCCATCACGGCTCACCATAGCCTCAATCTCCTGGGGCTCAGGTGATCCTCCCACCACAGCCTCCCAAGTAGCTGGGACTACAGGTGCATGCGACCACACCCAGTTAATTTTTGTATTATTATTTTTGTAGAGACAGGGTTTCACTGTGTTGCCCAGGCTGTTCTCCAACTTTTGAGCTCATGTGATCCGCCCACTTCAGCCTCCCAAAGTGCAGGGATTACAGGCATGAACCACCGTGCTCGGCCAAGTACCATATTTTGCTGAATCCAAGACATCAGACTGTATAGTCATTTTTTCCCCATACTAACAAAAATACTTCTATTTTACTAACATAACACTTAGTCACACACACACACACACACACATATATATATATATATATTTTTTTTTTTTTTGAGACAGAATCTCGCTCTGTCGCCCAGGCTGGAGTGCAGTGGCATGATCTCGGCTCACTGCAACCTCTGCCTCCTGGGATCACACCACTCTCCTGCCTCAGCCTCCCGAGTAGCTGGGACTACAGGTGCCCGCCACCACGCCCAGCTAATTTTTTCTGTATTTTTTGTATTTTTTAGTAGAGACGGGGTTTCACCGTGTTAGCCAGGATGGTCTCGATCTCCTGACCTCATGATCCGCCAGCCTCGGCCTCCCAAAGTGCTGGGATTATAGGCGTGAGCCACCACGTCCGGCCAGATTGTGTAGCCATTTTTTCCCCATACTAAGAAAAATACTTCTGTTTAACTAACATAACGCTTGGTCACTTATAAATTTTATATATTTATTAGAAGCACTTTAAATGAGATCATACAATACTTGAGCATTCAAAAAAGGAAAATAAAAGTGAAATTAGTTAGTTCTAACAGTTCTTCACTTTCAGAGTCTGACTCTGGTGAATCACTTTTAATTTCAGTGTCATTGTCTGGTTTTCCCACAAAAGGTTCAGTGCCATCAAGGGAGTTGGTGATGCAGCGTTTCTTAAAACTATCCATAAAAGAAACAAAGGATACTTGAGGCTAGATTCTTAAGTCAGGGGTGTAATTATATACAGCTTGTCTACTTTTGACTCCTGCTTGGAGGTTTATGTTAAACTCACCTCCTGCCACACCCCCTAAACACTACCAACCACTTAATCCCTATGGGTTAACTGCAAGACATATGATGCACAGCACAAGCAATGAAGACTGTGTTACAACTACTGCTTGGCTGACACCAAGATTAAGATGCCATCAATTGTGACAAGCATCCATCCCAAATTTGGAGATGTTAAAATATGGAAATAGTACATTTTAAAATCAATGAATAGGGCCGGGCGCAGTGGCTCATGCTTGTAATCCCATCACTTTGGGAGGCCGAGGTGGGTGGATCGCCTGAGGTCAGGAGTTTGAGACCAGCCTGGCCAACATAGTGAAACCCCATCTCTACTAAAAATACAAACAATTAGCTGGACGTGGTGGTGGGCACCTGTAATCCCAGCTACTCGGGAGGCTGAGGCAGGAGAATGGCTTGAGGTTGCAGTTGAGCCAAGATCGAGCCATTGCACTCCAGCCTAGGCAATAAGAGCAAAACTCCATCTCGGGGGAGGGGGAGAAGGAGTTTCATATTTCTTTTCAGAAACTTCATTGTAAAATACTTTGTAAAATACAAGCAAAGTACCAAAGTACATAAAGTATGAACATCAAGACTACAAAAAAAAAAAAAAAATCATCAGATGAACACTCATGTAACCATCACGTAGGTCAATAAACAGAACATTGCCAAAATCCCCCAATGACCCCCACCTCAAGGACCCTTTCCTGGTCAAAATGATCTCACAGCCACTCTTTGATCCCAGTTATCAAAGGAATCACTATCCTGATTTTTCTGGTTACCATTTTTTTTTTTTCTTTTGAGACAGAGTCTTGCTCTGTCACCAGGCGATCTTGGCTCACTGCAACCTCCGCGTCCCGGGTTCAAGCCATTCTCCGGCCTCAGCCTTCCAAGTAGCTGGGACTATAGGCGTGCATCACCACACCCAGCTAATTTTTGTATTTTTAGTACAGACGGGGTTTCACCATGTTGGTTGGCCAGGATGGTCTCGATCTCCTGACCTCATGATCCGCCCACCTCAGCCTCCCAAAGTGCTGGGATTACAAGCGTGAGGCACCACACCTGGCCCTAATCTGTTTTTCTTTATGGTTGTACCACCGAGGCTTGAACCCCAGCCTGGTCTTTTGTTGGTTAAGTATCTTTTCGCTGTCTTCACGGTGATTGGTTGTTTCAGTCTATGAGACGGGGGTCTTGCTCTATCCATCCATCCGTCCATCCATCCTTATCTACCTATGTATCTATCTATGAGATGGGGGTCTCACTCTGTCACCCAGGCTAGAGTGCAATGGCACAATCACTTGGGCTCAAGGGATCCTCCAGCCTCCGCCTCCTAAGTAGATGGGACTACAGTGGAGCACCACAGTGAGAACTTTTGATGAATACAAACCTTTCCAAAAAACAGACATAGAAAGCTACTATAAACAATCCTGTAGAAATTTTTTTGTGTGGACATATGCACTCAATTCTCTTGATTACACTAAGAATGGAATTGCTGGATTACTGGGTAGGTGTATGTTTGACATGATTAGAAACTGACCAACAGGTTTCCAAAATATCATGCTACTTTTTACTTCCACTAGCAATAGAATTGTCAAGTCTTTTTAATTTTGACCCTCAAAATGTCATGTTTTCATTTGGTCACCCAACTGTCCCAGAACCACTTATTAGCAATTCTGTCTTGTTCCAACTCACCTACATTCATCAAGTCATATGCCATGTATATATACCCAAAATGCGTGGCTTAACGATGGGGATACATTCTGAGAAATGTATCATTAGGTGATTTCATTGTTGTGCTAACATCATAGAGTGTACTTATACAAACCAAGATGGCAGAAAGCCTACTACACACCTAGGCTTATATGTTATAGCCTATTGTCCCTAGGCTACAAACCTGTACAGCATGTTGCTGTTGCTATACTAAACCCTGTAGGTAATTATAACACAAGGGAAGTACAGTTAGCCCTTGAACAACATGAGTCTGAACTGCACGGGTCTACTTATATGCAAATTATTTTTTTTCTTTTTTTGGAGACACAGTCTCACTCTCTCGCCCAGGCTGGAGTGCAGTGGTGCAATCTCGTTCACTGCAACCTCCACCTCCTGGGTTTAAGCATTTCTCCTGCCTCAGACTCCCGAGTACCTGGGATTATAGGCACCCGCCACCACGTCTGGCTAACTTTTATATTTTTAGTAGAGATGGGGTGTCACCATGTTGGCCAGGCTGGCTCGAACTCCTGACCTCAAGGGATCTGCCCAAATCAGCCTCCCAAAGTGCTAGGATTACAGGCATGAGCCACCGTGCCCTGCCCACATTTCAATAAAAGTTGCATAAAGTGTGCCTGCCTCTCCTCCACCAGAGACAGCAAGACCAACTCCTCCTCCTCTTCCTCAGCCTACCCCACGGGAAAACCACAGGGATGAAGACCTTTATGATGATCAACTTAATGTATTTTATGATTTTTTATCACACTTTCTCTAGCTTACATTATAAGAATACAGTATGTAATATACAAAATATGTATTAATCAACTATGTTATTGATCAACATTAGTCTATTAGTTTTTGAGGGAGTCAACCATTATATGTGTATTTTCAACAGTGTAGAGGGTTGGTACCTCTAACCCCTGTATTTGTGTATCTAAACACAAAAAAGATATAGTAAAAATATGGTATTATAAACTTATGAGACCACTGTCGTATATGTGGTCTGTTGGTCAAACGTTATTATGTAGCATATGACCATATTCACAGAAAATGTGTTGGCTTCTAGGTTTTATATTCTATTTCATTAGCTTATTTGGCTATGCTGGCATAAATGTCTTTATTACCATAGTTTTATAATAATTCCTAGTAACTGGAGAAGCTACTTTGCCCACCTGTTCTTTCATGACTAGAACAGTGGTTCTCTAATTACAATGTGCATTAGAATCACCTGGAGGGCATGGTAAACTAGATTGCTGAGTCCCACACCCACAGATCCTGATTCAGTAAGTCTAGTGTACAGTCTGAGAATCTGCAGTTCTAACAAGTATCTAGGTGATGCTGCTGCTGCTCAGCTGATTCAGCTCATACTCTGAGAAATAATTGGTCTAGACCTTAAGACCAGGGTGTCAGTGGGCCAATTATTTCTTAAAGAGCTAGAAAGTAAATGTTTTAGGTTTGTGGGCCATGGTCTCCGCACAAAGTAGCCAAAGACAATACACATAACAAATAGGTGTGGTTGTGTTCCAATAAAACTTTACAGAAACAACTATCAGTAGTTCACTTTCTATGGCTGTAGACAATTTCAGGTCTTTTAAATTGTCACTAAAAATGATAGAATCATCTTCTCAAGTTACACCAAAAATCTACTGAAAATTTATTTGGGATTATACTAATTCTATTATGTGCCACTTTTAAGAACTAAGAGCCTTAAAAAAACGGGATCTTTTGAGTCAAATCTCTCATTTAAATAAGTTTTCCTGTGGTCAGGCGCGGTGGCTCACACCTGTAATCCCAGCACTTTGGGAGGCTGAGGCAGGCAGAACACCTGTGGCCAGGAGTTTGAGACTAGCCTGGCCAACATGGTGAAACCCCACCTCTACTAAAAATACAAAAAATCAGCCAGGCATGGTGGCAAGTGCCTGTAATCCCAGCTACTCGGGAGGCTGAGGCAGGAGAATCGCTTGAACTGGAGAGGTGGAAGTTGCAGTGAGCCAAGATCTCACCATTGCACTGCACTCCATCCTGGGCAAGAAGAGCGAAACTCTGTCTCAAAAAATAAGTAAGTTTTCTTTAAACTCTCTCAATAATGCTTTGGTATTCTACACAGTGGTTTTAAACCACTTTTGTTAAGACTGATACTTAACTTTTTTTTTTTTTTGAGACGGAGTCTTGCTCTGTGGTCCAGACTAGAGTGCAGTGGTGCAATCTTGGCTCACTGCAACCTCCACCTCCCGGGTTCAAGCAATTCTCCTGCCTCAGCCTCTCGAACAGCTGGGACTACAGGTGCGCGCCACCATACCCAGCTAATTTTTGTATTTTTAGTAGAGACGGGGTTTCACCATATTGGCCAGGCTGGTCTCAAACTCCTGACCTTGTGATCCACCCGCCTTCAGCCTCCCAAAGTGCTGGGATTACAGGCACGAGCCACTGTGCCTGGCCAAGACTGATACTTAACTTCTTTAGTATTACTATGATTTTTTCAGTGGTATTTTTTCTTTGAATTTTTATTACAGAGAATTTCAAATATGTTCAAAAACAGTAGGATAAACCCCCATATCCACCACCCAGCCCTCAAACCATTAAACCATAGCCAATCCACCTGAATATACTGCTTTGTTTCATGTGTTTTGTTGAAGCAAATCCCAGGACCCTATCATTTAAAAAAAAATTTTAGTATGCATTTCTAAAAAATAAGACCACTTAACCACAATAGCATTATTATATTTTTAAAAGAAAGTTATTTAAAATCAAACATGCAGTCACGTTCAAAATTCCAATTATGTCATCAAATAAAAATAAATGATTTTATTAGACCTTTTTCCCTTTCCTCTCAAACAGAATAAAAAAAAGCTTTACATATTGCAACTGATTAGTACGTCTGGGTTGTTCAGTGTTAATGTATCTTTTAAAAAGTTGTTCATGTTCTGTTTGATTCTGGTATTAAAAAAACATACTGATTATTGTATATTCATTTTTGTAACATTTCAATCTGTTCAATTCTTAGTTCTAACACTTACCTAAGATGCTTCGGGATTTTCTATCAATATAATCAGTTTGACTGCAAATATTGATGGTGTTACCTGTTCTTTTCCTATTCTTAATGTTTTTTCTTCTTGTCTTTTCTGCTGGCTTAGCCTACTGAATAGATGTGGTAATAGTCAGCATCCTGGTTTATTCCAGGTAGCAGGAAAGTGTTCAGTTTCACCTTTAAGCATGTTTGAAGTAGGTGAATTCACTGTAGGTCTGTTTCTATTGGTTTTCAATTATAGCCCTTTTTGTCATGTACTGAGTTAACTTTGTTTATTGCCCGCTGTTCTTGAAAAATTATTGGAGGAACTGAGAACCAAAATGAAGATTCCTTCTTTCAGGGAGAAATTGCCTCTGTTTTCTAGGCCCCTGAGGTACCCATTACTTTAAATGAATTTTCACTAATTTCACAGAGTGATGTGAATTTGGGCTGCAAATTTACTTCTGCTCAGTCTTATCCTAGTGATCGGATATCCCTGTATTCTGGGTATACAGTGACTTAAGGTGCCTGGTATTTTACGTAAGAAGGGTCTCCTATACAGAAAGTGACTCCTTAAATAGTCTTTGATTTTTGTCCCCTTTGCCTCCTGACAGACTCAAAATTAAAGTTCAGGTTTGCTCAAATGAACAAATGCCTTAAGGATGGAACTAGCACCCCACTTTCCCTTAGTTTTGATTTCTTCTATTAGCTCTTTTGATGCTTTCAGGATACTTAGAGTATTTTATCTAGCACGCTCAGTTGTCCTCAAGCAAAAGGAATGCTATCAATAAGCCTTCCTACCACGTATTGAAAATTAAAGTCCTTCCTTTTTACACTTTAAGACCTTCTAATAAGAAATGATGGCTAGATTTTATATTTCTTGCGCCTATTAATATTTTTCCTTTATATTGTTGATAAAACCAATTATCTTGAAAGATTTCCTAATATTGAACCCATGCAGGACGGGTTCAATATTACGTTATTCTTTTAATACATCACTAGGTATATTAAAATAGGTTATTCCAACAGATTATTCTTTTTTGACTTTTTTTAATTAAAAAATTGTTCTCATACCTTCCTGCTGAAAACAGCTTATTCTTTTAATACACCGCTAGCTGTGGTTTATTATTTAAAACTTTTTCATCTGTATTCATGAGGGAAACTAGTCAACAGCTTTCTTTTGTTGTATTCGTCTATGAAGTTTCATTGTTAAGGTTGTGTTAGTTTCATAAAATATATTTGGAAGCTATCTTTTTCTAAGATCTAGAATAGTTTAAATTGGAATTACCAGTTCTTTAAAGGTTAGACAAGAATTCAAATGTTTTTATTTTTTTGAGATGGAGTCTCGCTCTGTTGCCCAGGCTGGAGTGCAGTGGCACGATCTTGGCTCACTGCAACCTCCACCTCACAGGTTCAAGCGATTCTCCTGCCTCAGCCTCCCTAGTAGCTGGGATTACAGGTGCCTGCCATCACGTGCAGCCAATTTTTTGTATTTTTAGTAGAGACGGGGTTTCACCATGTTGGCCAAGCTGGTCTCAAACTCCTGGGCCTCAGGTGATCCGCCTGCTTCAGATTCCCAAAGTGCTGGGATTACAGACGTGGGCCACTGCGCCTGGCCTCAGGTGTAATTTTAATTTTAAAGACAGATTTTGTTATGCTTTTATAATTTCTGCCATGGCTACTGGTCTGCTCAGGATTTCTAATTCTTGTGTTGTTCTGGTTATTTACATATGTAATGTTTTCATATTCCAATATACAGACTCAACACGTAACACTACTACATAAATGAGACCTTGCCTTTTCTGAAATGCAGTCTTTTCTTTCTTTGGCTCCATCACTAACCACCACCCCTCCTTCACTTTAGCACTTACCCTACAAGCCTAGTATGTATTTCTCTATATTTTTCTCTGTGTTCACATAGTCCTATATACATACAGTCATATACATATTAATCATGCTTTACAAAATGGGACTTTGTAAACACTTTCCTCCATTTTGCTTTTCTTGCTCAAGGGGATGGGGAGAAGGTACAATTGTGTTTTTCAGTGTTTCATATCCATACTTTTATCAGGTTACGGCCACAAATAAGGTAAGCTTTCCTACATGATCAATTTTTAAGTGTCTCATAAACATAATAAAAACGTCTGGCATAAGAAGAGTATCTAGGTAAGATATTTTCTCAATTGTCACTATGTGTTATTGTTTATTATCTAGTGCAGTAGATGAAAAATGAGATCCTATTCTCATTAGCTTTCTCTGGTAATTTTTTTGGTTTATAAACTCACAAGATTTCCCCCTTATCCTTAAAATCCAGCAATTTTTATAAGGACATGCTTAGACACATGTCTTTTTTTTTTGACCTCAGAAACTCCACAGAAAAGACCACCATAAAATTGTGGTCTTCATCCTCAGGCTCTGAAGATAGGCAACCCCTCTCCTCAGCTGGTCCCTCAGTTCTTGGCAGGAAGAAAAGGGAAATGAAACATTGTAGCCTTGTACTTGTCATCTCCTTGGAGACCTATGAAAACCTATAAGCAAAGATGTACCCAACTGTCTTACTGAATTATTCCAGAAGAAACTAGGAAACAGGGATACGTACTCAAACCACCAGTTGTCTGCTATTTCCTATTAATCTTAAATCAATAATTTCAAATCAAGCATACATGAATTCATTCTAAGCTTTCATAACCTTGATCCTTTTTTTTATTTTTTGAGACGAAGGCTCGTTCTGCCACCCAGTGCAGTGGTGCGATCGTGACTCACTGCAACCTCCACCTCCTGAGTTCAAGTGATTCTTCTGCATCAACTGGGATCATAAACATGTACCTCCACATCTGGCTAATTTTCGTATTTTTAGTAGAGACAGGGTTTCACTGTGTAAGGCTGGTCTCGAATGCCTAAGCTCAAGTGATGCGCCTGCCTCAGCCTCCCAAAGTGCTGGGATTACAGGCACGAGCCACCGTGCTGGGCTGATACTAATTTTTTAAGTTCAACTTTCTTCTATGGAAGCTGTGTAGAATTTAAATCTCAATTCTTAAAAGGAATGAGGAACTTAAATAACTTCATTTTAGGTAAAACTAAAAGACATTTGCAATAAAAAGCCAAAAAAAAATCTCAAACTGCCACAAAATTTCAGCTTCTGTATTTCCAAGACATTCTGTTATTTTACCTGATCATGTATGTCAACCATGACTGCATTCTGCTGGGGTGGATGAGCAGCAGGATGTAACAGACGGGGAGATACATTCGGAGGGTGGAAGGCTCGAGGCTCCTCTATTGCTTGCTGCTGTGCATAAGGGAGATGGTGATAGTTTTCATCTTGACTAATGGAATTATGTCGAGACAGACGATCCCTTCTTCCTCTCTGGCGCCTGACAGGAGGACTGTAATAAATGTCAAAAAGAAAGTCATTATGCTTATTGTGATCCATCAGGATTCTGTATTGTCTTTCTTTGATATCTATCAATAGTATATGCTAAGGTAAGCTTTATTATTAAATAAAAATAACTGCTAAAATTCCCCATCAGCTCTAAAAACTTACAAATTTAAATACAAGGTATATGTCTTATACAATAATGAAAGCAAAGAGTATTGGTATTCATCTCTGAAAGTATTTAGAAATCAACAGCTACAAACAATTTTTTCTTGAATCATAAGAAATTGCCCTTTTTATAAGTAAAAAATAGTCTAATAGCAACAATTTCATATAATTTAACCTACCATTTTCTCCCTTTTTAAATATTATAATAAAACGAACTTTAATCTGTAGATACCTTGTCAGTGTTCCTCATATACCTAATAGGCACCTTTTTGTCTATTTAGCTAACACATACATAAGACATAGTTCCTATGTGGCCAAAATGACACTTTTAAAAAATGAGAAAACATGAAATAACCAAAGAAACATATAACTTGCTGACAACTGCAGATAGAAACTGGGTAAACACGCGATGAATATGACTGATAGTATCAACATAAATATTCCAAGAATATATAAAATTTTTAACTTAATTTTTATGGGTACACACAAGGTATATATACTTATGTAGAATTTTAAATTAGAACTTGCTTGTTGGGCCAGGTGCAGTGGCTCATGCCTGTAATCCTAGCACTTTGGGAAGCTGAGGCAGGTGGATCCCTTGAGCCCAGGAGTTTGAGACCAGACTGGGAAACATGGTGAAACCCTGTTTCTACCCCAAAATACAAAAAATTAGCCGGGCGTGGTGGTGTGCACCTGTAGTCCCAGCTACCTGGGAGGGTGAAGTGGGACAATCACCTAAAGCCTGGAAGGCCGAGGCTGTAGTGAGCCGAGATCACGCCACTGCACTCCAGCCTGGGTGACAGAGTGAGACCATGTCTTAAAAAAAAAAAAAAAAAGAGAGGGAGAGAATTTGCTTATTGAAGCAAGTCACATTTACTCTCCATGTACTAGTCATCGACATAGTTTAATAAAAATTTTATTGTGACTAAACTTTCATTTTGTTCTTCTCTAAAACTGCTTTTTACAATGGCTCAGCACAAAAGCAACTTGAAAAAGTACTCTGCCTCATTAAAATTGTACTCTACATTGGGCAAAGGAGGTCAAACATCTCCCTTCTAGGAAGAACTCCAAGTGTCATTTCAGCAACTTTCTTTACGGTCACTTTTTCCTTAATCTTCCCACTCTGTTCCTCTAAATCTGTTTCTTCTTACTCCTAATTCTCCAATCTTAAGAGAACAAGGGACACTCCTTTATGAGATCAACTCGCAAAGGTGCTCTTGATATTGTCCCTCCAGCTTCTTGCTCCATTAATTGTTTCTTCTAACTTTATTTTTAATACAATCCTTTTTGCATTTTTGCTTCAAACTCTACTTACTGTATTATATTGAATTCAAGATGCCCTCCACCTTAGGACTAAAAACCTTTTTTTTTTTTTTTTTGAGTCGGTGTTTCACTCTTGTCACCCAGGCTGGAGTGCAATGGCACGATCTCTCGGCTCACTGCGACCTCCGCCTCCCAGGTTCAAACGATTCTCCTGCCTCAACCTCCCAAGTAGCTGGGATTACAGATGTCCGCCACCAAGCCCAGTTAATTTTTTTTTTTTTTTGTATTTTTAGTAAAAACAGAGTTTCACCATGTTGGCCAAGCTGGTCTCGAACTCCTGACCTCAGGTGATCCGCCTGCCTCAGCCTCCCAGAGTACTGGGATTACAGGTGGGAGCCACCGCGCCTGGCCTACATTATTTCTTTTAAAATGTTCTCGTATTGTCTTCTTCTGGAAATATTAGTAGACATTTAGAACTTATGACTCTGTGTTCATACTTAAATTTACTTTTCCACATTTTTCATTTTGCCCTGTTACACTACATTCTGGGAAATTTCCTCCACTTGATCTTCCAGAATGAACTCACTTTTTCTTTCTTTTTTTTTTTTTGAGACAGAGGCTCGCCCTGTCTCCCAGGCTGGAGTGCAGTGGCCCGATCTCGGCTCACTACAACCTCTGCCTCCTGGGTTCAAGCGATTCTCCTGCCTCAGCCTCCCGAGTAGCTGGGATTACAGGCGTCTGCCACCTTGCCCGGCTAATTTTTGTATTTTTAATAGAAACAGGGTTTCACCATATTGGCCAGGCTGGTCTTGAACTCCCGACCTTGTGATCTGCCCACCTCGGCCTCCCAAAGTGCTGGGATTACAGGCGTGAGCCACCGCGCCCAGCCAAATGAACTCACTTTTTCTATTAAGTTTTACCAGCTAACATTTCTAGTTGATATTTTCATGAGTACAATATCCCTCATCTCTCTCCCTCTCACATCTCTCATATTACATGTACTCTAAAATTCGATGTTGCTTGTTCTATTGTTTCTTGAAGTTCATTGTTAATTGAGTGTAATGGCCCTGTTTATTCACAGTTCTTTGTTTTATTGCATTTATTAATAGTATCCCTCTTTCACTTCGTTTTTTTTCAAATACCTAGCTTTGGGTTCATTCACCTCTGTAACTGAAATCCTGCTAGATTATTGTTAAAAATTGCATCTGCTTGGCACAGCCTGTTTCTGGGAGAAAATCTGGCAGCTATGCTTATAGGTAACCTATATTTAGTAAACAAGAACAGAATACAGAATAAGACACACTGCTGAAAAAAACACCAGGAGAGCCAGTTTTCAGGGTGGTAAATACTCTCTACTACTCCTTTGTGTTGCTATGAACGAGGACCATGATGCTTCTCAAAGAACTCAAAGCTAGTTACCATTACCATCATCTGTAAACACACATTTCTGACACTCCCTTCCTGGTCCAAGGCATTTCCTATGACCTAGCAATTCTACTCCTAGACTTACATCCTAATGCAACTTTTGCACATGTACACAGAGAGATGTGCACACAAAGGTTCCTAACAGTATTGTTTATAATACTAAGAGCCAGGTGCAGTGGCTCATGCCTGCAATCCCAGCACTTTGGGAGGCCGAGGTGGATGGATCACCTGAGGTCAGGAGTTTGAGACCAGCCTGGCCAACATGGTGAAATCCCATCTCTATTAAAAATACAAAACATTAGCTGGGTGTTGTGGCAGGCGCCTGTAATCCCAGCTACTTGTGAGGCTGAAGCAGGAGAATCACTCGAATGTGGGAGGCGGAGGTTGCAATGAACCGAGATCGCACCATTGCACTCCAGCCTGGGCAACAAGACTGAAACTACATTTCCAATAAAAAAGGTAAGAAACTGGGCATAGCTACTAGCCAACAACAGTAGGCGGATACATAAATTGTGTGGTACATTAATATAATGGAACATTATATCACAGTAATAGAACTATTGCTACTGCTACCAACATTAAAAACAGAATGCTTAATAAACAGTCAAAGAAAAACACATTTAAATGAGAACAGGCAAAAACCAAAAGCATATTGTCTTAACAGTATATTCCTAAGTATTAAAAACTATGACTGAACAGGGAATAATGTCAAATTCCAGAACAAGGTTACCCTCTAAGAAAAATGAAGGGGAATGGTAGCACCTGAGGCCTTTGAAGGATCAATAACGCTATTTTCACCTAGGTGGTGGGTATATGTATTTGTTAGCCTTTTTTTTTTTTTTTTTTTTTAATTTGAGACAGAGTCTCACCCTGTCCCCCAGGCTGGAGTGCTGTGGCGCGATCTCAGGTTTTGCCATTTTGCCCAGGCTGGTCTCGAACTCTTGACCTCAGGTGATCCGCCCGCCTCGGCGTCCCAAAGCGCTGGGATTACACACGTCAGCCACCGCACCCGGCCTTGCTAGCCTTTTTTTTTTTTTTTAAGATGGAGTTTCGCTTTTGTTGCCTAGGCTGGAGTGCAATGCACACCCGGCTAATTTTGTATTTTTGGTAGAGACAGGGTTTCACCATGTTGGCCAGGCTGGTCTCGAACTCCTGATCTCAGGTGATCCGTCCACCGCGGCCTCCCAAAGTGCTGGGATTACAGGTGTGAGCCACCGCGCCCGGCCTGCCTTTTAACTGTACATTTGTTTTAGTCATCATAAAACAGGAAAAGACTACAGCAGGTACTCAGGCCTTAACTTTGAAATAACTATACTTTCTCATGCTTATTATATTTAATAGCTATAAAATAATTTATCTGATAGCCATATACTATCTTACCTAAAAACATTCCCATGTAATTGGTTAATAAGGTACTGGGTAATGTAAAAGTCTTAATGTCTCAACAGAATATAGCTCAGAGACAGGTTTATGTTCTTTCAGCTGGAACACAGAATGGTGGTTTTAAGATCCCTTCTGTATCAGCCCGCTCAGGCTGCCATAACAAAACATTGCAGACTGGGTGGCTTAAACAGATACTTAATTTCTCAAAGTTTTAAAGCCTAGAAGTTTGAAATCAAGGTACCATCACAGTTGGTTTTTGGAGAGGGATCTTTTCCCTGGCTCTTGCAGACAACTACATCTCACTGTCTCCTCACATGGTGGAGGATGAGTTCTCCGACACCTCTTTTTGAGACAGAGTCTTGCTCTGTCGCCAGGCTGGAGTTCAGTGGTGCGGTCTTGGCTCACTGCAACCTCCGCCTCCTGGGTTCAAGCGATTTCCTTGCCTCACATTCCCCTGTCTTAGCCTCTCGAGTAGCTGGGACCACAGGTGTGCACCACCACACCTGGCTAATTTTTTGTATCTTAGTAGAGACGAGGCTTCACCATGTTGGCCAGGATGGTCTCCTGATCTCATGATCCACCAACCTTGGCCTCCCAAAGTACTGGGATAACAGGCGTGAGCCACCCCGGCGCATCGCTTCTTAAAGGACATTAATCCTGCTGGGCAAGGGTCCTAACCTTATGACCTCATTTAACGTTAATTACACTTCCTTAGAGGTCACATCTCCAAATACAACCACACTGAGGGTTACAGGAAGGTTACAGTTTCAACACATTAATTGGGGAGGAGGGGTTACAAACATTTGGTCTGCAACACCTTCCTAACTCAAGATCATTGATATTCCTTCAACATCCTGGACATGCGTCTCACCATGCACTATTTCCCTGGGATAAGAAATACATGACCTCTGGCAACAACTAATGAGGAAGAAACTCAGGAAGAAATGCACTCCTCTAGGATGAAAAGACAAGGGCCAAATCCCATTGCCTAAAAGTTGAACTAAACTTGTCATCTTTTCATACCATGGGCTCCACAGTTGTTTTTTGTTTTGTTTTTTAAATACAGTGTCTCATTCTGTCACCAAGGCTAGAGTGCAGTGGAACAATCATAGCTAAGGCTCACTGCAGCCTCACACTCCTGGGCTCAAGAAATCCTCCTGTCTCAGTTTCATCCTGGACTACAGACGTGCGCCAACATCCTCAGCTAATTTTTTGTTTTTTTTTTTTTTGAAAGAGACAGGGTCTTGCTACGTTGCCCAGGCTGGTCTGAACTCCTGGCCTCAAGTGATCCTCCCACTTTGCTTCCCAAAATGTTGGGATTATAGGCATGAGCTACTACTGTGCCGAGTCTCCATGGTTTTATAAGAAACATAATTAAGCTCCTAATTGCCTTAGAGGATACAGAAGGAAAAGGAATGGAGTAGAAAAGGGGTAGCTCATTTCTAAGATTTCCATATATCCTTACAGTTACGAACTACAAAATGCATCTTCTAATAGTCAAGATTGTAGGCTAGTCCACAACAATCTGTACCCTAAGTAGCTGATTTCATATATAATGGCATGGACTGATTTTAGCCTCTTTCCATTTCTTCATCTGTCAATGATAAGCTAAATAAACTCTTGTAACCTACTGGAAATCTAGGCAACTTTATTTTTCGTGAGTGAATGTATGTGTATGTGTGGTGATGTGTTTATGAAATGCCCACAGAAAAAATGTTTTCTGATGTTAAATATACTCACAAATCTACCAATGGAAGAAAACTTAAGAAATAAATTGTAATCAACTAACCTTCTTCTGTTGCGTGCAGGTGTGTTGCATCGTTCCCCTGAGAAGTGATGTTGGCTTGGTCGAACTGAAGGGGGCTGCCTATTTGATGTCATCTCCCATGGTCGCATTGGTGGTGAGGGAGCTGGTGATGCTGATGTATAATCAAAGACTGAATGAGAGAGGCGCTGTCTCTTAGGACTTGGACTATCTTCACTCTGCCAATGCAACAAAATGGATCAACTGAGTAAGATCTTTTAAGGATTTCACATTATTGCATATGCACAGGTGTTAAGATGTACTTAACCTAAAATCTAAAAATGTAAAGCAAGGAAAAAAATATATGCTATCAATTCAAATTTAAAACCTTTAAAAAATGCTGGGATGGCATAGAACAGGGGCGGGAGATGCACAGTAAATGATACCAAGTGAAAAATGAGCTTTGTTTTTAAAAACTCATTCTAAGGCAAATGAGATAATGACATATAGGGTACATAACAGCATAATAAAACTTTTGTGTAGTACTTGACCTTCTCTTTAAATTCCCAAGCCACCTGGAAAATTACACTACACTACAATCTCCCATCAATAAGGCATCAATTCTCAGCTGTGAGTTCAGCTTAGCAGGAGATATAATTTGAGTAGGCCCTCGATTTGATTCTAAATCACACTCCGCTCCCTCCTTGTATCTGTTTAGGCCACTACACTTATTTTTTTTTAAAGAGAGTTACATGGGGCCGGGCACGGTGGCTCACACCTGTAATCCCAGCACTTTGGGAGGCTGAGGCGGGTGGATCACTGGAGGTCAGGAGTTCGAGACCAGCCTGGCCAACATGGTGAAATCCCGTCTCTACTAAAACCACAAAAATTAGCTGGGCGTGGTGGCGCATGCCTGTAATCCCAGCTACTTGGGAGGCTGAGGCAGGAGAATCGCTTGAACCCAAGAGGCAGAGGTTGTTGTGAGCCAAGATCACGCCATTGCACTCCAGCCTGGGCGACAAGAGTGAGACTCTGTCTCAAAAAAAAAAAAAAAAGTTACATGGATAAAATAAATCTATATAAGACAGATAAAGAAATAGCAGATTTACGTCATCAGTTCTTAACTAGAATATCACAGCAGTTTGGAAGTACTTTTAAAGTTTTCAAGGGTCCCAGCATGGACTTACTAGCTACAAAACTGATATGGATCACTTGATTACATTAATAACACTCCAGGGTTCTCCACCTGACTCAATTTCCCAAATCAGTCTACCCAAAAATATCAAAGTTACAAATTAACTGAAAATTTGATAAGGTTGTGTGTTTTCTAATAGAACGTCTATCTCCAATCTATTACTGCAAGTTCTAATTAGTTGGGCATTACTGTACTTTTGGTTGCAAAATAATTAGTACCTGCAGCTACCATAAAAATCATCTTATACCACTGCAAAAATATACAGGATTACAAATTAGTGTTAGATTTTAGATAAGCATATAAATCAGAACTGATTATTTAAGCTGAAAGGAATGAAGCAAATTGGTAAATGGCTACATTTGATCATTCCAAATTACTTAGCAGTATTCCAAAAACCATGTCATTTCCCTTCTATATTTAGGAGACATTATAATCAATTTTATTATCATTATAATTAAAATACAAAATACAAAAGCATTTTGTTCTAACTTTCCTACCACCATACTAACCTTATTTTCTCCCTAGATTTAACTGTACAGTCATCCCTCAGTATCCTAGGGAGCTGGTTCCAGAGACCACTCCCCCATACCAAAGTCTTAAGATGCTCAGGTCCCTGATATAAAATGGTGTCGTATTTGCATATAACGTACACACATCCTCCCATATACTTTAAATCTCTAAATTACTTAACAATATCAACACAATACAATGTAAATGTTTTATAAATAGCTGTTATACTGTATTTTAAAATTTGTATTATTCTGTATTGTTGTCTTGTTACTTTTATTTCATTTTTTCTGACTATTTCCCATCCGTGGTTGGTTCAATCTTTGGGTAAGGAACCACCAACTAATCTAGTAAAAGTACACTTATTTTCATCCTTTAATTTTAGTGAGAAAGTTAGTTCTTATGTTCTGATAATCCTAAAACTTAAAGGTAAATAACCACTGAAATTTAAATATTCTGATTTTTTTAAAAAGGCAGAACAATCAAGACCTGACAAACCTGCACATGAACTACATGAGCATCAGAAACAGGCTGGCTCCACAACTGGTGAAACAGATTTGATTAACACTGACTTTTTTTTTTTTTTTTTTTGGTGAGACGGAGTCTCGCTCTGTTGCCCAGGCTGGAGTTCAGTGGCGCGATCTTGGCTCACCGCAACCTCCGCCTCCTGGGTTCAAGTGGTTCTCCTCCCTCAGCCTCCCGAGTAGGTGGGACCACAGGCACATGCCACCATGCCCAGCTAATTTTTTGTATTTTTAGTAGAGACAGGGTTTCACCTTGTTAGCTAGGATGGTCTTGATCTCCTGACCTCATGATCTGCCCATCTCGGCCTCCCAAAGTGCTGGGTTTACAGGTGTGAGCTACCGTGCCCAGCTTAACACTGACTTTTTAAAAACAAAATGCTAGTAACGAATCATGATCATTAGTTTTTCATACATACCCCACATTGTATATCCTACTCTGAATAAGCCTAATGTAAGCTAAGACACAGAACTTTGAATTCTAAAAATTCACTACCTAAAATGGAGGCGAATGCTACAGATACTCATGATAAAGGTCAAATGATCAGAGAAAGCCCTTAGGTTATAAACCTTTATATATTTTCAGTGATGTGCAAATTGTGGGCTAAAAATGTTCTTATTTTACAAGACATGCAAAGCTTTTAAAAGTAGAGGTAAGGAAAAGTGGCTGCGAAAAGTAAAGTTACCATCACTTCTCTTGTGCTGTGATGGTGACAAAGAAGAGACAAAGAATGGGAAGTGAAGGGAGCTAGTCATTAGAGTACTTACTACTTTTCTTTTTTCCTTTTTTTTTTTTTTTTTTTTTTTGAGACGGAGTTTCGCTCTTGTTGCTCAGGCTGGAGTGCAGTGGCCTCATCTCGGCTCACCGCAACCTCTGCCTCCTGGGTTCAAGTGATTCTCCTGCCTCAGTCTCCTGAGTAGCTGGGATTACAGGCATGCACCACCATGCCTGGCTAATTTCATATTTTTAGTAGAGATGGGGTTTCTCTGTGTTGGTCAGGATGGTCTCGAACTCTCAACCTCAGGTGATCCGACCGCCTTGGCCTCCCAAAGTGTTGGGATTACAGGCGTGAGCCACTGCGCAGGGCCAATAAGTTTACTTTCTAACTCAGTCATAGGAAACCACAATGACTAAATACAGGAAAACATTAAAAAGTAGTTTGCTATATGCAATATGATTTCATCACTTCCCTTATCAATTTTAGTACTCTAAGGAACTTCAAAGAAATTCTCACAGTTTCCAGAAAAGGGAAGCGGTAGTAACCTACAAAGAAATAAGAATTATATTAACATCAGACTTCCTATAGCAGAAACAGATGCTAAAAGTTCTCTGAGGGAAATGAATATTGAACCCAGAATTTTGTACTCCAATCACACTATTAGTTTGTGTGGAAGCATAAAAAAAAACGACCTTTGCCAGATGTATCAAGACCCAAAGGTGCTCCTTACATAGCAGAAAATCACTTGATGTGTGCTCACAACATTCCCTATCTCTCTTATTTGAAGCTATTACACAATATCCAATAAATGACAGAATTAACCCAGAGAGTACAATGAAATGAAATTCCAGGAATGGTAGTATAGCAAGTGTGGAAATTCATCATTCCACATTAGAACAAGAAGTCAGAGGGCTCTGAGAAAAATGCCCTAAATAGAATCAAAATATATGACTGAGAACTTGGAAGTTATTAATAAAATTTAAGCAGACGGCTCTATGTCATAAAAAAATATATATAAAAAACAATCAGTCCAGGAAAGTCAATGAGGAATGCAAATTCATCTGACCTTGTCATCTAAAGCATTCTTTGAGTGGAATGGGTAGTCAGAAGATTACATTCACTTTTCCATGGGCCAAACATGCTCTTGGTTCTGCAATGAGTAAATACATGGATGTTCCTAACATGATGCAAAGTGTTTACTAGTTTCTGATAGTTAAAATCAACCTAGGACAAGGCATGAAAGATCACTACTGTAGTTACAGAATAGAATGTAAGTATAAACTTTGTTAATGTAAACTCAAAGTTACTTTATGATAAAATCACGGACATTCAGTGAAAATCAAAATACAAAAATCTAAAAATAATGGCTTAAATATAACAAACATACTTTTTTGTTTGTTTTTTGAGATGGAGCTTTGCTTTTGTTGCCCAGGTGGAGTGCAATGGCAGGATCTCGGCTCACTGCAACCTCCGCCTCCCGGGTTCAAGCGATTCTCCTGCTTCAGCCTCCCGAGTAGCTGAGATTACAGGCATGCGCCACCACACCCTGCTAATTTTGTATTTTTAGTAAAAATGGGGTTTCTCCACGTTGGTCAGGCTAGTCTTGAACTCCCGGACCTCAGGTGATCCACCCGCCTTGGCCTCCCAAAGTGCTGGGATTACAGGTGTGAGCCACTGCGCCTGGCCTGTTTTTTTTAAAGACAGTCTCACTCTGTCATTGAGGCTGGAGTGCAGTGGCACGATCTCAGCTCACTGCAACCTCCACATCCCGGGCTAAAGAGATCCTCTCACGTAAGTCTCCCAAGTAGCTGGGACTACAGGTGCACACCACCATGACCAGCTAACTAAAAAAAATTTTTGGAGATCCAAGGTCTCACTATATTGCGCAGTTTGGTCTCAAACTCCTGGGCTCAAGCAATCCTTCCACCTCGGCCTCCCACAGTGCTGGGATTACAGGTGTGAGTCACTACGCCTGGCTAACAAACATGCTTTTAAAATGCAATGCTAAATGCAGGGGAAAAAAGGGAAATCACCAAGGACTCAGAAACTGAGAAAACTGAAAACCAAATTTGTATTTTTGATGCTCTCAGGAGGAATAGAAGATAAGGCCTTATGACTGAGACCCCTACATGAAGTAGTCAAAATTTCCAAAGTAGTACACTTAAAAAGGAAGACAAGAAAAAGTCATTCCAGTGGAAAAGAGAAGGAAACGTCAATAAGGAAATGTCTGCTCTGTGTTGACTTCGAGTGGAAGTGGGTTTCTCCCGTGAGAATTCAAACTTAGGTTCACTCCTCACACCATATTTGGGGTTCAGATTTTCATGATCCATGCTGTCTCTGAACCTCTAAACATAAAAACATAAAAACTCATCCAGAACTACGCTACTACAAGGACTCTTAACATGAGTAAATACAAAGCTGAATCTGGAAGGATATTCCCACTGCTTTTGTAAACTAAAAATAAAGTCCCCCCCCAAATGACTGAACTGACTCTCTCTTGACTACAGAGACCCCAGAGAAACTAGAAAGATTGAGTTCTTGGCCTTGACAGGAAGGAAGACTAGATACACCTCATTTTATCTCTCCATCCCCTGCTTCTGGAGTTTAGGCAAAACTGACCAGAATTAATGTTAAAATAGAAATTATAGGACCTAACAGAATGAACTTTTTTGTGACAATAAAATACCAAATTATAAACAGGACCTAAGGCCAAGCCAGACAAGGGTTAACTCACACACCCCTACAGGTCACTCTAACCCAGTGTATTGGTTAACAGACTTTCTTATAAGATTCCCTTCTGCTGAATCCAAATTTTTACACAAAGCTTTACTCTATCAACCAACTGCAAATTATAGAATCTCATCTCTGAATCCACCTAAAATCTTTAAGTCCTCACTTCAAGATATTCCGTGTCTTTTCAGTCTGAAACAATGTATAACTTCCATGTATTAATTTATGACTTTGTAACTCCTGCCTCCCTAAAACTGTAATTCAACTGTAGTGGGTACATTTCCTTGGGACCTCTTGAGACTGTTTCCCAGGCCACGGTTACTCATATTGTCTCAGAATAAACCTCTTTAAAATATTTTTACAGAGTTGGGTTTTTCCATTACTACCTATGCGAGTAGTTCTCAAACCTTTACATGCTTCAGAAACACCAGATTGCTGGCCCCACTCCCCAGTCTCTAATTCAGAAAGTCTGGACCAGAGGTCCACGAACTGTCATTTCTACTATTATCCCAGGTGATGATGCTTGGATAATTTAGATTTTGAATTATCAGGCAGAGAAGTTCTTTCCCTCCTCTCCTTGTTGATTCTAGGCCAGTGGACCAACTTTTCAAAGTACCAAGTGTTGACAATTTAAAATTCATAAGATGTTGATTCAAATCTGGTACAAGTACTGTCTCTATTATTTAATAATATAGAACATTGTACAGATATTACAGTATAGAACACTGCTACAGATTTAGGGATCAAGGGAGGTAAAAGAGGTCATAATGGGAAGGAAGGAAGGAAGGAAAGGCAGGTTTTATGCTTAGCATTAAATCTGATAAAAATGAGTCTAGGAGCACACCTCTATTAACACCAAACCATTTTTATTACCAAAACATCAACAGAAGTGAAATGAACCTGAGGCAGGCATAAGAATGCATTCCATAATTCCAGATGAACAAGTCAGAAGTCATTAAAGGCCAAAGAAAAACAATTTTATATGTAATATATATCTTGGGTTTATATATATCAGCAAGTCTTAGAGATAATAGGAGATGCTGAGCCAGACAAACTTTTCCCAAAACAGAAACAGGCTTCAAGTTCTACTCAGTGACTACAACATGCTTCTAATGGCAACCACTAGTGAGCCCTAAGGACTTCCTTCCCAAAGCAGCAAAGAGGCAACTTGTGTGGGGAAATGGAATTTCTCAAGAACCTGGTCCTCCTTCTAATCAGTCAGGACTACTCTTCACCTTAGATTTACAAATATGCACAGCATGAGTTAAGAATCTTCAATTCTCCTTTAAACTCCCAGACTTTCTCTACTTGCCTTAATTATCTTTAACAAAAATGAAGTTTCTTATTCCACAATTAAGGAAAAACAGTTAAATGCAAAGGGCCCAGGAAGAGCAAACTCTCACTAAATTTTATTCATTTTAAATAAATGTGAAAACACTTAGAAATCAACACTCTATATAAGCAACTTGTTACTAAAAAATAAGACAAGATCCTTGTTTTGCAGAAGATGGATATAAGCTGGGGAAAGCAGAAAACTAATAATTTTATATTTGGATCACACAATAGTTTACAAAATGACTTCTAACATTACCTCATTTTATTCTCCACAAGCTGAGGTTTTTATTTTTAAACTATGTCCAGACAATATGTAAAATGTGTTTTTTTGTTGTTGTTGAGACAGTCTCGCTCTGTTGCCAGGCTGGAGTGCAGTGGCGCGATCTCAGCTCACTGCAACCTCCGCCTCCTGGGTTTAGGCGATTCTCCTGCCTCAGCCTACCAAGTAGCTGGGACTATAGGCGCGCACCAGCCAATTTTTGTATTTTTAGTAGAGACTGGGTTTCACCATGTTGGCCAAGACAGTCTTTATTTCTTGACCTCATGATCTGCCCACCTCAGCCTCCCAAAGTGCTGGGATTATAAGCATGAGCCACCGTGGCCGGCCTAAAATGTGTTTCTATTAGTGAAACTGAAACTTTTTAAGACAGTTCAGTGAACATGGTGCCCTTGAACTATATAATGTACACAGTCTCATTTCACATAGGACTTTCATTTGATGTATGACTCTTATACTCCTCAGATCACAATTTTGCAATGAAATTGTCTCTCAACCAGACAACTAATATATTCTCCTGAAATGTTATTTTACTTGCAGATATAGAAGAAAAAAAGAGACTTTGAATGTTTTGTTTTCAAAAGTTACCATAAACATGCAGAAACAAAAAAATTTTGCTCTTTGATATGAGCCAAGTTTTTTTTTTTTTTTTTTTTAAACGGGAGCCCAAAGAGAATAACAGTTTGATATGCAGTGGCTGCTCAGAAAGGCACTCTAGTAGCATAATGTATTGCAATCACACCATAATGAATAGTAAAATACGGTATTTTCCTATCATTGGCTATAACTGCTAGTCCACCAAAACACAGGAACTATAAATAAAGTGGCTTCCTAAGTCTAAGGAGGCCTGCATGGCTAGTATTTGAGTAACAGACTAGTGATGTTATATACTATATTTTTCACAGTTCCTAATTACACAAAACATCATTGGTTCACAAAAACTAATTTAGCTTGATGCTACAATTGTAGTTATCACTATATTTCTACCAGAGTACTAGATTCTACTCATGTATCTGTAACTGTAATAATTTTAAGCTATAATTATAGATAAGAGACTAAAATAAAAAATCTAAAGTATAAACATGAAACCAGTGAAAATAGGAAAGACACTAAAACAACCTGAAATCAAGAGACCCTTTGAGAGATACCCCACCTGGAGGTGTTCTGTAAACAGCTGAAGCTCAGAGGGCAGGAATATAAATTTAGGAGTGTTGATATATAGATAGATCATAGTTCATGAAGCTGCAGACATAGACAAAATTGCCCCTCGAAAGTTTATGTAATGAAAACAAGGCCCAATACCGAAACCTAAGAAACACCAACATTTAATGCTGGGTACTTGATTAGCAGGAGGGTGGAGTGTGATGGAAGCCAGGGGAAGGAGGTTTCAAGGATGCAGGATGAGGGGCTGAAAAATATCCACCAGATATATTAGGTGAGTGCAAAAATAATTGCAATTTATGCAGTGCTGGAATTTGCCGTTTGGTATTGGAGTATATTCTTAAATAAATGTGGTTATGTTATATATCATTTTAATGGGAATTTCTCACTTTATGTTCTTTGTTAATGACTTATTACTTGCGATTTATGTTTATTTTAGACTAAGGAAATGATGTTAGACAAAAAGCAAATTCAAGCAATTTTCTTATTTTAGTTCAAGGTGGGTCGTAAAGCAGCAGAGACAACTCGTAACATCAACAATGCATCTGGCCCAGGAACTGCTAACGAATATACAGTGCAGTGGTGGTTCAAGAAGTTTTGCAAAGGAGGCAAGAGCCTTGAAGATGAGGGGCGTGGCCGTCCATCAGAAGTTGACAATGACCAATTGAGAGCAATCATCAAGCTGATCCTCTTATAACTACATGCGAAGTTGCCGAAGAACTCAACGTGAATTGTTCTATGCTATGGTCGGTTGGCATCTGAAGCAAATTGGAAAAGTGAAAAAGCTCGGTAAGTGGGTGCCTCATGAGCTAACCGAAAATTAAAAAAAAAAAAAAAAAAATCATTTTGAAGTGTCATCTTCTCTTATTCTACACAAGAACAAGGAACCATTTCTTTATCAGATTTTGTTATGAGATAAAAAGTGGATTTTATACGACAACCAATAACCAGCTCAGTGGGTGCACCAAGAAGCAGCTCCAAAGCACTGCCCAAAGCCAAAATTGCACCAAAAAGAGGTCACGGTCACTGTTTGGTGGTCTGCTCTGCTGCTGGTCTGATCCACTACAGCTTTTTTTTTTTTTTTTTTTTTTTTTTTTTTTTGGAGACACAGTTTCGCTCTTGTCATCCATGCTGGAGTGCGATGGCGCGATCTCGACTCACAGTAACCTCCGCCTCCCAGATTCAAGTGATTCTCCTGCCTCAGCCTCCCGAGTAGCGGGGATTACAGGCATGCGCCACTATGCCCAGATAATTTTTGTATTTTTAGTAGAGATGGGGTTTCACCATGCTGGCCAGGCTAGTCTTGAACTCCTGACCTCAGGTGATCCACCCGCCTCGGCCTCCCAAAGTGCTGGGATTACAGGCATGAGCCACCGTGCTCAGCCACTACAGCTTTCTGAATCTCTGAAAAACCATTACATCTGAGAAGTATGCTCAGCAAATTGATGATGTGCACCGAAAACTACAATGCCTGCAGCCAGCACCGGTCAACAGAAAGGGCCCAATTCTTCTCGTCGAATTCTTGGCACGTCGCACAACCAACGCTTCAAAAATTGAACAAATTGGGTTACAAAGTTTTGCCTCATCTGCCATATTTACCTGACCTCTCGCTGACCGACTACCACTTCTTCAAGCATCTTGACAACCAACTTTTTGCTGGGAAAAGCCTTCTACAACCAGCAGGATGCAGAAAATATTTTCCAAGAGTACATCCAATCCCGAAGCAGTGATTTTTATGCTACCAGAATAAACAAACTTATTTATCCTTGGTAAAAATGTGTTGATTGTAATGGTTCCCATTTTGAATAATAAAGATGTGTTTGGGCCTAACTATGATGATTTAAAATTCACGGTCTGAAACCAGAATTACTTTTGCACCAATCTAATACCAACACAGAGGTCTCTGACAGAGCTATTTCTTTCTAATAGGATTTGCTATCTCTTATGGCATATTTCTCCCCTTATGACAATTTTTGGAAAAGTTTTTCCCCCTTTTCTTCAATAATCTTCCATATGAATTTAAAAATAATTCTGAAAGCTCTAAAAACAAAATTCTGCTGATATTTTGGCTGGAAATTTCATTAAGTCTACAAATTTGCTAGAATATAGGTATTTTCACAATAATTTGTTTCCTCTTTCAGAAACCTGGCATATTTCTCTATGTGTATAGCTCTTCAAATTTTCATTCACCTAATTTAACTTTAGTAAATTTGTGAGAAGCGTTTGAATCAGAGTGCGTCCGTACTAAACAGCGACTTGGTAAAATAAGACTTGAGACCTGCTGGGCTGCATTCCCATCAAGTTAGGCATTCTGAGTCACAGGATGAGGTAAGAGGTCAGCACAAGATACAAGACCTTCCTGATACAACAGGTTGCAGTAAAGAAGCCGGCTAAAACCTACTAAAACCAAGATGGTGATGAGAGTGACCTCTGGTCATCCTCACTGCTACACTCCCACCAGCACCATGACAGTTTACAAATCTTATGGCAATGTCAGGAAGTTACTCAATATGGTCTATTTTTATTTTTTGAGAGGTAGTCTTGCTCTGTTGCCCAGGCTGGAGTGCAGCGGCACAATCTCAGCTCACTGCAACCTCTGCCTCCCGGATTCAAGCGATTCTTGTGTCTCAGCCTCTTGAGTAGCTGGGACCACAGGTGCGCACCACCAGGCCTGGTTAATTTTTGTATTTTTAGTAGAGACGGGATTTCACCATGTTGGCCAGGCTGGTCTCGAACTCCTGACCTCAAGTGATCTGCCCGCCTCGGCCTCCCAAATTGCTGGGATTACAGGTGTGAGCCACCGCGTGGGAGCACCTACCTTGTCTAAAAATGAGGCATGAATAATACACCCCGTGTTTAACATATAATCAAGAAATAACCATAAAAATGGGCAAACAGCAGGCCTTAGGGCTGCTCTCCTTTACTTTCTTAATAAACTTGCTTTCACTTTATGGATTCACCTCAAATTCTTTCTAGCACGAGATCTAAGAACCCTCTCCTGGGGTCTGGATCAGGACCACTTTCTGTTAACAAATTTACAAAATAAAAGCTATAACATAGCAGTCATTAAGATATCACAAACACCCCTGAAATTAATGGTTGTGCCAGATATAAAATTATCTCACCATGTACTTAATTACCTTTTGAAAACTTACTATCTTCAATCACAACCATTGAATCCACTGATAGTAAAGACATGGCTAATTTTAAAACTTTAAGATAGGGGTTGACAGCAAAGAGACACGAGGGAATTTTGGGGGGTGATGAAACTGTTTTATTATTCATTGTGGTGGTGACTCCACATCTGTATGCATTTGTCAAACTCACAAACCTATATGCTAAAAAAGTAAATTTTATGTTAAGTATACCTTAATTTTAAAATGTTTAAAATATTGTAAGAAGCACTTTAAGATTCTAATTTTAAATATGGGTTTTTATAGAGATGCAAATGAGCCTACACTTACACCTCTTCTGTGGGCAATGAGTACACAAAGCCATCATTTTCACAGAAACACTAAAATACCAACCAAATGTGCACTGGGAAGCACATACAAAATATTCCTGGAAGCACTGCTTGTAATAACATTAAAAAACAAAAACAAAAACAAAAAAAGCAGGAAACTACCCAAATGTCAAGCAAAAAAGAAAGGAGACAAGCTGCAGTATATTCATATAATAGAAAACTAAAAACAATAAAATAAATCAAGTATACAGGCAGATGCACTAGTAGGGATGAATTTTTTAAAAAGTATACAAAGTGTGACATCATTTATACTAACTTCAGAAACAAGCAAAACTAAACAGTATAATATCAAGGGATATTTTATATGGTAAACCATATAGAAAAACAAAAGGATACTGAAGAGAGAGATGTACGTGAGGCACAAGTATGGGATATAACATGGAGGGTCATATGGGGGCTTCAAAAGTGTTGGTAATGGCTGGTTTCTTACACTAGATGGTCTTATTATTATATAGGTGTCTGCTTTACATTTTCTAAATTGCATATATGAAATATTTCACAAATATTATTTCACAAATAAAGCATGTAAAATTTAAAAGAAAACCCAGGATTTTGGGCAATTAAAAAGAAGTCCTGACTAGGAGCAATACAAAACAAGCAAATATGAGAAGCAAAATGTAAAAGTTTGTAATAAACAAGGACAATGACAGAACTGATAAATAATAGATATGACTGACCAAAAAAAAGCTCAAAAACAGGATAACTTTTTTTGTTCAAAAAGACTGGTGGTAGAAACAACAGTAAGAATCCAGGAAGTGTAGCAACACATTTTTTTCTCCCATATTGCCACTTGACTAGCCATACACCCAACTCCTCATGCTCGGTGTGGGGGATGGTGGAAATCAATCAACTTCTTTACTCTTAGAGAAGGCTGATGTTCTCAGAAAAGAAGGAGTTTAAAGGAAGCAGAGAGGGTGCCTTAAGAAAAAAATGAGAACACAGGTAAATCTGTTTAAAACAGATTATTCTAAAAAGAAGGAAAAGTAGAAAGAATTGGGAGAGAAGGTACTTGAGGAGAAAGCCAAGAAGAAAGCATAACACATTAAGAGAATAATTTTGTGACACTAGATGGCAGGGTAGGTTTTTCTTTGCATGTGGTAACTAAGTTTTTAAGGATAAGAAGCATAACTGGAACTAATAAATTACACCCTTTTTTAAAAGATATCAACTAGCTGAAGGTATCAGTATCTCAAAGAGGTTGTGAGAAAGATCTACTTTGCTTCATGTCGAACAGTGCTTCCATGTAGTGCTTCCATGTAGGGCAGTTTCTGGGCAAAAAAACCTTCTAGATCCCCCTGCATCCCCGCCCCAAAGTTCATTGAGGGCTTTGTTCTAAGGTTCAAGGAAAATAAGGCTTAAGTTAAATTAAGACTATTTAAATAAAAATTTAACAACAATACATTTCATCTTTCTGCAACACTCAAATGCAATTGGCTCTAACTTTGTTTTGTTTTCACAACATGAGTTTAAATCTACTGCATTTGGCAGCTACTCTCTGAAATTAAAGTTTATATTGAGTTATTGTTTGAAAACACAAAGGGAGTATGAAGAAAAGTACCCCCCCCAAAAAAAACCCTTTTTATTGGTGGCAGTAGTAAGGGTATTAAGTCCATTTCTTCCACAAATACATAGTAGACAAGATATAGCTAAAGTTAGACTGGAGCCCCTTCTCTGCCAAATAACTACATATGTGATTAGGCACCTCACTGAGCTTTTCTTAGCCTGTTTCCACATCTTAAAAACCATCAATGACTAGCTTATTGTGAGGGCTAAAAACAAAAAAGAGTTAATACATGCAAAGCAGAGAACCTGGCACAAATTCCAAGAAGGAATACCAGACTGAAGAGCCTTAGATCACCAATCCCTCCAAATTTTTTATCTCCAACTTTATGTGTCACAAGCATTTCACTTTCATACAAACAGAAAATGAGCTGGCTCTTATTCAAAAGTCCCAGCCTTGATGATCAATTATTTCACTACCTCACGTTTACACACATTGGCCTGCAATCCTACCACTCAGAGGCAATTGTGTAACCTAACTTTTGTGGTAACAGCGATACTGACTTCCATTACTAAAACATGCTTCTCGAGGAATATGGATTGAAAGTTTGGTAGCCAATGATTTCTATGGGCAGATCCCAGTAATCTTGTTAATAACCTAATGAGTTTCAATCCATTTACACATCTTACTTTCGAGTTTTCATTTTATATTTAAAAAAAAAATTTTAACTCACATGTTTACCCACAGGTAAAAGAAGACAAGTAACCATGTTTTCTCTCAGAAATATATGTTACTATCGAACTCTGGGTGCCAAGCAAGTAACCAGTGAACATCTTACATGCTTTCATTTTTCCTTTCCTACACAACTTCATATATTCTACACTATCTTCTACTTTCCTACAGAACTTGACCTATTAGGACAAGTGATTTAAGACCAAAAGATCAAAACACAAGAATATTAAGTAGTCAAATAATTAACAGTAGCTGAGTAGCTCAAGAAGACAAACATTTGTCAGAAAAGCTGGCTGAAAAAATATTGAAGTCCTCTAAGAAGAATACTTATTTCCACATACAACAGAAAACAAGGAGACGATATTGGGCATTTTGTTTCAAGCCTTCCTAGCAACACCGTAGAATGTGACTTTCAGCCCTATGTAGGGAAAGGGTAAATATATAAGAACCTGGAAGAAAGCTTTGAAGTGAGCATCCTCTTGAACGGTAGTGTTCTGATCACTTGGGAGGAGAGGGAACAGGCTCTGAAGTCTCACCCTTTCACAAATCACCTTGTTAGGATGGCCAGGTAGAGATGCTGAATTGGCCCCGGGAGATATCTGGGAAAAAGAGGAAGAAAAGGATAGTTCATGGCTAGCTGCACCAATGTGGAGAATCACGCCTATGAAGGATAGTCTGGATTTTCTAGGTATTTGATGATTCTGCTAGCGAAGACAGGAAAGAAATTAAAAATTAATTTTAAACATCAAAACATAAAGATGGCAAAGGTTGCCTCTGGCAATGGATCTCTTACAAAAACTGTTGGAGGCAAAACAGCACAGCCCAAGAACACCACGTCCTTCCTGTTTCCCAAATACCTATTGGTAACTTTTTCTGTTGATGTTAATTCTGAAATCCTAAAGGACAGACTTCATGCTAAGAAAACCCAAGGTAAAATTACATATCTTAAGTACAGAAAGGTTAAGTGTTTGCCTGGACCAAGATTAATACTTTTTCCCATTCTGTTTTTTAGTTAACCTTCCAAATAATCATACAAAGGAAGATGACAGATTTAACAATATTTGTGGCAAATTTTCTATAGCAATCATGTTTGACTGCAGAAATCTCAGCTCTATTCAACACAAACCTAATGACCTTCCTAAGGAATAAAGGACACAATCACAAGCACAAAAGTAAATGACTGCCACGTTTCAAATGCTTGATTTGGCCAATGCAGTGGTCACACCTGTAATCCCAGCACTTTGGTATGCAAAGGTGGGAGGATCGCCCCAGTATCTACAAAAATTAAAAAACAAAAATAAATGTTTGACTTGGTTATGGGTTAATCCCCTTAAATTCATATGTAAATATACTTACTCTGTAACATTAAAAAAAAATCATGAACATAATGTGTTCCACTGTGCTGTGACAGTGAATTCTTCTTGGGGGGTTAAGGCTCGTGGTCCCTTCTTGTCCCTACACTAAAAGTTATATACTTTAACACGGTCTTCTTTTTAGAGTTTCATTGCCTCATTCATTCACTCAAGCCTACATTTAAGCATCTATTTGGTGACAGGCATTAAACCAAAAACAAAGACATCGTTTCCTGCTTTCAAAAAGTATACGCTATAAGAAAGAAACAAAAGTAAATCACTGCATGATGTAAGTATTACGGTAACGCTAGGAACTAGCTGCTATGGAAAAGTAGCTGCCAAGAGACAGCAGTGTAGCCAGGAAACTGCAAAACATTTAGTATGGCTAGATAGTAAGGAAGCAGCCAGAAACCGATCATAAAATGAAATGCTATTAATATCCCTGCTGTTAATATATTAATACCCCCACCTTCCTTAGCCTTTTTATAGTATTTTGTTTCTGGTTTGCTATGGACCTGGTAAACAGATAACTGTGCCCACTGGTAAGAGTAAAAATACTTCCAAAGACTCACCTAGAAGTAAAAAACAAAGCACTTGAAAACAGAAACTTTAGAATTCATTAGTTTTCTGTACAGAATGTTCTGATCTCTGTACTACAAACATGAATGTGCTATCCTTTACCATTACGCAGAAGTATGCATTGCTGAATCAAGGTGTATTTACTGACTGACTCCTACAAGCCAACAATTACATTAGGAAGAAGATAGAGACAGGCCAAATGCAGTGGCTCACAGTTGTAATCTCAACCCTTTGGGAGGCCCTGGTGGGAGAAGAGCTTGAGTACAGGAGCTCAAGACTTGCCTGGACAACATAAGAGAGAACCCTATCTCTACCCAAAAATAAATAAATAAATAAATAAAAACTAAAAAAATTAAATTAGTGTGGCATGGTGGCACACTCCTGTAGTCTTAGCTACTCAGGAGGCTAAGGCAGGAGCTCCACTTGAGCCCAGCAGTTTGAGGTTACAGTGAGCTATGACTGCAATACTATACTCCAGCCTGGTCAACATGGTGAGACAATTTCTAAAAATAAGTAAGTATTTGCTAATCTAATAAGATATAAAAACATGGGCCCTACCCTCAAGAAGCTCATTCTAACAATTTTTGAAACCCAGACGCAAGCAGCCAACATAATATTTAAAGGCCATAAAACGGAAAAATTAGGAGTAGGAGTTCTGAATTAATGTGAAGGTAAGAGTTAAGATTTCATAGAAAAAGGAGTATTTCACATTCCTGACTCAATCTAAGGAGGGCTTTTGCCACTCTCTCAAAATGGTTTGTTTCTTTATGTAGGAATCTTTTTGCATCCTCTTAAGCTTTTCATTTGCTCATTATGTATCCTTTGTAGCGTGTTATCCTAAGGCCATCCTGCCTTCAACTATCATGCCCAAAGCAGTCTTACAAAATTGCTAGTACAAGTAGCTGGCTGGGAAAAGACAAATCAAGGTTATGTTTCTTCTCCTTCATTCCTTGTTCCTTTGAAATCTTAAGATCTTGGTCATAGACAAATGAAAAACTGGCCAACCTGGTCCCTGTGGCCATAATTTTCAAGCATATCCTCTCCTACTCACAACAGTTTCCTTTGATCAGGGGCTCCATTTGTCCTAAAAAGGATGGACCAATATAATGGAGAAAAGCTATATTCAAATATAATGGAAAAAAGCTATATTCGAATATAATGGAGAAAAGCTATATTCGAATATAATGGAGAAAAGCTATATTCGAATATAATGGAGAAAAGCTATATTCAAAATAAGTCTGGGACAAAACCATAGATGGGCTTGATTAAAAGGAGGTACAATTTTATTTTACTACTAGGTAAAATAAAATCACACACACGTGTGTGTGTGTGTGTGTAGGTACAATTTTATTTTACTACTAGGTAAAATAAAATCACACACGTGTGTGTGTGTGTGTGTGTGTGTGTGTGTGTGTGTGTGTGTGTGTGTGTCTGTGTCTGTGTCTGTCGCAGGCAGTCCCATACATAGGTTGCCCAAGATTACCTCTGGTGTCCATCTCCTGTACAAACCCCTTCCCCATGTGCGCAGGCAGGGCTGTGAATGTGATGTATTTCATTCCCATGATTAGGTAAAATCATATGACAAAGGAGGAAAGACGTTCAGATGTAATGAAGATTCCAAGTAAGGTGAATTCAAGTTAAAGACAGAGATTATCCTGAGTGAGCCTGGGCCTGACTTAATCAGAGAAAGCAGAACTGAGTCCTTCCCAAGAGATTCTCTTGCCAATTCTTCAGACTAAGATGTTGTGAGAAGGCATGTGAAAGGTACCATGTGGCAGGGGCTTGAGCGCAGCTTCTAGGAGCTGAAAGCAGTCACCAGTTGACGGCCAGCAAGAAAATGGGGGACCTCAGTCCTATAATCACAAGAACCACATTCTACCAGTGAACTTGGAAGGAGACACAGATGAAATCACAGCTCTGGGCTGGGTACAATGGCTCACGCCTGTCATCTCAGCACTTTGGGAGACCGAGGAGGGCAGATCATGAGGTCAAGAGATAGAGACCATTCTGGCCAGCATGATGAAACCCCATCTCTACTAAAAATACAAAAATTAGCTGGGTGTGGTGGCGCACACCTGTAGTCCCAGCTACTTGGGAGGCTGAGGCAGGAGAATCACTTGAATCCGAGAGGTGGAGGCTGCAGTGAGCTGAGATCGCGCCACTGCACTCCAGCCTGGTGACAGAGCAAGACTGTCTCAAAAAAAAAAAAAAAAAAAAAAAAAAGAAGAAAAGAAAAGAAAGAAATCACAGCTCCTGCAAGGTAAGACCCTGGACAGGGGGCCCAGCAGCTAACCCCATACCAGGACTCCTGATTCATGGAAATTGTGAGGAAATCTTTGTGTTTTAAACAAATAAATTTGTAGTAATTTGTTGCAGAAAACACAATGTGTATGTATATAACTTTAATAAAAATTATTGTACCACAATGAAAAAGTTTCTTCTCCAGAATTTTGGCTACACTGATTTGATTACAAAAGATATAAAAATTAACACATTTTTATTTAAGCAGTATAGCAGGTTTTAAAGCCTCAATCTGGTAACAGCTAGCTTCATGCCAGAAACTGAACTGGGCTCTCCCATCTTTATACACTGAACATCAGGTTTAACAGACTTGCTTAAAGTCACACACCTCAGATGCTTAAAGTCACACACCTCAGAAATATCAAAACCATAATCTGACCTCAAGTCTATCAAATTCTAAGGTTCATACTCAACCCACAAAACCACCTTCTACTTTAAAGTAACATTCTTTTTTATAATCTAGTTTGATTAGTATCAACTATTCCACCAGGCCTATTTAAAACCATTTTTAGTAGTTAAAAATAAACTTGTTTCCTGAAAACTGATATAATTTTTCTCTAGACTGGCAACTGTTCAGCATTACAGATTTGTTAACTCTGGCTTTCTCTCAGAATGCAACCTGTATTTAAAAAGTCCTGCCAAGGAAACATCCTGAGACCACATTAAGTCTGCAACTCCCAAAAACTTAACATGTTTAATGTCTATTTCCATATAATCATATGACTAATCCATTAAGCATAACTAAGAAAACCCTATTTCACAAAACTAAAGTTTACAGAAAACAATGTAACCTTTTAAGCATCAACACTACTATTTTAGGACATCCTTTGTTTAATCTGGCCATTCTGTGTTTTGGTAACATAACCAACAATTTAACTTTTCTTGGAGACTTGCAGGCATTATTAGTAATTATCGCACTAAAATTAGCATTTAGGACAAGACACTGTCCCCAAACATTTAAAATTGCTTCTGACAACAGCATCCTTCTTCATTCATTTCCTTTTTCTTTTTTTTTCTGCAGTAAAAGTGAGAGAGAGGATACAGGTACATGACTTCTATGCCAGTATGACATAACGTACTTCTACAAAATAAGGTGTTCACAAAGGCCCACAGAGCATTCTTCAGCATACCAACTAGTCGGTCAAAAGCACTAAAATCACAGCCTAATATAAAAGACGAAAACAAAACATTAGATGAGGAGTCAGGTGCTTAGTGTCACCTCTAGCTACAAGTCTGGGCATCTGTAAAATAAAGTCAAATCCAAAACTCCAAATATTCTCACCACTTCCATGATGGCCACTGTTAATCTCTTGGAAGTAATTTGGTAGATTTTATTAATAGTTTAAAAAACATGTTTGAATCTCTAATATTTAAACTGACAAATTATCAGGTTATATACCAAAATATGAGAAAAGCCATATGCATGAATATGGTCACCACAGCACAATAATAGCAACAATTTAAAAGGTAACTAGAAGCAACCTAAATATTTAACAAATATTTGCTAAGTAAAATTACGGTACACTTGCTTGAACTATGCAGCCATTAAAAAGTAGCAACCAGAAACACTACTACTTGGGGGAGGGGACAATTATTTAAATGCTATGATCATAAGGTAGGGTTAAATATAAACAGGACTTCATAAATTCAAGAAAAAAGTTATCTTGGAATATTAGGAAGAAAAACAGAGAACTCCCTATAAAGATTAAAAGAGCAGCCAAATCAATGAGGTGACTTGAGCATACCTTCAGGAGAACATGTACTGTTCAGCACAATGTCATTAACACCTAGAAGAGTACATGGCACATAGCAGGCATTCAACTATTTATTAAAAGAATAATTTTCCAAACTATAAGCAAATGATGTAACAGCCTGCCTTTCTGATCTGTGTAACAAGTTTCTTAGAAATCTGGTTGGCAATGAGACAAGCTAAAAGCTTTGATCAAGGAAGAGATCTGATGCACTCACCTGCAGGTTACCATTAAATGAAGTCAGTGGTTGCCCAGTAAGTCCACCCCATCCTACTGACGCAGAATAAATCATTGAGCTACTGATGCATGCTGTGCTCCTTGCTAGGATTTTTTTTTTCCCTGTTCTGAGAATAAACTAGACCTAAATGTCACCTTTCCTTTGAGAAGAGTTCTATCACTGGGCCTAAATCAAATCTGTTTCCTTGGCTTTTGTTTTCTGGGAGCAGAGTTCTCTGAAAGGATTTTGACAGTGTGGAGCAGGGGTACTCAAAGTCCCGGATGACATTCTTCAAAGCTGGTCCAGGAGAGAACACTGCAAGCAGGAATGGGACTGTGCACGCTTAGAGTTATGCAAAAGGCAGGCCTGGATGGGCACAGGGATCTTTGGGGGACAACAGAAATGTTCAAAATGTAACAAAAAAAATCTAATTGAATGGAGTGAATTTTATGGTATATAAAACATAACTCAATAAAGCTCCTTTAAAAAAAAATCGAGAGCCTGGTTCTGGAAAACTGAGGTCCAAACACTGGATAGAACTGACCCTCTGAGATCCAAGACAAAATTTTTAAGTCATTCATCTCTAAACTTCAACAATTCTCATACACAAATGACACATGAAAGAGAATGAAGGGAATAAAAAATAAAATCATTCTATCACTACACAATGGTCACAATTTGCTTTTCATATATATATGTGTATAGGCGTGTGTGTGTGTGTGTGTGTGTGTGTGTGTGTGTGTGTGTATATATATATATATTTTTTTTTTTTTTTTTTTTGAGACAAAGCTACGCTCTTGTTGCCCAGAGTGGAGGGCAGTGGAGCAATCCTGACTCGCATGATACTGACTCACTGCAACCTTTGCCTCCCGGGTTCAAGCAATTCCCCTGCTTCAGCCTCCAGAGTAGCGGATTACAGGTGCTGGCCACCACACCCGACTAATTTTTTGTATTTTTAGTAAAGACAGGATTTCATCATGTTATTCAGGCTGGTTTCAAACTCCTGACCTCAGGTTATCCACCAACCTTGGCCTCCCAAAGTGCTGGGATTACAGGCGTGAGCCACCATGCCTGACCCAAAAAATAATTTTGAAAAGCTAATAGGCAGTATTAGGAGAAACCATTCAAGGACTGGTACTATGTGGGTGAGGATGTTCATTACTGCCCAGCACTGGAACAATCATTTCTAAAAAGAAATTATGGTTCCCACTCTTGAGTTTAGGCAAACAAACTGGACCCATCTCTTTCTAAGAGCATAGCAGAAATAGGGTCTGTGAAAATAGCCTAAGGCTCCCCTACTTCCTTTCCCCAGTCCACAATCCCATAAGGTGATGAAAAAGAAGAAAAAAGGAAAAGAAAACAGATGCAACTAAAGAAATCCCCTATCCATTACGCAGAGAATGCAGAAATAAAGGGTAGGAAAAATAAGAGTTACATATTTTAAACAAACTTTTCTTTCCTTCCCTTCCAAAATCTAGATTTGCCTACACAAAGATTTTTCTCCCCTCAAAGAAGTATGTCTAAAATCGTTTTACTTAGTTTGGTTACCACAAAGAATTACACAGATGTGAAAAATATCTAGACCACAAAAGTCCAAACCAATAAAAAATTTTATACACTCTCTCCACCTCCCTCTCTCCAAACACACACACGGCGCACACACAAATAATTACTTACACAATAATTGTGGGTTTTACAATAGTTGGAAAAAAGAGGTATGATTATGATTTTATTAAATAACAATCATAATTCAAATATTTATTGCTTGTCTGCCATATGCTGGATGCTGTGACTACAAAATGGGAAAAAGAAACAGTCCTTACCCTTAAAGCGACTCAGTCTAGTGAGGGACAATTAATAACAGGAACTACAAGAGGATAATAAGGCTCCATAACCTAGACAGAAGTAAGAGGTAAAAAGTTCAGATCCTTAAAAAGGGGAAAGATCTAAGGCAGGCAGGCTCCATGGCAAATACCTGTAGTCCTAGTTACTCAGGAAGCCAAGAAAGATCACCTGGGCCCAGAAGTTCAAGTCCAGAATGGACAACATAGCAAAACCCCCGTTTCTGGAAAAACTGAAATTAAAAAAATTTTTTTTTAATGAAAGATGTAAGAGTTGGGAAAAGAGACCGTGTACATGACCCCTCTTCTTCATCTGTTTATTCTAAATTTCTCTCATTAATTTACTATATAGAGTTCAAGTATTAATGCTTTATCTCCTCTAGATAACGTCGTATTAGTTAACGTTTGCTGATGAATGAACTAGACAAGAACTATACTGTACAAATCCATGTTTACAATCTGTTCGCTCTTTCCAGAGAAAAGGCTGTGAGTTAAGTAGAGTAAAATGGAAGTGAAAACTGTCTGACATGTTTTCTTAGCAGGAAAACCAAAACAAACACAATGCAACAATCAAGACTAATTAAGAACTACCTTTCCAGCAAGATGAATTACAAAATGGTGGTGGCCTAAACCAAACTAGAGGTAGTACAGAGAAATAGCTGGAATAAACTAGAAGACATAATCTTGACAAATAATCTTTCCATATTGATCAAGTACCTAATCATTTCAGAAACTTTCATCATAAGAATTTCTCACCCACACTTTCCACTCACAGCCTCAAAAAAAGAAAGTGAGCACAAACAGAAACCGCCTAGGAATGTAACATGAATTAACTAAAAGCCTCATCCAATGCTGCCGGCAGAGAGACAACAGATCTACACTCTACATTATGATGCTAACAGATTCAGTTAAGTCTGACTATGCCATCTTGTTTACTCTTCATCAAAAATTAGGTTATTTTAGCGGAGAAAATTCTCCTCAATATTCACCCAGAATAATACTTGACGATTTAACTATAAAAACAAGATGGGCATATAAAGCCCAACAAGTATGGAAATACGAACTACCTTCTAGAATCACAGACGAAGTCAGAGGTGGAAAACCCACAGATTATTTAAGTCCAACTTTTTTTATATTTTACAGATGAGAGCCTGAGGCCCACATGACGAGTCTGTGGCAGAACTTATCCAACTATAGGCGCTAAGGCCTTCAAATCTCTTAGAAATAAGTCTTACAGAAATATCATAAAAATCAACTTAAAATTGAATGAACAATGTATGATTAGCAGGTTTGCAAAAGGTGAAATATACCATATTATAAATATACATTTATAAACCCCAGAGAAAGGGGTATCTGAAGTGACACAATTCCCAGGTAAACTTCCAGTCAGAAATTTCATCTTTTTATTCCAAGTGTGTCCCAGCTTCCCACACCTGATCTGACATCTATATGTATTTGGTTTCGTATTGTTATCTCCACAAAAGTTCTATTTCTTCCATTAGACGGTGCTCCCTGAAGATAAGAACAATTTTACTTCGATTCCAACTGTCCCTATAAAAGGGAATTTTTTTTAAAGCCTACATACAAGGTTTGTTTGCTACTGAAAGAAATTTACGGTAAATGTTCAAGTATAACAGCACTCGCAATCAAGGCCAAACAGGATACAGCAGACTTGCAACTCTAAGGTAACAACTGTATTATGAGCTTTGTATACATTTAAGTTTTCATACGTTAAGTCCACCGCTTAAGAAAAAAGAAATGGCAATTCATATGATGGTGGCGATAATTACATGTGTGTGTTTCTACTTACAGTAGAATTAGCATACCCAACTTTTACTGAATAATAGCATACATCATTTTTGCAACACAAAGAAAAATACTGTACCTTACAAGCCATACAGACGTAAACAAAAACTTTATTTTTTTTGGACCTCAATAACCTGAAATACTCCCGTTTCAAAAACCAACCTCTCTCACGCTTCAGCCCTGAAAGGAAGAACTTGCATCCCCTGAGAACAAAACGCAGCCTGTCCAGAAACCCACGGAAGCAGAAGGACGCCAGAGAGGACCCTTTCGACCGGGTTCCGCGTTCTCTTGGGTGACATCATTTCACCTGCGTCTCGGCAAAAAGGGAGGGAGCGAGAGAGCGAGGCCATCTGCCGGGCAGCGGGCCGGCGGCTCCGCGAGCTGAGACCGCGCCTCCTCGCCACCGCGGGAACAAAGAGCGCCGGGCGGCCGAGTCAAACCTTAGCCCAAGACTCGGGCGCGGCCCCGCAGGCTCTCAACGGCCCGCAGCCCGTCCCGCCCTCGCGCTGCAGCCAACGGCCGCGGCGGCCAGTACCTGCGAGGGGAGGCTCCGCCCTGCCGGGCAGCTTCCGCGGCTCCTCGCTGGGCCGCCGCCTCCTATTGTGACTGCTCGCCCAGCCCGCGGCCAGCTCGCCAGATCCGCCGTCCGCGGGCCTCCTCACCCCCGGAACCCCGGCTCCAACTGAGGCACTGTCACTGCGCTTCCTTCCTCCCGGCACCATCACACGGGCCGCGCCAGGAAACGACGGCTGCACGCCCAGATGACAGAGTCGCCTAACGCCTCGGAGGCTCCATCCTCTCCGCCCCCGCGCCCCAACCGTCCGGGCCTCGGCCCCGTCCCGCAACACCACACTAGGGGCCTGGCCCGGCCCGGCCCCGCCCCGCTGCACCCCGCCTCACCCCGCCTCGGCGATCACAGACCCGGGCTCGCTGTGCGCCGGCGCACTGGCCTCCGCTGCGCGCGCAGGCGACTCCCCTCGCCGCTAGGCCGCGACACGCGCGGCCCTCCCACTTTTTAGGTCCGGGTCGCCCGTCCCACCCCGTACCCTCGCCAGCACAAACCTAGCGAGCTCAGCGCGCCAGACCTCCGGAGCGCTCCTCCCTTTTCTCCTAGGCTCCGCACCGCGCGCCGAGCCCCCTTTGTTTCCACCCCGAGGGGGAAGGGGGCGGTGCGGGGCTGCGCGCGGGGCGGGGCGGGGCGGGGCTGCGCGCGGTCCGGCGCACGACTCGGACTAGTTCCGGCAACAGAGCTCCGCGCGCAGCACCACTGCGCAGCCCCGCCCCAGCCCGCCCCCCACTGCCCTACGGACCGCAGGGCCCTGTTCCAATTCCTATAAATTTTCTCTTAGTAAATTGTTGCTACTGTTCCGTGCCTCCTACCTACTAAACTCCGCAATCAAACAGTAACTAACCTCACGTAGTTCTTACAGCATAAATGCATTCACGTGGCCCGAAAAGTAGGAATTTTTATTGCAGTACGCAAAGGTGTCTCTCAATGCAGCAAGCAAACAGCTTCGAGCCCAACTTGCCCGAGGCTGAACAAGTGTGACAGTTGTTCAGATGTCGCTTGGGGAGGGGAAATAAGGACAAAGATTGAAGCCGGCTTGGCTTCTGTCCTGAAAATCACGATACAAGAGAGGAAATAAAAATTTCCACAAAAGCACAATCCATACAAGGAAAAAATAGTAAAGTGGTATCAGAGTTAAGGAGAGAGGGCAGTCAAGAGGACATCATGGAAGGGGTGGGCTTTTTAAAGCAGAAATTAGATGTTTCCCGCAAGGATGGTGATCATATTTTAGGGTGGTAGAGTAAAATTATTAAGGACCAGTCAACAGAAAACTCGGGTTCTCAGGTTCTAGTTCTTTTGGCATTACTTAAACCAGTCTCTCTTTCCCTCTCTGGGCCTCAGCTGCATCCAGTAGAAAATGGGGGAAATCAGACTAAATGTTGTTTCAGGACCTTCTGGACCTTGGACATTCTCTTTATGAACAACACTATATAGTAATTATTTATGTACACTTGTCTCCCATATCAGACTGAGCACCCAGACTCTGTTGGGACTGTGTAAACCCAAGGCCCAAGCCTAGTGCCAGAAACACAAGAGTAGGTGTTTAGCAACTGCTGAATCAAAGTTCCAGCAATAACATCACAGGTTTTGGAATCCCAGGACAAACAAAGAGAAGCTGGAAAGAGGTATTAGGTCCCTATGAACATATCCACCCCAAACCCATACTGGAATTATGTAACCCAGTTAACCAGGTGGCTGGCTCTCTCCCGAAGCAGCCAGTTTGGAGATGATCACATCTAAACTTGTTTTTCTTTTTGTTTTTTTTTTCATTTCAAGGTAAAGTGCCAACCATACCTTTAAGTTTATCCAATGTATCCTATTTTCTATCCTCTGTATCCCTCACAAATCGCAATCTACTGTGAATTCGCCTTGCAATTACAGATCTTCCACCAGAATCTAAGCTAAAAAAAAAAAAAAATCTTCCCTACATAACGCAGACCACCCTGAAGTAAAATAGCTTTTCCTCCAAGCTTGGCTAGGACTATGTGAAGAGAGGGGAAAGGGGAGAAGAACATCAGGAAAGGAAAGGGAAGTTACATTTGGGAGCTGTCTAATTGTAAGAGGCAGATTCCTCAAGTGCTGAACTCAGCAGCAAAAATCTATTACAGTCCTCCAGCATTCCTCACCTCTAAGCTTCAGCAAATCCCTCTGAGCTTCAGCCAACCTTTTGTGAGGCAAGCTTCCTGAAACCTCTCAAATGGTTATGATCTTCAACAATGCTGTCACAAACCCAGGTTGGATAGTTTTAAATTTCTTCTATTTTATTTTATTTTGAGACACGGTGTTCTGTCGCCCAGGCTGGAGCACAATGGCTGGATCACATCTCACTGCAGTCTCAAACTCCTGGGCTCAGGCAATCCAGGCTAAATTTTTAATTTTCCATAGAGACAGGTCTCACTATGTTGCCCAGGCTGGTCTCTAACTCCTGGGCTCAAGCAGTCCTCCCATATTGGCCTCCCAGAATGCTGGGATTACAGGTGTGAACTACCATGCACAGCCTCTAATTTATTTCTTAACCAGAAAATCTTAAGCCATGCAAGTAAACATCCAAAGAGTAGGCAGGCTTTTAAAGTGGTGGGCCACCTTTGACACCTAATGTGGCAGGGGTTAAAGTTATACCAGAGCAGTCACTTAACTACAGTCCAGCTAAAATTTTATTTGGTGTCTGTCCGCAAAGATGGAAAGTCCCACTGTAGAACTAATAGAACTTTCTGCAATGACAGAAATATTCTACATCTGCCCCATCGAAAAGGCTGCCACTAAGCTAGCGACATGTGGCTACTGGGCACTTGAAATGTGGCTAGTCCAATTAATGAATTGTCCAGGATCAGTTTTTAAAGCCACACAGGGCTACGGGACAGTACAGCATTTGTAAGAAAAGGTGCTTTTGGCAAGAGCTTTGAGAATTCTGACTCTGAGACTGCCCTTTAAAAAACTGGTTTTCTTGACAAAAGTGAAAATTGTGAATGACTACTGTTATTCCAGAGCTACCCAAGTCATTTGAGTCCCTTCAATTTTAAAATAAAAATATATCAAAACATTGCTTACTGAACAGGAAAATGCTGAAGTTCCTTCAGATGGTTCTGGTAGTTATTCAATGAGATTGTTTACTCTGGTGTTCTGCCATTCTAATACATGGGAATAATAGCAGCCACTATACAAAAACTGCATAGGATTTTAGAACTGATCACCTAGTGAACAAATTCAGCCTATTCTTCAATGCTAAATCTCACCCACTTTTCACCTTTTAAAGAATGTGACTCTACAAATTCTCTTTTATACCATCATGTTTTTCTCTTTATTGGATTATTCCTAACAGAACACAAAAACACACCATTAATTTCTCCCATCTTTAAATCTTTATAGCTAATGGTTTCAGGTTTGTGTTTCTAGTTGCTGTTATTATCCTGTTTAAGAAATATTTCCCTTCACTTGGGTCATAAAGACATTTACCTATATTATTTCCTTAGAATTTTTATTATTTTCTCTTTTCCATTTAGATCTACACATCACCTGGAATTGATTTTTGGTGTTGGTGAGGTGGGAATCAAGTGCCCCCTTCCCCATACGGACATCTACTTGACACAGCATCATATACTGAAAAAGACTTGCCAACTGCTCCTTTGTTTAAAAAACTGTGGCCACATATGCATGAGTTTGTTTCTGGATTCAGCAGTCTGCTGCACTGTTCTCTTTATCCCTGTGCTGTTCCACACCACCGTCATTACTGCAGCTTTATAAGACTTCCTTTCATCTGTTACAGCAGGTTATCCTTCAGAGTGTCTACATTATCTCTGGCCTTTTAAATTTCCATAGGAATTTTAGAATCAAATTATTTCAAAAGAAGGAAAGAAAAAAAGACAAGGAAAAAGGTGAAACTGCTGGGATTTTCTTGGGCTGCATTAGATCTAGAAATGAGTTAAGGAATATAGGAAGATTAAATATTGTAAAGACAGCAATCTATAAGCTATTTACTTGAGTCTTTAATTCTTTCAATAATGTTTCATAGTTTTCTGTCAAGGTCTTGCACATTTTAGTTCTTAGGTTTATTCTAGGTTTGTTAATATAATTCAATTATTAATTCTAATAGTTTATCTCAGTTCTTTTGAGTTTTCTATATACACAATTCTGTTTATATCCTTGTCTACTTGGCAGAAAATACTGGCTGTTCCATTTCTTTCTTTCCAACATATACTCATTTTCTTGTCTTAGTGCACTGGCAATGACCTCTAGTACAGTGCTAACCAGACAGCTTTGTTTTATTCCAAACCTCAACTGAAAAACTGACGATATTTAATATTTAAGTACGGTGTTTGTAGTTTTTTTTTTTTAAGACCCCTTTAGAAAATTAAAGGAGTTCTCTACTATTTCTAATATATTAAAAATTTATACATGGGCCAGGTGCAGTGGCTCATGCCTGCAATCCCAGCACTTTAGGAGGTCAAGGTAGGCAGATCACCTGAGGTCAGGAGACTAGCCTGGCCAACATGGTGAAACGCCATCTCTACTAAAAACTACAAAAAATTAGCCAGGCATGGTGGCACGTGGCTGTACTCCTAGCTACTTGGGATGCTGAGGCAGGAGAATCACTTGACCCCAGGAGGCAGAGGTTGCAGTGAGCTGAAATCATGCCTTTGCACTCCAGCCTGGGCAACAGAGAGAGACTCTGTCTCTTAAAAAAAAAAATTCATAAATGGATGTTTGATTTTATGAAAAACTTCTGTATCTGCAAGTTAATCATACGACTTTTCTGTTAATATGTGAATTTGATTGGTTTGGGGGTGTTAGGAATTCACGTTTCTAATCAGCCCATTTTAGGCTTACTGTATTGCTCTAAATGGTTGATTTGGTTTGTTTAGAATTTTTGCTTCTGTGTTGAGTGAGATTACCTGTAATTTCCCATGTTTGTAATGTCCCTGTCAAGTTTTGTTACAAAGACTTATGCTAGCTTCAGAAAATGAATCAGGGAGTACTGGCTTGCTTTCTATTCTCTAGAAGTGTTTCTTTAAGACTGGTGTTAACACCTTCTTTAAATGTTTGGGAAAATTTGCTGGTTGGCTAACTGGACTTGGAGTTAAATTTCCTTAGCTGTCCTGTTTTTTCTTTATTTCTAACTAAGGCAAAACAACTGTTCTTAGGGTACATATATATAAGAAAGATCTCATTCTGAAATTCACTATCTGCTTCTAGAAAACCATTTCCCAATCTTGTGAATTTGAAGGGTACCGTTGCTACAAATACATTTTAAAACACACTAAACAATAATCATAAACAAATTTAAATAAGTGCTAGTTAATAGTCTGTCAAATGGTAAATATAGTTTATTTTTGTGACCAGTTTTGCATTTCTAGACATCAACGAATATCTAAAATAATGGTTATCTGAAGGATCTTTTTACAAAAAAGGTGACTATGAGGTTACAGGCTGTCCTCCTTATCCCTCTACACACTTGTATCATAACACCTTACAGCATTTATCAAATATCTGTTTCCTCCTGTTAAACTGTAAGCTCCTTAAGTCTCAGTTCTGCTTTGTTTGTATATCACTGACACCGATGTTGGGGGGAAGAATGGATGACGGAAAATGCACAAAAATGGAAAGAGGACCATCTCCTATTTTAAGGCATTGAAAGGCATGATTCAACAGCTACAGATAAAGAACCACTTGTCTAAATGCTGAAGAACCATTCACATGGAAGGAAATGTCAAAGTAGGTGCTGGGTAAAGAATGGCTTACCTGCTGGAAGTTCTGGACCTCTACTAATGAGAAGGCAGTTTCTTATTGGTTAACACTGTCAGTACTGTTCTGCCGTCACATCCACATCCAAGTATCCCTACTATAATCTCACTCCAACAACCTCAATCTCTATTGCCGAGTTAGTGGCTTCTCCTGTGTGTTCTAAAATAGCATTAATCATTCTGCCTTCCAACTTTGTATTTACTTGACACTTCTGCCCAATAAATAGTAAACTTCTTGAAGCCAAGGACTAAGTCTTACCAAATCTGGCAAGGGGTTAGCACATACCATGTGCTAATAAATATTTCAATTAATGATATGTATATATTTCACAGCAGTGGTTGATTCTACGTTTCTCGCACGGTAAATTCCCAAGGAGAAATGAAGCACAGGAACAACGGAAAGTGGGCCGTGAAAAGAGAGGAAAAGGGATGCAAAAAAAATAAATTCCAAAATTTTCCCTGAAGCTAGCTTTGCTGTCATCCCTAAGTTTCCTTTCTTCCTCCAAAACCAGCTAAAAGGACTGAATAACATAAAGCTGCACTGGGCCAGGTGCGGTGGCTCACGCCTGTAATCCCAGCACTTTGGGATTACATCCCAGCACTTTGGGAGGCCGAGGCGGGCAGATCACTTGAGCTCAGGAGTTTGAGATTAGCCTGGGCAGCATGATGAAACCCCATCTCCACCAAAAATACAAAAAAAAAAAAAAAAAAGATAAAGCTGCACTGAGGGAAAAGGTATATTGGCTGAACAACATTTAGGCTACACAGTATCTACAAGCATGCTACAACTTGATCTACTACTGCAAAACAATCGACATAAGCAGTTTCATCCAGAAATGTTAACACAAATCAAAGTAGAAAAAGTTAATTAGCAGCAGCTGCCAGCTATAGCAGCTAGAAACCAGAAGAGGGCAGCAAAGGCTCACCCAAATCGAAGTCCACTGAAAGCCTCCCATATTATATAGCCACTTATCCAGCTTTGGGGTGAAGAGTTAGTCAGATGGCTGTTCCCACAGTGCAGGTGAGAGATGACTTGGACTGAACCATGGTAGCTGGGATGACAGAGGGAAAGCTCATGGTAGTGAAGGTGTGAAGGGGCTAAAGCAGGTGGACAGTGAAAAGGCATCAGCCAGGAAGGAGTTCAAATGAAGAAACCTAAGTGCCTAGGACAGCCAAGTCAGAAGCAGAAAAACAGAGACCTACACCAATCAGAAGTGGAGACCCAAGGACACAAATAAAGCATGCACTGCACATCACAGCATATTCAACCTCTAGAACAGGGTAACCAGGCAGGAGCTGACCCTGAGGCAAGAGGCCTCCACTATATGGCCTGCTGTAACCTATACTCTTTTGAAGCCACACTCTTGCTCGTTCTGTTCCAGAGAACAGACAGCACCTTGAGCTCAACTGTATGCTCCAGCAGCTTCATCTCAGGGGCAATCATATTCTGGTACTACAGTTTTTACCAAATCCAATGGAGACCCAGAGCACAAAAAAAAGTTAGCCACATACAGATCTAGGTTATTCTTTTCAACAAAGCCAATTCTTTCTTTGTTAGGGAGGAACCATCTCTGTATTTTTTTTTTAATCCTGTATTACATTTAGGTTGTTCTCAGTGTTTTGCTATTACAAAGCTATGATTAATATTCTTGTACATACATATAGTTTGGCAAGCATTTGAAAATATATCCATAAAAGTACATTTCTAGAAGTAGAATTGCTGGTTCAAACAGTATGTGAATTTTCTTAAAATTTCAAGATATATTGCTACACTGCCTCCTAAAAGGCAGCATCAATTTTTTTCATTTTTTGAAACCTGTCACCCAGGTTGGGGTGCAGCGTCATGATCACAGCTCATTGCAGCCTTGAATTCCTGGGGGCTCAAATGATCCTCCCGCCTCAGTGCCGAGTAGCTGGGACTACAGGCATACACCACCACAACAGACTTAATTTTTTTTTTCTTTTGTAGAGACTGGGTTTCACCATGTTGCCAAGGCTGGCAATTTTTATTCAAAGCAAAGCTAACTGATCACAGTTTGGAGTTGACCCTGGAGGGGAATCAGTAGTTTTCAGGGTACTCCCTGAGGAAAGATAGGCTAGCCCTATGGACAGCAGTAAGCCAAGCATCAGGAAGAGAGAAGCCCTGAGCAGAACTTGGACCAGTATACTTTGAGTGAAGCCATATTTCATATGCAGCTTTAAGTTCTCTTTGTTCTAATGCCCTTCTGTTAAATCCTTTATTAAATATTAATAGCCTAGGAACTAGGCCCAAACTATAGTCTTATTAAATACAATAGCCTAGGAGCTGGGCCTAAACTTGAGCCAAAGTGACACCAGTGAGAACACCTTAGGGAAGCTTGGTGACCAATGGGCCATGGGTCAAAGGACTGGCTGGAAGGACAAGCAGTTTACCCAGGAAGTCCCAGAAATACCTGGAGAGGAAAGCCAGACAAAATGTTCAACTGAAGTTAAGAAAAGCAAGCACTCAAATCATTAAGAATTCGGCATTAATGGAAAATGTGATCCCAAAAGCCAGTGAAATAAGGACTTAAATGGGTTATACTTACATAAGTGCTTCACAATGTAAGCACTTATGTAAATAAATGATGTTATGCACATGGCCGGGCATGGTGGTTCACCTCTGTAATCCCAGCACTTTGGGAGGCAGAGGGGAGTGGATCACTGGAGGTCAGGAGTTCGAGGCCAGCCTGGCCAACATGGTAAAACCCTCTCTCTACTAAAAATACAAAAATTAGCCGGGTGTGGTGGTGAATGCTGGTAATCCCAGCTACTTGGGAGGCTGAAGCAGGGGAATCACTTGAACCTGAGAAGCAGAGGTTGTAGTGAGCCAAGAGCACACCACTGCACTGTAGCCTGGGTGACAGAGTGAGACTGTCTCCAAGAAAGAAAGAGAGAGAGAAAGGGAGGGAGGGAAGGAAGGAAGGAAGGAAGGAAAGCAAGCAGGCAGGCAGGCAGGCAGGCAGGCGGGCGGGCAATAGAAGCACAGCCAACTAGCCACTTTACTTTTGGGAAGGACAATGAAGAGAAGTCGCTGAAAACAGACATGGGAATCACAGTCTTAAGAAGTTTGAGATGCAAGAAACATTCGAATGTTGCAGACCAGACTGCCTGAACGTCTATTTCCATTATGTTCAATGAGGAACACACTTTCTTTCCTCTAGGGAATTCTGGTGGAGCTCAAATACCTGTACAGTCAATAACTTGCTCTAGATGACACACACCCTGCTATAGAAGTCTAACATCTTGCATTCATGAAATGTGACCAGCTCACTAAAACTGCCAGTGTTTCCACTGATGATAGTTTTAGGATCCTAACACGAGTGGTTTTGCACAGACATATGTGATACACGGCGCATCTCCACAAACCCTGTATCCTCCTGCCCGTGCCACATTCTACAGGCCTTCCAGACTTTAAGGAAAAGAAGGAAATATGTAGGCAGGTTTCTAATTTGTATTATAAAACAAATCATAATATTAAGTAAATCCCTTAAGGCAGTACAACTCTTTGTAGAGTAAATATAAAATTTAAGCTTCCATAGGAAGCTTATTTATCTTCCCCTGGCTTGCTTGTTCCTGTTGCAATAGTGTCTTGTAAATAAAACAAAATAAACTTAGGAGATAATGACATTTTAAAGACCAACAAAATAATCTCCAATAACAACAATCTCAAAATACCTATCATTACATGGAATCTCTCATCAGATATTTCACAACAAAGCAAAGTGAGAATCTACTGAAAACACAGTGGGCCACATAATCATATACTAAAAATAAATTCCAGGTAGATAAGAAAGGATAATGTAAAATTATTACAACTTTTAGAAAATACAGGTAAATATCTGAATGGAGACAGATTTCCTAAACCTAAAGGCAATGAACTACAAAAGAACATATCACATAGATTTGTTCCTCAAATTATTTATTTATTTTTATTTTTGAAATGGAGTCTTGCTCTGTCGCCCAGGCTAGAGTGCAATGGCATGATCTCGGCTCACTGCAACCTCCGCCTCCTAGGTTCAAGCGATTCTCCTGCCTCAGCCTCCCGTGCAGCTGGGATTACAGGCGTCCAACCACCATGCCTGGCTAATTTTTGTACTATGAGAAGCCATGCCACCAGGAACAAAGGGAAATCTATGAAACCTGCTGGCAAGATCAACTGCTTGATGTAAAAGAATCAGGCGGAACCAAGGCAGGAATGCTGAGGCCTGCGGATAAGACATCCAGTATGAAAACACCCAATCAGTTTTTGTCTCTATCTCTTTTCTTTCAACAACCCTATTTTCTATTACTATTCTCTACAATAAATCAATCACGTTTCCAAGAAGGCCTCCGCGTATAAAAACAATCCTATTAGTCAGCAGTGGACCCTCTCTTTTATTAAGTGAAGGAAGAAACGGAGTCTGAAAGTAGTCTAGGAGTAGAATGTTGTTTCCCAGGGGCTGGAGGAGGCAATGAAGAGTTATTGTTTAATGGGTAGAGTTTCAGTTTAGGAAGATGAAAAAGTTCTGGAGATGGAGAGTGGTGGTGGCTGCACAAAAAGGTGAATGTACTGTATGTACTTAATGCTACTGAACTGTACACTTAAATGGTTAAGATGGTACATTTTATGTTATGTGTATTTTATTACAGTAAAAAATGTAACTTATGTAATAGGTGAAAATACATGTAAATCATGTCTAATAAGGGGTTAATATCCAGAATATATAACTCCTAGAACTGAACAGCAAAAAAAACAAAAACAAAAAAAACCTGATTAAAAAATGGCAAAAGGAAGTGTAAATGAAAACCACCATCTCACACTCATTAGGATAGTTACTATAAAAAAATTAAAAAGAAAATAACAAGTGTTAGCGAGGATTTGGAGAAACTGGAATCTCTCTGCATTGTTGGTGGGAATATAAAATGGTACAGCCGCTATGAAAAACAGTATGGCAGTTCCTTACAAAATAAAAAACTGAATTACCATATGATCTAGCAATTCCACTTCTGGGTATATACCAAAAAGAACTGAAAGCAGGGTCTTTGAAGAGATACTTGTCCACCCGTGTTCATAGCAACATTATTCACAATAGCCAAAAGGTGGAAGCAACCCCAAGTATTTATCAATGGATGAATAAACAAAATGTGATGTATATTACAATGACCTTTTTTTTTTTTCTTGAGACAGAGTCTTGCGCAATCACCCAGGTTGGAGTGCAGTGGCGCAATCTTGGGTCACTACAACCTCTGCCTCCCAGGTTCAAGTGATCCTCCTGCCTCAGCCTCCTAAGTAGCTGGGACTACAGGCACCTGCCACCACACCGGACTAACTTTTGTATTTTTTTTTAGTAGAGACAGGGTTTCACCATGTTGGCCAGGCTGGTTTCAAACTCCTGACTTCAAGTGAACCACCACCTCAGCCTCCCAAGGTGCTGGGAATATAGGCATGAACCACCATGCTCAGCCTTACAAGAGTATTATTCAGCCTTATAAAGAAAGGAAATTGTGACATATGCTACAACATGGATAAACCTTGAGGACCTGGCTAACTGAAATAAGCCAGTTACAAAAAGAAAAACAGTGTATGATTCTACTTGTATGAGGTACATACAGCAGCCAAATTCAGAGAGACAGAAAGTAGAAGGGTGGTCTTTTATAAACATGTCGTATTATGCCACTCCTTTGCATAAAACCCTCCAATGGCTTCTCGAAAAAGCAGAATAAAATCTAGACTACTTTCCCTGGCTTACAAAGAACTACATGGGCTGGCCCATGCCCACCTCTCCAAGCTCATCTCATATCATTCCCAATCTGCATCCACCGTGCTTGCAAATATCAGCCTTTTGTTTCCCTCATCTTTCCGGCTTTAGGGATTTTGCACTAGCTGTATTATTTCCCTGAAATGTTCTTTCCATGACCCTGATTTTCACCTGAACTGTTACTTATCATTCAGATCTTTGCCAAAGTGTCAGGTTGAAGGCCATCTTCAACACCTAATAGAGAGCAGCTAACTACCCAATTACTTGCACAACATGAATCTTGAAATGACCATGTGATATGGTTTGGATATTTGTCCCCTACAAATCTCATGTTGTATTGTAATCCCCAGTGTTGGAGACGGGACTTCGTGGGAGGTATCTGGATCTTGCGGGTGGATCCCTTATGAATGGCTTAGCGCCATCCACTTGGTGAAGAGCGAGATCTCGCTTTGGTAGTCCACGAAAGATCTGGTTGTTTAAAAGAGCATGGCACTGGCTGGGTGCAGTGGCTCACGCCTGTAATCCCAGCACTTTGGGATGCCGAGGTGGATCACCTGAGGTCAGGAATTCAAGACCAGCCTGACCAACATGGTGAAACCCCATCTCTGCTAAAAATACAAAAATTAGAGTCAGGCGCGGTGGCTCATACCTGTAATCTCAGCACTTTGGGAGGCCAAGGCAGGTGGATCACCTGAGGTCGGGAGTTCGAGACTAGCCTGACCAACATGGTGAAACCCCATCTCTACTAAAAATACAAAATTAGCTGGGTGTGGTGGCACATGCCTATAGTCCCAGCTACTCAGGAGGCTGAAGCAAGAGAATCGCTTGAACCCAAGAGGCAGAGGTTGCAGTGAGCTGAGATCAAGCCATTGCACTCTAGCCTGGACAACAAGAGCGAGAGTCCATCTCAAAAAAAAAAAAAAAAAAAGCTGGGCGTGGTGGCAGGTGTCTGTAATCCCAGCTACTAGGGAAGCTGAGGCAGGAGACTCATTTGAACCTGGGGGGCGGAAGCTGCAGTGAGCCAAGAACGCGCCATTGCACTCCAGCCTGGGCAACAGAGCAAGACTCCCATCTCAATTTAAAAAACAAAAGAAAACAAAAGCATGGCATCTCCCCACAACTCTCTCTTTCCCTCTATCACCATGTGACATCGCCTCCTTTCCCTAAGCTTCCTGAGGCCTCACCAGAAACCGATGCAGCACCATGCTTTGTATAAAGTCTGCAGAACTGCAAGCCAATGAAACTTTTCTTCATAAATTTCCCAGCCTCAGGTATTTCTAAAGCAACACAAGAACAGACTAACATAATCATGCTCAGTGAGAGAAGCCGGACACAAAAGGCTACATTTTGAGATCCCATTTTATGAAGTGTACAGAATAGGCAAATTCATATACAGAAATATCAGTGGTTGCTGGGAGCAGGGGGCAAGAAATAATGAGAAGCATGAGATATGTTTCTGTTTGTGTCACCTATGATTTCTTTCGGCAGTATTTTGTAGTTTTCCTTGTAGAGGTCTTTCAGCTCTTAGGTCTATTCCTAGTTTTTTTTGTTTTGTTTTGTTTTGTTTTTTGCAGCTATTGTAAGAGCAGCTGAGTTCTTGATTTGATTCTCACTTGGTCACTTCTGTTGTATAGTTCAAGTCCATTGTTTCTTTGTTGACTTTCTGTCTTGATGACTTGTCTAGTGCTGTCAGTGGAGTATTGAAGTCCTCCACTATTATTGTGCTGCTGCTTATCTCATTTAACAGGTCTAGTAGCAACTGTTTTGTAAATTTGGGAGCTCCAGTGTTAAATGCAAATATATTTAGGATTATGATATTTTCCTGTTGGACCAGTCCTTTTATCATTAATAATGTCCCTCCTTGTCTTTGTTAACTGTTACTGCTTTAAAGTCTGTTTTGTCTGATATAAGGACAGCGACTCCAGATAGCGACTCCTGTTTGCTTTTCATGTCCATTTGCATGAAATATCTTTTTTCACTCCTTTACCTTATGTTTATGTGAGTCCTTATGTGTTAGGTGAGTCTCTTGAAGACAGCAGATACTTGATTGGTGAACTCTTACCCATTCTGCCACTCTGCATTCTTTGTGGAGCATTTAGGCCATTAACATTCAACGTTAGTATTGAGATGTTAGCTACTATTCTATTCATCCTTCTCACTGCTGCCTGAATATCTTGGTATTTTTTCCTTGTGTTATTGTTTTATAGGCCCTGTGAGATTTATGCTTTAAGGAGGTTCTATTTTGGTGTACTTTGAAGTTTTGTTTCAAGATTTAGAACTCCTGCTGGGCGTGGTGGCTCACGCCTGTAATCCCAGCACTTTGGGAGGCTGAGGTGGGCAGATCACCTGAGGTTGGGAGTTCAAGACCAGCCTGACCAACATAGAGAAACCCTGTCTCTACTAAAAATACAAAAAATTAGCCAGGTGTAGTGGCACATGCCTGTAATCCCAGCTACTCGGGAGGCTGAGGCAGGAGAATCACTAGAACCCAGGAGGTGGAGGTTGTGGTGAGCCAGGATAGCACCATTGCACTCCAGCCTGGGCAACAAGAGCGAAACTCTGTCTCCAAAAAAAAAAAAGACTTAGAACTCCTTTTAGCAGTTCCTGTAGTGCTGACTTGGTGGTGTCGAATTTTCTCAGCATTTGTTTGCTTGAATAAGACTTTTATCTTTCCTTTATTTATGAAGCTTAGTTTCACTGGATACAAAATTCGTGGCTGGTAATTGCTTTGTTTAAGGAGACTAAACATAGGACCTCAATCCCTTCTAGCTTGCAGGGTTTCTGCTGAAAAACGTGCTGTTAATCTGACAGGTTTTCCTTTATGCTTTTCCCTAACAGTTCTTAAGGTTCTTTTCTTCATCTTTATTTTAGTTAGCCTGATGACTGTGTGCCTAGGTGATAATCTTTTTGCAATGAATTTCCCAGGAGTTATTTGAGTTTCTCGTATTTGGATGTGTAGATCTCTAGCAAGGCCAGCGAACTTTTCCTCAATCATTCCCTCAAATAAGTTTTCCAAATTTTTAGATTTCCCTTCTTCCTCAGCAACACCAATTATTCTTAGGCTTGATCGTTTAACATAATCTAAAACTTATTGGAGGCTTTATTCAGTTTTTTCTTTTTTGTCACATTGGGTTAATTAAAAAGCCTTATCTTTGAGCCCTCAACTTCTTTCTTGTTCAATTCTATTGAAATTTTCCAGTGTATTTTGTATCTAAGTGTGTCTTTCATTTCCTGAAGTTGTGATTGTATTTTATTGATTCTATTTCTCTGGAGATTTTTTTGTCTGTATCTTTTTTTTATTTTATTTCTTTTTGTTTTTTTTTTAAATGTCAGAGGAAAGATCTGGGGCTCAATAGCTGTTGTTCAGATTCTTTTGTCCCATGGGGTGATCCCTTGACATGGTGCTCTCCCCCTTCCCCTAGGGATGAGGTTCCTGAGAGCTGGACTACAGTGATTGTTGCTGCTCTTCTGCATCTAGCCACCTAGTAGAGCTACCGGGGTCTGGGCTGGTACTGGGGAGTGTCTGTAAAGAGTCCTGTAATGTGATCAGTATCCAGGTCTCTCAGCTGTGGCCATTAGCATCTGCTCTGATGGAGGAAGCAGGGGAATGAAGTGGACCCTGTGAGGGTCCTTGGTAGTTTTGTTTAGTGCAGTGGTTTTCTCAAATGCTGGTTGTGCTGGCAGCGAAGGTGTAATGTGGATAGACTCAGAACCTTTGGTTAGCTAGAATGTTATAGGCAGTGGAATTTGCTATTATTTTCTCCTTTCTTGGTGCAGAGTTGTTCTTTTATGAGTTGCTGTAATGGCTTCAGTTGGTTGGCCTCCAGTCAGAAGGTAGCACTTTCAATACAACATCGACTGCGGTAGTATGGAGGGATACAAGTTGGCCCTAAGGTCACTTGGATAAGTATTCTGATTTATCAGGTGATAGAGCTCCCAAGATATTATGTGTTTTGTTTTACGCTACCAGGGCGGAAAAAGACCATCAAGTAAGGGCCAGGTTAGGCATATCTGAGACTCTCCTTGGGCAGGGCTTGCTGTGGCCACAGGGCAGGGGAAGGGGGGAGGGGTGGGAGATGGGAGGATGGGGGATGGGGGTGTGATTCTCAGGCCAATAAAATTGTATTCCCTGGGGGATTATGGTTGCCTCTGCTGCTTCAAACAGATCACCAGGGAGCTGGGGGCAAGCTGGCAGTGACAGGCCTCACCGAATTCCTGCACAACCAGCAAGGCCGGTCTCAGTCCCACCATGCCCTGACAGCACCCTTATATCCAGGCAGCCTTAGGGCAAGGCTGAAATTTTGCCCCAGGCTACAAAAGCCCCTGCTGAGAAAGCAGGCAAGGATTTCAGGTCTTGCCCCTCCCTGCCTGCCCTGACTTCTGTGCCAGTATCTGCACTTTCGGTTTGCCCACTCCCAAATATTGCCCAGGAAAATTTGCACTCAGTCAAAATTATTACAAAGTTAGGCTGTAAGTTTTCTTCTCCCTGTGGTCCTTCCCCATTTCTAATGGCAGCCTTTCCCAAGAACCCCTGGTAAGATAAAAGTCAGAAATGGCTTCCCTGGGGACTAGAAGTGTCTACAGGGCTCCTTCTTGCTGCTGCCTCGATTTTTTTTTTTTTTTTTTTTTTTTTGAGACAGAGTCACATTCTGTGGCCCAGGCTGGAGTGCAGCGGCACCATCTCAGCTCACTGCAGCCTCCGCCTCCTGGGTTAAAGCGATTCTCCTGCCTCAGCTGCCTAAGTAGCTGGGATTACAGGCATGTGCCACATGCCCAGCTAATTTCTGTATTTTTAGTAGAGACAGGATTTCGCCACGTTAGCCAGGCTGGTCTCGAACTCCTGACCGCAGGTGATCCACCCACCTTGGCCTCCCAAAGTGCTGGGATTACAGCACTTTTTGGCTGGGAGCCACCGCGCCTGGCCTTGCATCAACTTTTATATTTCATTTGGCTCTCCAAATTCATACCAGCTCCTGGTAAGGTTAAATCCTTCTCCCATGATCTGGATTTTCAGGTTCTCCAGTGAGGATGTGTGTTCAGAGGCAGACTTTCCCCTTCTTGCACTTTGGGCACTCACAGCTTTTGGCTGTCTCACGGAATATGCAGCGACAAGCCGCTTATTTCAAAGGGTCTGTGAATAATTTTGGTTTTACTGTTATGTTCCTGCAGTAGTTCTTGAAGCAAAAGTTCATGATGTGAGTCTCCACACACTGTTTTGTCCATCCGAGTAGAAGCTGCAAGTTAATCCTGCCCGCTTTTGATTTAAAATTATACATCTTACTTGAATTCTAACAGTAGGTTAACTTTTATTTTTGATATTTGAACTATTTACCTAAAAGTACCAATAATAATTCTATAAATTAACAATACTTCCATCACTTTTTTTGGTTTTGGAGACAGAGTCTCACTCTGTCACTCAGGCGGGAGTGCAGTGGTGCAATCTCGGTTCAATACAAACTCCACTTCTGGGTTCAAGAGATTCTCCTGCCTCAACCTTCCAAGTAGCTGGGATTACAGGCGTGCACCACTACGCTCAGCTAATTTTTGTATTTTTAGTAGAGACAGGGTTTCACCATGTTGGCCAGGCTGGTCTTGAACTCCTGGCCTCAAGTGATCTGCCTGCCTTGGCCTCCCAATCTGCTGGGATTACAAGCATTAGCCACCACACCCGACCACTTCCACCACTTTTTAAATGAAACACTGCTTAACTTTTACAAATCTAGTTCCTATCTTAAGCTAGAGAATCTTTCTCTACCAAGGTACAATCAAGGAACTTGATTTTACAAGGATGAAAAACATTTCATACAAATATGGTAAGAAAAAAAAATCTGTTAATACTGAAATTCCAATTGTTATTTCTCAGGAGAGAAATTGAATAGAGTGCTGTGTTTGTTTTTACAATCAATATGTAATTTTTTTTTTTTTTTTTTTTTGAAGACAGGGTCTCACTCCATCACCCAGGCTGGAGTGCAGTGGCTTGATCTCCATGCAACCTCAAGTAATCTTCCCACCTCAGCCTCCTGAGTAGCTAGGACCACAGGTTGTACCACTAGGCCCAGCTAATTTTGTATTTTTTGTACACACAGGGTTTTGCCATGTTGTCCAGGCTGGTCAGCTGGTCTCAAACTCTTGAGGTTGAGTGATCCACTCGTTTTGGCCTCCCAAAGTGCTGGGATTACAGGCATGAGCCACTGCGCCTGGCCAACAATCAATATGTAATTTTTAAAAATTAAAAAGAGGCCAGGCATGATGATTCATGCCTGTAATCCTAGCACTTTGGAAGACCAAAGCAGGTGGATCATTTGAGGCCAGGAGTTGAAGACCAGCCTGGCCAGCATGGTGAAACCCCATCTCTATGAAAAAAAAATACAGGCTGGGCGCAGTGGCTCATGCCTGTAATCCCAGCACTTTGGGAGGCTGAGGCAGGCAGATCACTTGAGGTCAGGAGTTCATGACCAGCCTGGCCAACATGGTGAAACCCTATCTCTACTAAAAATACAAAAATTAGCCAAATGTGGTGGTACGTGCCTGTAATCCCAGCAACTCAGGAGGCTGAGGCAGGAGAATCGCTTGAACCTGGGAGGCGGAGGTTGCAGTGAGGCGAGATGGTGCTACTGCACTCCAGCCTGGGCGACAGAGCAAGACTCCGTCTCAAAAAACAACAACAACAAATTAGCTGGGCATGGTGGTGGTGCATGCCTGTAATCCCAGCTACTCGGGAAACTGAGGCTGGAGAATTGCTTGAACCCTGGCAGTGGAGGTTGCAGTGAGCCGAGATCACACCACTGCATTCCAGCCTGGGCAATGGAGCAAGACTCCATTTCAAAAATAAACAAATAAATACTAGAAAGTAAAAAGATCAAGAAAAAGGAAGTATACAGTCACAGAAGAAAAACTGGTACATCTCGAGCAAAAATCTAAAAATCCAAAATCTGAAATGCTACAAAATCCAAAACTTTCTGAGCACAGATTTCACACTCAAAGGAAGTACTCAATGGAATATTTTGGATTTTCAGATTTGGGATGCTCAACCAGTATATAACGCAAATATATAAAACCTGAAAAAAATCCAAAATCCCAAACACTTCTGGTCCCAAGCATTTTAGATAAGCGATACTGAACCTGTAAGTACATTTTCCATCTTCCCTGAAGGCAGTATGCATGGGATTACTTATACCACAAGCTAGATGGGTGCTTTTTTCCAAGACAAATGAACGAAGCCTACTAAAAGGAATTCTTGTCAAGAAAGACTCCTGCTCTGAAGCACACATAAGCAGTTTAGGAAGAACTCTTCTATTTTCGTTTCTCAAATGGCCATCCTCCTGGCAATGTATCAAGAACTCTGAAAAAATATATAATTGAGGCTACAAGTTAATTCACCTCAACTGAGGGAATAGTCTTATCAAATTCTTCAATATTTTATCTCATTCTCAGGTCAGACCTAGTTCCCCAGCTCAAGCTTGTTGTCACTGTGAAAATGTGACTATTTTCAAACTGACATTAGCTGAGTTAAGTTAATTTCAGTATCTAAGTGAAACATGACTACAGGTGGCACGGCGTCTGTATTCCCAGCTACTTGGGAAGGCTGAGGTGGGAGAATCCCTTGAAGGTGGGGGCAGAGGTCGCAGTGAGCAGAAATTGCGCCACTGCGCCCCAGCCTGGGCAACAGAGTGAGACCCTGTCATAAACAAACAAACAAAAAACTCGCACAGAATTCTGAGCCTGACACAGGGTAGGGATGACTTGGCAGAGGAGCCTGGAGTAACAAACAGTCATGAATCAGAATAAAGGCCTGGGGGCAAGAAAAAAAACTACAGGCAAGGACTGGTACCAATGGTTCAGTTCCACTGTGACTCTCTGAGGCCTTCTCCACTTGCAGATATGTTTCTCCGAGCATGTCACAGTTGAATGGGTAAAGTTAAAATAGGAATAGGTTTCTTCAAATAGCAGAGTACAGACTTGAGCAAGGCAGCTTGGGATGGAATCCCAGTGTACTGCTGTGTGATCTTGGGTAAATATTTAATCTGTGCCTCAGATTCCTCACTGATAAAACTGGAATAAAGCAGTCCCTACTTCAAAGGGTGTTGTGACTACCTGGTTAAGAGGACAACCTTCGGCCGGGCATGGTGCCTCACGCCTGTAATCCTAGCACTTTGGGAGGCCGAGGCGGGTGGGTCACGAGGTCAGGAGATCCAGACCATCCTGGCTAACACAGTGAAACCCCCTCTCTACTACAAATACAAAAAATTAGCCAGGTGTGGTGACAGGCACCTGTAGTCCCAGCTACTCAGGAGGCTGAGGCAGGAGAATGGCGTGAACCCAGGAGGCAGAGCTTGCAGTGAACTGAGATCGCGCCACTGCACTCCAGCCTGGGCAACAGAGCAAGACTGTGTCTCAAAAAAAAAAAAAAGAGGACAACCTTCTCCCAGTACTTCTATGCCCCCTTCCCTGCTTTCTTATTCTTCACAACACAAATAATCAGTTAACAGTATCTTTATTGTCTTGCCTTTCCCCACTCACAGAAAGCAAGCTGCGTAAGAGCAAAGACTTCTGTTTTCTTCAATGCAGTATCCCCAATATCTAGAACATTGCTCTGTATGTAGTAGCTACTCAAATATAAACGTTTGCTACCTAGAAATTATGGAATATGGCCCTGTGAACGAATGTAAAAATAATGCTGGAGGGCTTGTGCAAATTGCTGTGCCCAATATAAATTAATGAGAATTTGTAACTCACAGGATTTAATAATTAACATCAGAGCTGGAATCAGTTTCTTCCAGCACTATAAACTATACACAGATACGTATCAAGAGAGAAACTTTAAGCTGGAGAATAACAGATCAAGCCAAAAAATTGGGGATTGGCCACCACCTCCAAGGCTGTAGAGAGGATGTCCAACAAATAAATTGGCCCTCATACTCCTTGCATGAACTGTGGTTCCATCCCCAGTCACACATGGATTAGTTAAAAGTGAGAAAACTTAAAAGAAAAATCATCTTTTCTTCCCCAATCTGAGAAACACACCATGCCTGAAAGATAGGCAAAGACAACAAGCAAAGAATCAACACGTTTTGACAATGTGCTCAGAATACCTAAGCAAATATTTTATATAACTTGCATTTGATACAGATCTGGTCTAGCCCTAGCACTGTGGGTTACCCCTGAACAAGTAATTTCTCCCATGATGGTCACAGCTCCCAAGTTTATTTTTTTTAAAAGCAGGTTGGGGCCAGGCGTGGTGGCTCACGTCTGTAATACCAGCACTTTGGGAGGCTGAGGCTGGCGGATCACTTGAAGTCAGGAGTTTGAGACCAGCCTGACCAACATGGAGAAACCTCGTCTCTACTAAAAATACAAAATTAGCCGGGTGTGGTAGTGGGTGCCTGTAATCCCAGCTACTCGGGAGGCTGAGGCAGGAGAATCACTTGAACCCGGGAGGCGGAGGTTGCAGTGAGCCAAGATCACACCATTGCAACTCCAGCCTGGGCAACAAGAGCGAAACTCTGTCTGAAAAATAAAAAAATAAAATAAAAAAAAAATAAAAAGCAGGTTGGCGTAAACATGCTCTATGATCCCTTTAATTCTGAGTGAGACTATGAAGAAGTGGGGAAGGGAGAGACAGTGAGTGTGCAGAGGGCAACAGGTTCATTTCAGTTTTTGCAAAACCAATACCCACGTGTCACAGAAAGACGTCAGGGGGCTGTTGTATATGTAGGGATCTGATTTTTAAATATTATATCCACCCACTCTCCTCCCCAGAATAACACCTGATGATCCTGTTGAAAGCTATAATCTGGCCGGGCACGGTGGCTCACACCTGTAATCCAAACACTTTGGGAGACTGAGTCAGGTGGCTCACTTGAGGCCAGGAGTTCGAGACCAGCCTGGCCAACATGGTGAAGTCCCGTTTCCACTAAAAATACAAAAATTAGCCAGGCATGGTGATGAACACCTGCAGTCCCAGCTACTTGGGAGGCTGAGGCACAACAATCACTTGAACCAGGAGGCAGACACTGCAGTGAGCTGAGATCTTGCCACTGCACTCCAGCCTGGGCAACAGAGGGAGACTCAATCTCAAAATAATAAACAAACAAACAAACAAACATAAAAATACAAAAAATTAGCTGGGCATGGTGGCACACGCCTGTAATCCCAGCTACTCAGGAGGCTGAGAATCGTTTGAACCTGGGAGGCAGAGGTTGCAGTGAGCCAAGACTGTACCACTGCACTCCAGCCTGAGCAACGAAGGGAGACTCAGTCTCCCCACCGAAAAAAAAAAAAAGACAAAGAAAGGCTGTAATCTGTAACTTTTCTTTTATCCACTTCACTTATTGTAAAATGCTATACTAGAATCTATCTGTTTTGTATCTGGCTGTATTCCCTAAATGGCTAGACACATAGCTACCAATCAATAAGTACTACTTGCTGACTGAATGAGTTGAATAAATTCTAAATACATAGTCAAGAGACCCTAATCCATTTTCTCCATTTCCATTTAGGAAACAATCAATATATACATGGTAGGTAGGAAGAAAGGAGAGTCGTTTCAGACAGTTCTTTAATCTGCTGATCTCCTGTTCCTTAATAATATTCCTTAAACTTCTCTTCCCTTTTCTCCCCCATATTTCCAGAAAAATCTCCTGTCTCAAAAGCACAAAATCAGCTATAGAAAAGATTAATAAATTAGAAAACAAAAACATTTTAAGGGGTGACAGGAAGTACCTGGCAAAGGTAGACAAAAAGCTTATCTTCAGAATCTAAGGTCTGGAGACAATCCGGAGGGCGGTCTGGCTTCTATACCATAAACGAACAAATGGATAGTAGCATAACACACTTAGCAGAAGAAAAAAAATTTAACCCAAAAGCACCTTCATAATTATGAAGCACAATCACTTGTAACATTAGTAACCTAAAATGATTTTGCCTTCTCCCTCTATCATCACTCTTAATTTCAAATGCTCATTTCTAAAATCTGTAGTATACAAAATTTTCTGTAGCCAACTATATATTCTAGAAGTCTCTTTCAGTGGCTTGCCTTTGAAAGAAGTTAAAAATGAAACTCATGCCTCTTGATTGGTACAATAATAAAGGAGACTCTGGAATGCTACGAGCTACCACTCTCTGTAAAGAGAGTGAAATCAGTCTGAACAAAGCTCACAAAGACAGAGACCAACAAACAGAACAAAGAAACCATTTGGAAAATCCCAATTATCAACCAACTTCTTGATCCAGCTCCAACACAATGAGAGAGGAGGATCTTGATCAAAACAGCAGAGAAAAAGACTGCTTAGATTGGTCTGCACTGGAAACTACCAAGGGAGTGATAGATTCCTGTATATAACACACAGGAAATGGGAGGGAAGCCACTAGAAATTGATGGTGAAAAAGACTAAATTTAAGTCCGTCCAGATCGGCAGCCAGATGTTCCAAACGCCCAGCCCACAGAAATATTTACTGCAAGGGCTGGGCCGTCAAGGGTACTGATGAGTATTGAAAAGCCCCCCCTAGAGACCAGGTTTCTTTAGAGATAAAAAGAACAAAAGCAAAAAACACAATGAAACCACCACCAATAGTTTGGACATAATTTAAAATGTATACATATCAGGCCCAAAGTAGACTTCTTGTGTATGAACCAGATCGATTCAACTGACAATCCCCAATATCTAAATTGGCCTTTGTAAACAGAGCCAAAAAAATGTTTTGAAGGTAAAGTATAAGAAGAAAACATAATTCAATGCAATTAATGCCAAAAGTGAACCAAAATGTAATGTCCAAGATATTTCCAACATGAGTTGCTGAGATAGCTATCAACCGCTGAAACACGTTCATATATTAAGATAATCCATTCAGGCTGTGCAGAAGAGGAAGGCACCACAGTGGGGACAGAGGCATAGGTAGGAAAGTGGAGTGCTGATCAAAAGTCCAACCCACCTCGGGTTGAGGAATTAGCCTTAGGTTTCCTGGAGCAGTCAATAATTTGACACACAAACCAGCAAGGCCCTCAGCGTCTCAACAATGTGTCCCCACAAATCACACTCTTCTTGCCCTAGGCCCAGAATTATGCAAGAGAATCCAGCAACGTAAGTTTGGCATGCATTTTCACCATGGCAGACATCAACACGAACCTCACCTTGTCACTGTCATCATGACAAATGTGGTCGTGATGGATGGACTGGCACTGAAAAGAAGCACCAACACTACCTACAAGAAAAAGGGAGGAAAGGTTAAGATGCAGTAATTCCTTACATTTAAACTGCTTTACCAATTAAAAGTGCTTTTATATCCATGATCCCATCTAATAAAATACTCATATAAGTAGACACTGTGGGGATTATTATTCATGCATTTTAACAGAGGAAAACAAAACACAGAGAGGCTGACCCACACAAAGGAGCAGTCAGGGAGTGGCAGGTCTAAAACTACAACTCCATTATTCAAACCGCTAATTCCCCCTCTTTCTACTAGACTGAGTGGTCTGCTTTCAAAGTAAGATTACCTACATAAACACAAGCCTTCAATAAGGCAAACTCTTATTTATGAGGAAAAATATTACATTGCTTTTCAGACTACACACGCTTTGAGAAAAAACTGGTCCTATAAATTCTAAACATATAAGAAACAATCTAATCTACAATCACATAACACTTTAAATGTTTTTATTACTTTAAATGCATACAAAATATACCCATTTGTAAATTTTAAAAACTACCTTCCAATAACAACTGCTCTTTAATAATAGTTACATTTCTAACCAATAAAAACACAAACTATTCAACAAGTGATTGGAACAACGGATTACCCATTTTTAAAAGTTTTGGTTTGTACTTCATACCATAAACAAAATGGTGAGTCAAAGATCTATGTAATGTAAAAAATGAGGCCAGTTTTAGACAAAAATGTTAAATTTTTAAAATAATCTTAGAGGCCAGGCGCAGTGGCTCAGGCCTGTAATCCCAGCACTTTGGGAGGCCAGGGCAGGTGGATCACCCGAGGTTAGGAATTTGAGACCAAGCTGGCCAACATGGTGAAACCCCGTCTCTACTAAAAATACAAAAATTAGCCATGCGTGGTGGCGCACCCCTGTAATCCCAGCTAATAGGGAGGCTGAGGAAGGAGAATCACTTAAACCCGGGAAACAAGAGGTTGCAGTGAGCCGAGATCGTGCCACTGCACTCCAGCCTGCATGAGTGAGACCTTGTTTCAAAAAAAAAAAAAAATGAAAATGAAAATAATCTTGGAGTAAGAAAAACCTTCTGAAAGAAGATACTAAACATGAAGTCAGAAATAAAAAGCACACATGACTGTGGACCAAAGGCTAACAAAACCCCTCCTGAGGAGCTGGGATTACAGGCACACGCAACCACACCCAGCTAATTTTTGTATTTTTAGTAGAGACGGGGTTTCGCCATGTTGGTCAGGCTGGTCTCGAACTCCTGACCTCGTGATCTGCCCGCCTTGGCCTCCCAAAGTGCTAGGATTGCAGGCATGAGCCACCGCACCCGGCCTCAGACAGTACATTTTAAGATATTATTAATGTTGGGAAGATGTTAAGTAACATGAGGCTAAAGACTGTAAGTGAGGATCACCTGCTTATTTACTATTACAGTAAGAGCTTACTGATACTTCTAGATATGTAGAGCAGAAAATTCTCTTTCAGAATCAGATTTGTTTTGTTTTGTCTTGTTTTAAACAAAATTAGTGAGACACAATTCACATACTACACAATTATCTATTATTTAAAGTATACAATTCAATTTTTTTTTAGTATATTCACAAAGTTTTACAACCATCATCACAATTTTAGGACATTTTCACCACCCTAAAGAGAAACCTCAAGCCCATTTATCTCTTCCCTGAGACACTGACAACCACTACTCCAACTTCTGTGTATTTGCCAATTCTGGACATTTCATATAAACAGAATCATAAAACGTGGTCTTTGTAATCAGGTTCATTCACCTACTATAATGTTTGCAAGGTTCATCCACACTGAACCGCGTACCAATTCATTCCTTTCTATGGCTAAATAATATTCCAGTATATGGATATACCACATTTTGTTTCACTTTGGAAATATTATGACTAATGCTGTTTTGACATCCATTTATAAGTTTTTGTGTGAAGGTTTATTTTCATTTCTCTTGTTGGGTCACTTGATCTCTCTATTCAACCTTTTGAGGAACTGCCAAACTGTTTTCCAAACTGACTGTATCATTTATAATTCCACCAGCAATATATTACAGTTCCTCTGGCATTTTTTGAGTAGAATGAACTTTGGAGTCAGACTTCAATACAATTCAGGAATTTACAGACTATGTGAACTTGGGTAAGTCACTTAACAAATCATATGCCTTCCTCATCTGTAAAATAAGAATATTATCATCTACTTATATATAGGTAATTTATAGAGCTGTTCTGAGAGATATTAAAGTTAGATGTATGAAAAAGCTCATAGCACAGTGCCTGGCACACAGCAATTCAAGAAATGGTACTACAATTAACACTTCTATTCACATCAGGGCTGTGATTTGCCTGTGAGACATTACCTAAGTCCTCAATTTTTTTTGCTAGAGCTGTTTCATCACCTTCATTTTTTGAGGAGGAAGGGGAAGAGGTAACATGTCTGTCTCTCCAGCCACATCATAGGCTCCCTAATTTATCTTTTCATCCTCCAGCATGCAGCACATTTCCTGACTCATGGCAAGTACTAAGTAATTGCAAAAAAAAAGCATGAGAGAAAAGAAATAAAAGAGAGAAAAAGTTTTTAAAAGATAAAAAGGAAAAAGGGAAGAAAGGAAATGAAGCCTTCCTGATTTCTCCCTCCCTTTCCTAGTCTACACTTCCATCAGTCCCTCCACCTACAGGCCCCAATGAGATTTAATGACCTCTTCCTCCTTTCTCCTGTACAAGCTGCTTAGCCCTTGTTATCAAAATTCCTATGTTGAAACCTAATCCCAAATGTAAGGGTATTTGGAGGTGGGGTGTTTGGAAGGTGATTAGGTTATGAAGGCAGAGAGCCTTCATGAATGGGATCAGTATCCTTATAAATTCGGCCCCAAAGAATCCCTCACCCTTTTGCCTTGTGAGGACACAGCAAAAAGGCACTCTCTATGTACCAGGAAGCAGGCCCTCGCCATAATGAATCTGGGTTCCTTGATCTTGAATTTCCCAGCCTCTGTCTATCTATCTGTCTGTCTGTCTGTCTGTCTATCTGTCTGTCTACCTACCTACCTACCTACCTACCTACCTACTTACTTATCTATTAATTTATTTGAGACAGTTTCACTCTTGTTGCCCACGCTGGAGGGCGGTGGTGCGATCTTGGCTCACCGAAACCTCCACCCCCCGGGTTCAAGCGATTATCCTGTCTCAGCCTCCCGAGTAGCTGGGATTACAGGTATGCACCACCATGCCTGGCTAAGTTTGTATTTTTAGTAGAGACAGGGTGTCTCCATGTTGGTCAGGCTGGTCTCAAACTCCCGACCTCAGGTGATCCGCCCACCTTGGCTTCCCAAAGTACTGAGATTACAGGCGTTAGCCACTGCACCCGGACAAATTTCTCAGCTTCTAGAACTGTGAGAAATAAATTTCTGTTGTTTATAAGCCACCTAGATTATGGTATTGATTATAGCAGCCTGAAGAGACTAAGGCAGGCCTTACACTACAATAAAAAAATGAGGCCAGGCGCAGTGGCTCATGCCTGTAGTCCCAGCACTCTGGGAGGCGGAGGCAGGCGGATCACGAGGTCAGGAGATGGAGACCATCCTGGCTAACACGGTGAAAGCCTGTCTCTACTAAAAATACAAAAAATTAGCCGGGTGTGGTGGCACGCACCTGTAATCCCAGCTACTCAAGACGCTGAGGCAGAATTACTTGAACCCGGGAGGCGGAGGTTGCAGTGGGATGAGATCACGCCACTGCACTCCAGCCTGGGCGACAGAGCAAGACTCTGTCTCAAAAAAAAAAAAAAAAAAAAAAAAAAGGATAAAACTGTAGTACAACTACTGTTTACATCAACAGTGTGTTTGTGTGTGTACACACACACCCCCCACCCCCCATATCTATATGTATGTATAAATTAAATTTTCCCTGCTGGACCACGACCACATGTTTTTAGAGTCAGAGACTGAGCCTTGGTCATCTTTATGATCTCCGTAGAGGCCATAACATACATCAAGTTTTGTTCAAAGAAGGCCATACTTAAAAAGTTTACTTAATACATAAAGACTTTGAGTAACAGCATTATTCTGACCTTAGGCCTAACAAAGAAACCAACCAAGTGAAGCAAGGGACATATGACAACTGAATAAATGTAACAAGACACAGCTGGGGGAAGTGATCTCTCTTCTTACATTCAGGGCTATATTTCTTGAATGGTCCATTCTAAAGACAGCCCTGAGCATTTACTATCTACTCAGTATGTACCAGACATATGTACACAAGACAAAGCAAAAAGCAAGCAAGGCCCCTAGCTCTATGGAGCTTACAGCCCAGTAGAGAGCATTTGCCTGCCATCCTGAAGACTCTAATCTCACTCCCACTCCAGAAATTTCATTTCTGCAATTGCTTAATTCATTAAATAAGTATTTATCAAGCCCTCGCTACATGTCAAGTCTACCCTAGACACTGGGAACATAGGAATAAATAACACAAGGTCCCTGCTCTTCATGAATTTTATTTTAACCAATTCTACAAAGATGCATTTCTTTGCCAATAATTCTGTGAAATACCCGTATGCTCTAACTTTTAAATAAATTTTAATAGTAACATGTGTACATAAGCTTAAAAAGTAAAAAAAGAATGAAATGGATTATGATGAATAAAGAATCCCATTGCCTTCTTCCCTATCCCTAATCTCCCTTCCCAGAGGCAAATATTCCCCAAATCTTACAGGCATTCCCTCCAGTATTGAAGACAATGGTCCTCTCGTATCTGAGGGAGATTGGTCCCAGGACCCCCGATGGATACCAAACTCTGCAGATGCTCAAGCCCTTTATATAAAATGGCTTAGTATTTGCAGAAAACCTATGTACATACTCTCATATACTTTAAATCATCTCTAGACTACTTGTAGTACCTAATACAATGTAATGTTATATAAGACACAGTGACTCACGCCTGTAATCCCAGCACTTTGGGAGGCCGAGGTGGGAGGATCACGAAGTCAGGAGTTTGAGACCAGCCAGTTTGAGACCAGCCTGGCCAACAAGATGAAACCCTGCCTCTATTAAAAATACAAAAATTAGCAGCGCATGGTGGCGGGCACCTGTAATCCCAGCTACTCAGAAGGCTGAGGCAGGAGAATTGTTTGTACCCAGGAGGCAGAGGTTGCAGTGAGCTGAGATCCCGCCACTGCACTCCAGCCTGGGCGACAGAGCAAGATTCTGTCTCAAGAAAAAATAAATAAATTAATTAATTAATAAACAGTAATTGTGCTACAGTTTTACTCATTTTTTTAATTGTAGTATTGTTGTTTTTATTGTTTATTTTTCCTGATATTTTCCATGCAGTTGGCTAAACCCAAGAATGTGGAACCTGCAGACATAGAGGGCCAACTATAATATACTTTATATGACTATTTCTTGGTTATTAATTTTATAAATTGTTTATTGAATTTCTAGCATACTATCATCAGATAACTAAACTATTCCACCCCTCCTACCCTACTCTCACCCAGTCCTCCAACATAATTATGCAGTATTTTGTGTTTTTATCAAGAGGATGGTCACTGAAATTCCAGAAATAGATAAGACCTCCTAAAGAGAAGGTGTAATCAGAGAAAAGCAGAAGGCCAAGAATTATTATTATTATTATTATTATTTTTTTTTTTTTTAATTTTGAGACAGAGTTTCGCTCTTGTTGCCCAGGCTGGAGTGCAATGGTGCGATCTCGGCTCACTACAACCTCCGCCTCCCAGGTTCAAGCGATTCTCCTGCCTCAGACTCCCAAGTAGCTGGAATTACAGGTGTGCGCCACCACGCCTGGCTAATTTTTTGTATTTAGTAGAGACGGGTTTTGCCATGTTCGTCAGGCTGGTCTTGAACTCCTGACTTCAGGTGATCCACCCACCTTGGCCTCCCAAAGTGCTGGGATTACAGGCATGAGCCACCGTGCCTGGCCTTAAAATTTTTTAAATACTGAAATGTATTGGAGGAAAGAGGTAGTTAATGAAGGAGATAAAGAAGAGAAAGAGCCAGAGGAAAGAAATTAAAGAATATGTGTGGGGGATATAAGAGGACCAAGAAGGAAATGTCTGATTTGATTGATTTTCTTGTGTGTTAATGAGAGGCTAGTAGTAAAAGGACCCGTTCTACTTTGTATTTTTCCATTTGAATGGAAATATGAGGACTTCAGAGGACTTCCAGAGCATCTCCTTATTCTTCTTGAGGAGAGATAAAGAGAATTCAGACATTCCGAATCCAAACAAAAATCTGGCCTTAATGAGGATTAAAAAAAAAAAAAAAATCAACATGGCTTTTCTATACTCTCACAACATTTCTGGTACACAATTTATGAGTTGTCCACACCAAGCAATCCTTCAGTTCTCCACGGACATCAGTTGAACATCCTATAATTCTAACACTAACTACCCATAGTTAATGTAGACCCCAAAGGTAAAGGGCTCAGTCCCACAAGACTGCCTCCCACTTCAGATGCCAATTGCAAGTAGTGGGTCCTCAGGCTAACCACAACTTTTGTCAGTTTGGCTACAAATCAGAGGTTCCCATCACCCCTTCTTCTGATTCAATAATTTGCTACAATGGCTCATAAAACTCAAGGAAACATCTATAGTCATGCATCGCTTAATGATGAGAATACATTCTGAGAAATGCATGGTTAGGTAACTGAATCATTGTGCGAACATCATACCAGAGAGTTACGCTATACGGAATACTTAGACAACAGGATATAACCTACTGCCCCTAGAGCACAAACCTGTATAGCACACGTTACTGTACTGAATACTGTAGGCAACTGCAACACAATGGTATTTGTGTATCAAAACACATCTAAACATAGAAAAGGTACGGTAAAAATACAGTATTATAATCTCAGGGGACCAGTCATATACGTAGTCCCTCTTTGACAAAAACACCATTATGTGGCACAAGACCGCACTTTTGTTTACTGGTTTACTATAAAGGTTAAAGATGAACAGCCAATGAAAGAGGCGCATGGGGTTAAGATATGGAGGAAAGGGGAATGGGCAGAGCTTCCATGCCCTTTTTAGGCACACCATCCTCCCAGCACCTCAATGTCTTCACCAACCCAGAAGCTCTCCAAACTCTATTATTTAGGATTCTTATGGAGATTTCCTTAGGTAGGCATGACTGATAAAAATCACTGGCCATTGGTAACTGAACTCAGTCTCCAGCCCCTCTCCTCTCTCTGGAGGGATGCTGGGTTGAAAGTTCCAACACTCAAATTGCATGACTGGTTCCTTTGGCAACCACCAGCCCTCATCTAGAAACTGTCAAGGGGCCCACCAAGACTCACTTCATTAGCAGAAACTCAGGTATAGCTGAAAGGAGCTAATTACAAATTAAGACGTTCCTCTCACCCCAATCACTCAGGAAATTCCTAGGGTTTTAGGACCTCTGTGCCAGGAATTAGGGATGAAGAACAAATATATATTTTTTATTACATCACATTATCACAGTGGTCCACTCCTTGAGTTGTGAGATAAATAATCTAATTTCCTTCGTATTCTCCCATGGCTTAATATTAATCTGGGTATTAACTTTTTTTTTTTTTTTTTTTGAGACAGAGTCTCACTCTATTGCACAGGCTGGAGTGCAATGGCACGATCTCGGCTTACTGCAACCTCTGCCTCCCAGGTTCAAGTGATTCTCCTACCTCAGCCTCCCAAGTAGCTGGGATTACAGGGGTGTGCCATTATGCCTGGCTAATTTTTGTGTTTTTAGTGGAAACGGGGTTTCACCGTGTTGGCCAGGCTGGTCTGGAACACCAGACCTCGTGATCCACCTGCTTTGGCGTCCCAAAGTGCTGGCATTACAGGCGTAAGCCACCGCGCCTAGCCGAGTATTAACTTTCTTATCCACTCATAACTTCCCATTTTACAAGAGACAAGGGTAAAATTCAAAGAAATACTATTGGCCAGGCGCGGTGGCTCACGCCTGTAATCCCAGCGCTTTGGGAGGCAGAGGCAGGCGGGTGGATCACGAGGTCAAGAGATCGAGACCATCCTGGCCAACATAGTGAAACCCTGTCTCTACTAAAAATACAAAAATTAGCTGGGCGTGGTGGTGTGCGCCTGCAGTCCCACTTACTCGGGAGGCTGAAGCAGGAGAATCACTTGAACCCAGGAGGCAGAGGCTGCAGTGAGCCAAGATCCAGCCTGGAGACACAGTGAGACTCAAAAATCAAACAACAAAAACAAAACAAAAAAACAAAGAAATACTATTTCAGCCATTCAGGAGAAAATGCCAGTTACACATATGGTAAGCATGAGTCATCACTATTTATTACTATTTATTATAACTATTATTTTCACTATTACCATTTATGATAACTAAACATAACACACTTATTTTACAATTTAGTACCTATAGGAATTTAAATCTCTAGGCTAAGAAACCTGAAATCTCTAATATCTTCCCTAACTATTAAATAAGATGAGAAGGTAAATTGCTGCTGTGATTTCTAGCATAGAGGAAAGATTGATATTCACAGTGGAGATGAGAGAAGAATGATAGCTACCAGAGGCTGGGGAGGGTAGAGGAGGGGCTGGGTGGGGGAAGTAAGGATGGTTAATGGGTACAAAAAAAATAAATGAGCAAGATCTAGTATTTGATAGCACAACAGGGTGACTATAGTCAACATAAGTTTAATTATACATTCTAAAATAACTAAAAACAGTATAACTGGATTGTAACACAAAGGATAAATGCTTGAGGTGATGGATACCCCCCCTTACCCTAATGTGATTATTAGGCATTGTATGCCTGTATCAAAATATCTCATGTACCCCCATAAATATATATACCTACTAGGTACCCACAAAAATTAAAATTTAAAAATTTTTAAAAAAGAAAACATAGGGCCGGGCACAGTGCTCACGCCTGTAATCCCAGCACTTTGGGAAGCCAAGATGGGCAGATCACTTGAGGTCAGGAATTCGAGACCAGGCATCATGGTGGACACCTGTAATCCTAGCTACTCCAGAGGCTGAGGCAGGAGAACTGGTTGAACCTGCGAGGCGGAAGTTGTAGTAAGCCGAGACTGTGCCACTACACTCCAGCTTGGAAAACAGAGTGAGACTTTGCCTCAAAAAAAAAAAAAAAAGAAAAAGAAAATATAAATGACTTTGGATATACACAAATGTTAAACTTTTCTCAAAAGAAAAATTAAAGTAAAAATGACACCTTGTCACCCACCAAATCAATAAAAAGCAAGAAGTTTGATAACACACTATATTGGAGAAGGTATGAAAAAAACAGGCTCTCAAACATTGCTAGTAGTAGATATATAAATTAGTACATCTTCTAAAAAGAGTAATTTGGCAGTTAACTGACTCAGTGAAAAATACATATAACTTTTAGGCCAGGCACGGTGGCTCATGCCTGTAATCCCAGACTTAGGGAGGCTGAGGCAGGTGGATCACAAGGTAAGGAGATGGAGACCATCCTGGCCAACATGGTGAAACCCCATCTCTACTAAAAATACAAAAATTAGCTGGGCGTGGTGGCACGTGCCCATAATCCCAGCTACTTGGGAGGCTGAGGCAGGAGAATGGCTTGAACCTGGGAGGCGGAGATTATAGTGAGCCGAGATCATGCCACTGCACTCCAGCTTGCCGACAGAGCAAGACTCTGTCTGAGAAAGGGGAGGGGAGGAGGGAGGGGAGGGGAGGGGAGCGGGAGGGGGAGAGGGAGGGGAGGGGGAGAGGGAGGGGAGGGGAGGGGGAGGGGAGGGGAGGGGGAGGGGAGGAGGAGGAGAGGGGAGGGGAGGAGGAGGGGGAGGGGAGGAGGGGGAGGGGAGGGGAGGAGGAGGGGGAGGGGGAGGGGAGGGGAGGGGAGGGGAGGAGGAGGGGGAGGGGAGGGGAGGAGGAGGGGGAGGGGAGGGGAGGGGGAGGGAGAGGGCTCAGGAGGAGGAGGGGGAGGGCTCAGGAGGAAGAGGAGGAGGGCACAGGAGGAAGAGGGGGAGGACTTTTATTTTTTGAGATGGAGTTTCACTCTTGTTGCCCAGGCTGGAGTGCAATGGCGCCATCTTGGCTCACCACAACCTCCGCCTCCCGGGTTCAAGCGATTCTCCTGCCTTAGCCTCCCAGGTAGCTGGGATTACATGCATGTGCCACCAGGCATGCCTGGCTAATTTTGTATTTTTAGTAAAGATGGGGTTTTTCCATGTTGGTCAGGCTGGTCTCAAACTCCTGACCTCAGGTGATCCGCCCATCTCAGCCTCCCAAAGTGCTGGGATTAGGGGCATAAGCCACCGTGCCCAGCCTACATGTAACTTTTAAACCAGATATTCCAATCCTAAAAGTGCATCTCACAAATATACTTGGCCCTCAAACTGATGTGTGTACAAATTATGCATCACGGTTTATTGCATGCCTCTCAAGATTAGAACTGGCTCCATGAGGGCAGGAAATTCCCTTGCCTTATACATTATATCCCAAGTGGAAAGAATAGTGCCTGGCACATAGCAGGTAATCAATATTTGCTCAACAGAATGAGTAAAATCAATTATTTTAAAGGTTTAAATGCCCACCAATAAGAGAATACTCTGCAACTATAAGTGGAGGGTGGGTGGGAAGAGGAAGCTCTTTATGTACTGATAAAGAATAAGCTCCACTATATACTGTCACAGAAACAAAGCAATGTGTGGAACAGCATAGTGGGCCACCACTGTGGAAAAAAGTGGGGGCTGGCGGAGGTACAGATGTATAGAAACTGATCACACTGTCTCTAAGTCTAGGGAGAACAACGAAGCAGGACAGCCATCAAAGAAAGTCTTTTCACTGTATGCTTTTTCCTATTTTTAAAATTTTGAACCATGCGAATATATTACCTATTTAAAAAATAAACTTTAGAAAAGAGATTGGTCTTACTCTAAATTACAGTGGTTATAATATGAAGCAGATTCTTAAACATACTTGAGGGTGCCAAGTTGAAATGCAAGGCAAACACGAGAGTAGTAATTTTTAAATGAGATGTGACCTATACCTAAGAATTATTTGTATTCCAAAACAAAAAGTAAAAATTAGGTAGAAATTTACTCTAATAATTTATATTATTCTGTGAAGTCAATATAGTTGTTTGAATAACAGGCATCATTTAGAGGGAGAAACTGAATTTGAAAAAACAATAGTTAATGATCAGTACTGGTTCTTAAATGTTCAAAGACACTGAACATGCCTTGGCCTTACTGAATGGAGGTTTTTTTGTTTTTTTTTTTTTTGAGATGGAGTCTCGCTCTGTCGCCCAGGCTGGAGTGGCTGGAGTGCAGTGGCGCAATCTCGGCTCACTGCAAGCTCCGCCTCCCGGGTTCACGTCATTCTCCTGCCTCAGCCTCCCGAGTAGCTGGGACTACTAGCGCCTGCCACGACGCCCGGCTAATTTTTTGTATTTTTTGTAGAGACGGGGTTAGCCGGGATGGTCTCGATATCCTGACCTCGTGATCCGCCCACCTCAGCCTCCCAAAGTGCTGGGAGTACAGGCATGAACCACCGCGCCCGGACTCTGAATGGAGTTTTTATACACCACAAACCTAATCTAGTTCTTTGCAACTCTTTTTGTATCCATGAGAACCTATAGATTTTTACTTCCTAAAAAAGCACTTGTTTCAAAATGGCAAAACAATTCATTTAAATGTTAAGCTTCCTATATGAAGCTATAGGCACCTAATATTAAGGATAGACTCTGCGTGTATATTCATAGTTGTATAACGAAGTTTATAGATAAATCTTTCATTCAAATTAGGCTTTTATCAAAATTAAGTTGTAGCAGGATGTTTTGGTAAGGGAGATGCCAAGAACGTAAAGAGTGGGTAGAAAAGTAAAATATTGAGAAAGCGCATTGCAAAAATATCTAGGGAAGTCAAATGATCTCAATGGGAAAGCTGACATTAAACAGTGATAATCCAAAGAAGAAGAGACTTCAATTCAGTTTAGAAAGAGCTTAGCCATTCAGCTCCTTTTCTGAAAGATAACTGCCTATTATTAAAATAGTAATGACAGACTCATATAGCATAGTCTAGATTATCATATTAGATTCATTTATACCCATTTTCCTTCTATTATTTGTGGAAAATATATAACTTACAGATGCAATAGTAAGAAACACTTACAATCGTGGCTGGGCGCAGTGGCTCACACCTGTAATCCCAACACTTTGGGAGGCCAAGGCAGGCGGATCATGAGGTCAGGAGATCGAGACAATCTTGGCTAACATGGTGAAACCCCGTCTCTACTAAAAATACAAAACATTAGCCGGGTGTGATGGCAGGCGCCTTGTAGTCTCAGCTACTTGGGAGGCTGAGGCAGAAGAATGGCGTGGACCCGGGAGGCAGAGCTTGCAGTGAGCCCAGATAGCACCACTGCACCCCAGCACGGGCGACAGAGCGAGACTCCTCAAAAAAAAAAAAAAAAGAATGGGAACATAAGTATAAGTAATATAAAATGGATAATCATCCATCCTTTAGTTTTGCCATGGCAACCAGGGTCAGTAATCTTTGAAAGCTGTTTTCTGACTTCCTAGTTCTAAAACAGAGAAGGCAGTTTTCTACCACCAGAGAAGCCAAAGGTCAGACCCTTCCTTTTTCCCTCTTAGCTATTCCTATGCAGATAAACATTTGAGGAGGCAAATAGGATATGATGAGTGGCTGCTTAACAAGGCCACTTGGGCTGCAGTGGCAGGACCAGGGAGAGAATTCATGTGTCAATCTTACTATCAAAGATGCCACTCCCCAACCAACATCAGACCAGTCATACAATGCATTTGGTTTTGTCTCAACATATCTTACAACTAAAATATCTTCTCATCAATTCTTGGTTCTTTATGAAGATGATGCAAGTGAGCCTAATATAAGTAAACCAACTCAGAGGAAAAATCTACATAGCTTGGTCAGTTATAGTTACTGGGTATCTCACCTAAAATTAGTCCCACATCACTGGTTGTAAAATGTTACCTTCCATCTAGGAAACAAATCATTTTCACCTGAGCTCAAAGCTTTCTAAGGACAACATTCTAAAAAACAAAGGAGGAAAGTCAGATCAGACAAATTTATAGAAGAAGCAAGGTTGAAATAAAAAAAAAAAAAAAAAGAGCAGACAAATCAATACTACTAGCTGACAGGCTGAGCTAGGTGCTGACAAGGAGGACAAAAATCAACAAAATATGGTCCTTATTTTTAAGCAGCTTTCAACTTAGGAAGAGAAACAAAACCTAAATGTTCAGCTAATAACCCTAAAGTAACTTGTCAAGACGGTTTACTTCAGACTGCAAGTGCAAGGCAATTCAGTGAGTCTATTAAAGACGGAGGAAAAGTCTTAAGAGGTAGGTCTTAAAAGAGGAGGAAGAAGAATGATATAGTAGCCAATGCTAATTCTTAGGCAGGAGTCTGTGAAGCCTAAGAAATTTTACAAAAAGGTTTGTAGGCATGAATGTACCATTTTTCTGTAGAGGATGTTGGTTGTTTTGGGTTCTTTGACACTGAGTCTCACTCTGTAGCCCACGATGCAGTGCAGTGGCGCAATCACAGCTCACTGCAGCCTCAACCTCCTGGGCTCAATCAATCTTCCAGCCTCAGCCTCTCCAGTAGCTGGGACTACAAGTGTGTGCTACCAGGCTCAGCTAATTTTTTATTTTTTGCAGAGATAGGGTCTATGTTGCCCAGGCTGGTCTCTCAACTTCTGGGCTCAAGAGATCCTCCCGTCTCAGTTTCCCAAAGTGCTGGGATTACAGGAGTGAGCCACCATGTCCAGCCAAGGGTGTTGCTTTTTATCAGACCGTCAAAGTAGTCCAGGATTCTCAAAAGGTAGATCCAATACTCTAAATAAGCTTGTCCAACCCGTGGCCCATGGGCTGCATGCAGCCCAGGAAGGCTTTGAATGCAGCCCAACACAAATTCATAAACTTTCTTAAAACATTAAGACTTTTTTTGTGATTTTTTTTTTTAAAGCTCATCAGCAATCGTTAGTGTTAGTGTATTTTATGTGTGCCCCAAGACAATTCTTCTTCTTCCAATGTGGCCCAGGGAAGCCAAAAGATTGGAAAACCCTGTTCTAAAATATTCAAGATTCCTCCCTCCACATCTTATCCCAACACACACCTACAAGCAGAAGAGTTTCAGTACATTCAGTGTTTTTGTCTACAATCGCAAAGCTTTCACAGTGCTGAACAGACCTAGATAGGTTAGCACACTCAGGCATTTACTTATGCAAAGCTAAAAAGGGAGTGGGATGACAATGCTATTTCTACCTGAAAGAAAGAATCTCCTCTTACCCAGCTGAATAGGTGAGAGACTTGACATCTTCCCCTGTTTGGGAAGAGATGTCCTCTCTCCTCCTCTCACTACCTTAGAGAGCTAGGGGCCTAGAGAAGGGCAAACAATACATGGGGCAAAAAATTTTACAACATGGACATTAGAGCTTAAGAACTATTATCAGAGATTTCTCTCAGCCTTGAGTACTGCTAAACACACATTTATATTAAGTGCTCTCTACTCTCACAAACTAGAAGAAGAGGTTAAAATAAGCCACAGGGGCCACCTCATATTATCATACTTCGGATCTATGCAGAATAGAGCTATGCATGAAAAGCAATGAGGGCGGGGTGGGAGGGGACTACTGAATTCAAATAAACAAGAAGTGATTTTTTGAAATAGAACACAAAAATTATATTCTAGCTAATTCTAACATCACAAGAAGTGATTTTTAAAACAGAATACAAAAATTATATTCAAGCTAATTCTAACATCACTGGCAGGAAAAACATTTTACTTGCTAATAGTATATGTAGACCTAGATGTGAGATGTGAAAAAGAAAAAGATTTTGCAGTAAGACAGGCTTGAGTTTTAATCCTTGTCCTTCTATTCACTGGCTGTGAAACCTCAGATCTTGAACAAGTGACCCTCATTTTTTTTTTCCTTACCTTCAAACAGGTGTGGCACCTATGACATGAGGTTGCTGTGAAGCTTATATGACGTATGTAAAGAACACAGCACTGTGACACAGAAAATGGTTAATAAGTGGTTATTCCTATATCAATAGAAAATAGCCAGGCATGGTGGCTCACGTCTGTAATCCCAGCACTTCGGGAGGCTGAGGTGGGAGGATCACTAGAGGTCAGGAGTTAAAGACTAGCCTGACCAACACGGCAAAACCCCGTCTCTTACTAAAAACACAAAAATTAGCCGGGCATGGTGGCACACACCTTTAGTCCCAGCTACTAGAGAAATCCCTTGAACCTGGGAGGTGGAGGTTGTAGTGAGCCGAGATTATATCACTGTACTCCAGCCTGGGCAGCAGAGTGAGACTCTGTCTCCAAAAAAAAAAACATTTATCAATAGAAAATGCTAAAAGTACCAATCTCCTTTCTCCAAATCACCACAAATTTGTCTGGCATAATTTGTAACTGAGAAAATTTTATTGGTATCCATTGATATCTATATACTATTTATTATACAGCCTGCCTTAAAGTTACTGACATGGGCCAGGCACTGTGGCTCATGCCTGTAATCCCAGCACTTTGGGAAGCTAAGGTGGGCAGATCACTTGAGGTCAGGAGTTCGAGGCCAGCCTGGCCAACATGGTGAAACCCTGTCTCTACTAAAAATACAAAAATTAGCCAGGTGTGGTGGCTCGTGCCCGTAATCCCAGGTATTTGGGAGGCTGAAGCAGGAGAATCGCCTGAATCTGGGAGGTAGAGGTTGCAGTGAGCTGAGATCATGCCACTACACTACAGCCTGGGCGACACAGCAAGACTCTGTCTCAAAAAAAGAAAAACTGGCAGGGCGCAGTGGCTCACGCCTGTAACCTGTAATCCCAGCACTTTGGGAGATGGGTGGATCACCTGAGGTCAGGAGCCTGACCAAATGTCAAAACCCAGTCTCTACTAAAAATACAAAATTAGCCGGGTGTGATGGCAGGTGCCTGTATTCTCAGCTACTAGGGAGGCTGAGGCAGGATAATCACTTGAACCTGGGAGGCAAAGGTTGCAGTGAACCAAGATTGTGCCATTGCACTCCAGCCTGGGCAACAAGAGTGAAACTCCATCTCAAAAAAAAAAAAAAAAAAAAGAAAAGAAAAGAAAAAGTTACTGACATGGAAAAGTTACCAAAATATATTGTTAAGTGGGAAAAAAAAGCAAGCTGCAGAACAATAAATAAGGCCCTGTTATCTAAACATACAGACTAGAAATACATACAAACTGCTCACAGTAATTATCCTTGAAAAGGACAATGGAACTGAGGACACATTGATCTATTTCGTATTGTTTGCATCTTCTACAATATTAAGCACTATCTGCTAAATTAAAAACCAATAACAAAAGGAAAAAACCACTAGTAAAATGAAAATTATTCATACAAGGCACTTACATAATCTCAGATACTTTGGGAGGCCGAGCTGGGTGGATCACGAGGTCAGTTTTAACCTTCCTATGCAACACTTTTTTTCCCCCCAAATGCCTCATGGTCTGACAGTCTTGAAAACTCCATGGGCAGACACATTTTTACTCCACCTGCCTGACAATCTAATACAGTCAAGGCTAAGTTGAGCCTGGCTCCTTTAACCCCCACAGTGACTATGGAGTAGGAGAGTAGGGTCCTGGTAGGAAAAAGGGTGTTAGAAGAAAAGATGAGAAAGAAAAAGCTCCAAGGAAAAGAACATACCCTTTTCTACTTTGTAATGTACTAAGGTTACAAAAAGGCCTTTGTCCATCCCAGCAGACACTTATTGTGACCTTAGCTATTTATATGCAACACAAACTCTCCAAGAATGTCAGCTAAGTGAAAGATAAAATTTACATAATTTCATTTTGCAGGCTTTTGATCTGTTCCGGGTTACTAAATTATCAATTTTTTTTTTTTTTTTTTTTTTTGATGGAGTCTCACTCTGTCACCCAGGCTAGAGTGCAATGGCACGATCTCAGCTCACTGCAACCTCCGCCTCCCAGGTTCACACGATTCTCCTGCCTCGGCCTCCTGAGGAGCTGGGATTACAGGCATGAGCCACCATGCTGGCTAATTTTTCTATTTTTAGTAGAGCGGGGTTTCACCACACTGGCTGGGCTGGTCTTGAACTCCTGACCTCGTGATCCACCCAGCTCAGCCTCCCAAGTGCTGGGATTACAGGCATGAGCCACTGTGCCTGGCCCCAAATCTTTTAAAATACTGATTATAATATCACCTAGGATGGATTTCACCAAACACTACAAAGGTCTAAGATGCATTCATGTACATACTCCTCAATTAAAAACAACAACTTGTGCACCTCTTTCAAAAAGGCTTGCTTTGGGAAGTTAATACTATTGCTCTATGACACCTCAAGTCCATCTAAATTAGCCTGGGAATTGACCTTCTGTTCAAAGAAATCACAGCTATTTAAGGAATGACAACTTCTAAGAAAGAGTATTTTCTAGTATATTAAGGCATTTGTACTTCCAAACTGATTTACAGTGAACATTAGATTATAAACCCATTTATTATCACTGAATATTAGCCTACTCTTAGACACGAATGATAATTCTTTCTGAATACATCAGTTTAACCTTGTCATTCCCCTACATAGGAACCATCAATAGCTTCCTCCTACTTATAAGCGGGGGTGGGGGGGAAGTCAAATCTGTCCATCAGGCATTCCAATCTTCCTAATCTCATCACTACCAACTCTTGCCAAAGCCTTAGCTCAAACTGGCTGTCAATTTCCTGTTCTTTGAACTCACCGTAATCTGACTGAATGTTCTCATACTATTAGACCCATCTTTAAAACTCTACCTCAATTCTGCCATCCCTCAATATCCAACTCAAGCCTCAAAAAAGCTAGATGGTATCATCTCCCCTATGAACTTTTAGCAATGACTAACTACTATTGGAGCTTGGGGGTTCACTAAATAAAATCCCTTCCCTCCATCCACCTACCCACTCATTTCCGGAATAAGGGAGAAATATGACCAAAAAAGTCAGATAGTGACCAAACTGTCAGCTTTATTATAAAGCTCATATTTTAAAAATACATTAAAAATTAAAGACACCTGCCAGGCGCAGTGGCTCACGCCTGTAATCCCAGCACTTTGGGAGGCCGAGGCGGGCGGATCATGAGGTCAGGAGATCGAGACCATCCGGGTTAACATGATGAAACCCCATCTCTATTAAAAATACAAAAATTAGCCGGGTGTGGTGCCACGCCCTATAGTCCCAGCTACTCGGGAGGCTGAGGAAGGACAATCACTTGAACCTGGAAAGCAGAGGTTGCAGTGAGTCGAGATCGTGCTATTGCACTCTAGCCTGGTGACAGAGCGAGACTCCATCTCAAAAAAAAAAAAAAAAAAATTAAAGACACAAAAACAATGGGTTTCCTAAAATTGCATCCTGGAATTGAGCAATTCGCTCACCCAATAACAGTAGCAGTTGGAAAACCATAGGCCTACCCACATAGAGATCTGTTTCTGGAAAATTTGCAGCTTCCAAGAATAGGCTACAAGTGGCTGGCTCCTAAGCCCTGCCTAGTTCCTCACCCAAATTCTTCAATGAGATTAGTAAGTCCTCCTCTGGGCAAAGAGAAGCCAAGGGAATCACACAGTGATGTCCCTCCACATGGAAATGTGACCCTAGGAGAAAAGAGGTGTCCATCCCCCAGTTACGGCTTTGTTTCAAACACAGGCTTATGCCACTTCTATGGATGCCTTAAAACGTTATTTTTAAGTATCACACTGTTTTTAATATGTTTGTTATCTCCACATAGATTAAGCTCCTAGAAAGTGAAATATTAAATGGATTGTCCACAGGCATAGTGATGGCAAGACTTGGAGTGGGGACAGCAACACTGGGAGCCAGATAATAAAATCTCTGATGAACTGAGGGGTGTAGGATGAAAGAAATATCTGTGCCTAGAGCTTTAGAAGAAGACGGCAAAAAGGGGCTATAGGGAAAAATAGCATAAACCTCAAAGACCGATTTTCACACGAAGATATTAAAGCAATGGCTGAAAGTTGCAAGAGTGAGAAAAATGTCAATGCTATATATTTACATTAAAAAGGAAAAACAAAGCAATTCTATCTTTATATTATTTATATGCACAATACAACAACCACTCAGTTGTTGGGACACAGAAGACTCAAATGACAAAATGACAATTAGGAATCACTACAAATAAAGACTTAACTAACATTCAATGCTGGAAAATTATTTCAAGCCATCAAACCATATAGACCAGAAAGCAACAAAAAGAATGTAATTAAAATGCAAAAAAGAAATGAACTTAAACGCTGAAAGGCAGGCATAACCATTGAACTGAAAAAAATAGGATGGTAAACAGACTCATCCATCTGGTTTCCATGACTAATGGGAACAGAAATGCTCAGGGAGAGCGAGTGGAGAGAAAACAGGAGGTTACGGATAAGAACCTGGTGAATATACACAGAAGACAGGTGTTGCAAATTGAAATGTACAGAGACAAAATTAACTACAGTCAACTTTTGGCTAATGAAGGAGTGAAGTCACTTGACAGAACCAAGCAGGCTGGAGCCAGCATGTTCCCCTCCCAGAAGAGCAGCTCTAATGATCACTGCCACAGGAAAATGGCCACCCAAGTACAGCCAGGACATCTTCTCCCCAAAAAGGCCACACATTCAGATTTTAAATATTTTTATTGTTAGCAACTACAATAATGTTTTCAAAACACTCTGAGGGCCAATAAAACATCTGCAAACAAGATTTGACAGTCAGCTAGCCATTCTTGATTTAGGACATGGACAAAGAAAAAGCCACAAAAGCACCTGAAAAGAAGTAATTTAAAAAAAGGACAGTGAATGGTCAGGATAGAACAGTTCACTGAAACCAAAGGCAAAGGGTTTCAAGAAAAAAAAAAAATGAGGGTTGGGGGATGGGAGAGCATCAGGAAGAACAGCTAATGAATGCTGGGCTTAATACCGAAGTGATGGGTTAATCTGTGCTGCAAACCACCAAGTCACACGTTTACCTATGTAACAAACCTGCATTTCCTGCACTTGTACCCTGGAACTTAAAAGCTGAAGAAAAAAAAGAAGAGTGATTAATAGGAAGTTCAATTAAAAATCAAGACAAAGGCCAGGTGTGATGGCTCATGCCTGTAATCCCAGCACTTTGGGAGGTCAAAGCAGGCAGATCATTTGAGGTCAGGAGTTTGAGACCAGCCTGACCAACATACTGAAAACCCATCTCTACCAAAAATACAAAAAGTAGCCAGAAGTGGTGGTGCACACCTGTAGTCCCAGCTACTTGGGAGGCTGAGGTGGGAAAATCACTTGAATCCAGCAGGCAGAGGTTGCAGTGAGCTGAGATCGCACCACTGCACTCCAACCTGGGTGACAGGAGTGAAAACCCTGTCTCAAAAAAAGATTTGAATAAATAAGGGAATACCACATCTCTCAAATAAAATGCCGTTAGTGCTCTTTAGTAACCTGAAAATTTAAAATAGTTTCATACTGCAGCTTTAAGAGCCATTCTCTTTTTTTTTTTTTTTTTTTTTTGAGACCCATCCGTGATCACCAGAGATTCTGGTTAATCCATTATCCCTCAGACCCAAACAAATCCTGCATAAACTACAAAGGCTCAGATCTCCTGGACTATGCTAGGGGACCCAGAACACCTGGAGCCCCACTGGGGTTCAGCATCCACAAGGGTGACACTTCACCGTCTTTTGCGATGGGACAGTCTGTTGTGACATGATGCTTCCACTCTAGAATGACAGAGAAGGTACGCACTTACAGACAACCTATCAGCAATAAATAGCAAGTACTGGAACCAAAGAACAGAAAAAAATCCAGGTAGAATGAAGTTGATCATGAAATGCTTTCTGGGAAAATTTGAACGTAGCAGAGAAGTTGAACATGGTAAGGATAAAGACAAGAGTCATACAAAGTAGATTTTGTGGCCATGTGCCCCCAATCTTGAGACAGTATGATTTCATGTTTTTCTTTTCAATCATTACTTATTTCTTGCATTCTTTTTCATATTAATAATTTTACAACTAAATTCCTTCATCAGACCTTCTACACCATTTGAGTTTGGATAACTGGTCACCATATGTATGAAAGCAATGGAACCCACACGGGTATAGAGATGCTTATGAATAAATTGGAGTTGGGATGAGAGAGAGTGAAACAGTCCATGCTAAGACAGGGGAATCAAACCATAAGCCAGAACCACTGGAGGATGGTGAAGGGGAGAGAGAACTAGCTGGTAAAAGACTCCTCTAAAGTAAGGAGGCATGCAGCTCTCTGAAAAGCCAGCCGACAACTCCTTACTCCAGTTTTTCAATCTACTACTTCAAATTGCCAGCTGATATCAAGGAGTGCCACAAGACACCATAAGGTGTCACAAAACACCACAGCTTTAACATGTCACCTGAAATGACAGCCTAGGGAAAAATGTATTCAGATTCTTCTCCCTTTCAACTATCAGGCTCAAACGATTCACCCTGATGTGGAACTTCAGAGCTGTTGCCACACAGCGTAGCACTTAGTCCCTGAGTTGTTTTGTTCTCCCACGTGCATTCTGCTTGAATCCAGTCCTTGTCTTCCATCTTTCCCACCTCTTAAACAAAGTTTTGGCTCTTACACAGGGAAGTCCACCAAGCTTTGTGATGTGCTACACTCTCAGGCTGTTCTGTGTGGTTCATGAGCACACCTGAACCTCTGATCATGTCAGGCAGTTTCCCAGTGACTTAGCCCTGCCCAAGTGTTAACTATGCCAGCAGCCCTCTGCTAAGAATTCTGGCCCCTCAAGTACAAACTCTGGGAATGTTACACTGATTTGTATCACAAAAAGGGTTAGTTAGTTAATATGAAGCACTCATATAAACAGCAAGGATTCTCCCAACCATCTGTAAGAGTTGAGGACAACAGAAATTCAGTACAACAGTTTACATGAGATGCTTTTTTCTCCCCTGTGCTTCCTGCACAAGAAAATTTGGGACAAGGGAATGGTTTGGAAACAACTGTTTCTTTCATTAAAGTACAAATTAAATCTGAAAACACATTATTAAGTTGAAATACACATCAGCCCAGGCGCCGTGGCTCACGCCTGTAATCCCAACACTTTGGGAAGCTGAGGCAGAAGGATCACTTGAGGTCAGGAGTTTGAGACCAGCCTGGGCAACATGATGAAACCCCATCTCTACTAAAAACACAGAAAGTCAGCCAGGCATGATGGCCCCTGCCTGTAATCCCAGCTACACAGGATGCTGAGGCAGGAGAATCACTTGAACCCAGGAGGCAGAGGTTGCAGTGAGCCGAGATTGCACCACTGCACTCCAGCCTGGGCAACAGAGCGAGACTCCGCCTCAAAAAAAAAAAAAAAAAAAAAAAGCCAGGCATGGTGGCTCATGCTTGTAATCCCAGCACTTTGGGAGGCCGAGGTAGGTGGATCACTTGAGGTCAGGAGTTTGAGACCAACCTGGCCAATGTGGTGAAACCCGTCTCTACCAAAAATACAAAAAAAAAAAAAAAAAAAAAATAGCTGGGTGTGGTGGCAGGTGCCTGTATTCCCAGCTACTTGGGAAGCTGAGGCAGGAGAATCGCTTGAACACAGGAGATGGAGATTGCAGTGAGTCGAGATCGTGCCACTGCACTCCAGCCTGGGCAACAGGGCAAGACTGTCTCCAAAAAAAAAAAAAAAAATTTAAATCTGATTAAGTGCTTGTGATTAAGTGTGGCCAGAAATTTTGAGTAAGGAGTCTCATCACTGTGACCTAATAGCCCAATTTTAGATGACTCCTCCTGTATTTACACAGACCTCTGCATACACCTATCACAACACATCACACTGCTTTGCTTCTCCTTCTAGACCAAAAGTTGCTTGAGAGCAGAAGCCATGACTTACATGAAATGATTAAAAGCCTAGGACAGTGCTGGGCACACAGTAGGTATTAAACAGTCCTGAATGGAAAGCCATGATACAAATTCATTTACCATAAATTCAGGAGACAAATTTCTAACTAAAATTCTGCTATCTCTAAAGGATTCCAAATCAGCAGTAAATAGCTGCACACCTCAAGCCCTAAATGTGTAGGCATCTGATAATATATAATACTAGTAAGTGGTCAGTAACAACCAACCTGCTAAAACAGGTACTAAGGAAAGGAATAAGCCACCAAAGAAGTCTAATGAAAATATGCATTTTAATATAATCTGAACTCTTCAGCTGTCTTAGGATACTTGGTACAGTATTCAAAATAACAACTGAGTACCTAACAGAAATGTAAACATAGGAAGAATGGCCAACTACCATTTGCTTTCTCTCAAACTCAATGACCTTAGGGTCCAGACCAAGAGGAAGCTTGAGATTTTAACACTGAGAAGAATTACTAACTGTATTAACAGGACTAAATGAAAAGGCATTCAACTGAACTTCATAACTGGGTTTTGTTTTCACTGTGTGCATTAACTACTCTCATAGGCAACCAAGAGCAGCGGCTTCTACCACCTAAGTTCTTCTTAACTAGAAGCATAACAGAGGGCAATTCATCACTGTAATAATGAAGCCTACACGCAGCTCTGCAGTGCTGAAAACAGCCTTTAAAGCTCATCACATCTACAATTTTACACCAAGCACAAAAGGGTAGGTGACTTACCCAAAGGCACACAGAAACTTAATGACAGGGTGAGGGCAGAGTGAGGACAGAACCGGTCTTCTTAAGGCCTGGGCCAGCAATCTACCACCCCAAACCAACTATATCCCTGCAGCTACTATGTTTGTATTCATTGTGATAAACTATATCTAAGTATTAGGCAAGCGCAAATGTAAACATAAATGATCAAATACAGCAGAATTTTCTTAACCAGACTTCTCAGAGCTGTATGTTCTAGCTGACTTAATTTTCTGGTTACCAGAGATTGATATTGAAAAACGAACCTCACAATTATCATCAGGAAAAAGAAAACAAGGGAAAAACAAACAACGAATACTAGTCCTGTCCTTACATGCAGAGAGCTGTTTTCTTTTTGATAAATCTTTGCTATAAAGTAGTGGTGGTATGGTACAAATAGTCCAGCCCTATTAATAACTGACTAGTTGTGTGACATTATTCAAGTCAATCTCTCTGCAACTCAGTATTTACACCTTTAAAATGAAGAGATAGAACTAGATAATGTAAAGTGCCTTCCAGCTCTGAAATTCAAAGTTCTTCAGAAAGTGCCTGCCCCACCCCCAGATAAGTTCTAAATATATTATCTCAGGTTGAAATAGACCCAAATGGGCCGGGCGCGGTGGCTCAGCCTGTAATCCCAGCACTTTGAGAGACAGAGGCGGGTGGATTGCCTGAGGTCAGGAGTTTGAGACCAGTCTGGCCAACATGGTGAAACCCTGTCTCTATTAAAAATACAAAAAAATTAGCTGGGCGCCTGCAAACCCAGCTACTCGGGAGGCTGAGGCAAGGGAATTGCTTGAACCAGCGAGGTGGAGGTTGCAATGAGCCAAGATCGCGCCACTGCACTCCAGCCTGGGCAACAGAGCGAGACTCCCTCTCAAAAAAATTTTAAAAAAAAAAGAAAGAAAGAAAAAAAGAGACCCAAACGATAAACCAGTTAAAACACACAACTGATACCTAGATCTTCTCTACAAATACTTGTAACTCTTATTAATAATGGCTTTTTGGTGGAATTATTTTTTCTGTATCACCATTTACACAAGAACTACTCAGAGACTTGCCATGGTTTAAAACATTTGGGAGGCTTAGGCAGGAGGATCTCAAGGCAAGTGTTTGAGATCAGCCTGAGTAACACAGCAGGACCTCATTTCTACAAAAAATAAAATAAACAGCCAGGTATGGTAGCACATACCTATAATCCTAGATATTTGGGAGGCTGAAGCAGGAGGATCACTTGAGCCCAGGAGTCTGAGGTTGAAATGGGCAGTGATTGTGCCGGTGCACTCCAGCCTGGGTGACAGAGTGAGACCCTATCTCTCTCTTTTTCTTTTATTTTTTATTTTTTTTTGAGATGGAGCATCACTCTGTCGCCCAGGCTGGAGTGCAGTGGCGCAATCTCGGTTCACTGCAACCTTCGCCTCCTGGGTTCAGGCAATTCTCCTGCCTCAGCCTCCCAAGTAGATAGGACTACAGGCGCGTGCCAACACGCCTGGCTAATTTTTTGTATTTTTAATAGAGACGGGGTTTCACCATGTTAGCCAGGATGGTTTCGATCTCTGAACCTCGTGACCCGCCCACCTCGGCCTCCCAAAGTGCTGGGATTACAGGCATGAGCATGAGCCACCGCGCCCAGCCTAGACCTTATCTCTTAAACAACAAACACAAAAACATTTGCAGGTCCTACAATTAAGTAGAAGCAGGGGAAGTTGCTCAACTGGATGGAGGAAGCTTTGTGGACTTCTCACTCAGGAGTTCCAATATCATGTTTTATTTTTCATAGTTCTGCTATTTGATATAATTTTGGAAGCTCACTGATTTAAGGCTGGTCTAGGTCTTTCTCCCCAGAAAATACATAGTATTGACAAACATATTCGTTCTGTTCACAGGAATTGCACTACTGAATTCCCTCATCTATTTATATGGGATCATATACTATCATAAGGCTATCCCTTTCTTTTGTATTTTTTATTGTGATAGAATATACATAAACTTCACCATTTTAAAGCATAAATTCAGTGGCATTAACCTAAACTAACTCTTCAAAACCCAGTTATAAAGCTTAGTTGTGCAACCATCATCACTCTCTATTTCCAAAACTTTTTTGTTGCCCCCGACAAAAACCCTGTACCCAGTACGCAGTAACTTCCCACTCCCACTTGACTTTTTTTTAATATAATTATATTCTCAAAAGGCTTAATAACTTTTAAACTGTGATATGCTGCCACCAGGTGGCAAGAGAGCATCATGGCTGCCCTAAATTGGGAGGAAAGGCAGGGAACCACTAGTACTTTCTTCCAAGAATTAGAAAAGTTAAAATTTCACTCACCAAAACCACCTAGGTACATAACTATAAATTTCTACATGTTTTAATTTCCCTCTAAAATCTATAATAACTAAACTCATGCAAACTGCAAACAAAGAATTTCAGGGAACAATTTTAAAACCAAATAAAGCTCAAAATATAGAACTTGGTGAGTATTTCCTAACTTAATCATCACTATACCTACTCAACTTTCAAAATTAACCTAGAGCCAGGTGCAGTGGCTCATGCCTGTAATCCCAGCACTTTGGGAGGCTGAGGTGGGCAAATCACCTGAGGTCAGGAGTTTGAGAACAGCCTGGCCAACATGTCAAAACCCCATCTCTACTAAAAATACAAAAATGGCCTGGCGTGGTGGCTCACGCCTGTAATCCCAGCTACTTGGGAGGCTGAGGCAGGAGAATCGCTTGAACCCGGGAGGTGGAGGTTGCGGTAAGCTGAGATCATGCCATTGCACTCCAGCAAAGTCCCATAGGTTGAGGCAAAAATCAATCATCACAAAAGTGAGATAACCAGACAATATGAGTCTCCTAATGAAAGAACACAACTCCCTTATGATGTAGTCTTGCATTCCCCAATTCCAAATAAAGTATCCTTAAATACGACTGAACCTCTAATTCTAGCAACCAATGTGTGCAAAGAGAAAACACAGAGGACTGTGTTAATAGACACCTTGGGAATGCAATCAGCAAAGTTCAAACTAAAAAATTATGGAACAAACAAGCGGCTTTCTTCAACAAATAAACTGCAGTATTTTGGCCGGGCGCAGTGGCTCATGTCTGTAACCCCAGCACTTTGGGAGGCTGAGGCAGGAGGATCACTTGAGGTCAGGAGTTTGAGACCAGCCTGGCCAACATGGTGAAATCCCATCTCTACTAAAAATACAAAAAATTAGCCAGCTGTGGTGGCGCCCACCTATAATCCCAGCTACTCAGGAGGCTGAGACAGGAGAATCACTTGAAGCCAGGAGGCTGGAGGTCGCAGTGAGCCAAGATGGCACCACTGCACTCCTGCCTGGGCAACAAGAGTAAAACTCCATCTTAAAGAAGAAAAAAAAAATTGCAGTAGTTTTTTTTTTTTTGAGATGGAGTTTCGCTCTTGTTGCTCAGGCTGGAGTGCAATGGCACGATCTCGGCTCACAGCAACCTCCGCCTCCCAGGTTCAAGCGATTCTCCTGCCTCAGCCTCCCTAATAGCTGGGATTACAGGCAATGTGCCACCATGCCCAGCTAATTTTGTATTTTTAGTAGAGACTGGGTTTCTCCATGTTAGTCAGGCTGGTCTTCAACTCCTGACCTCAGGTGATCCACCCGCCTCGGCCTCCCAAAGTGCTGGGATTATAGGCATTAGCCACCGCACCCGGCCTGCAGTATTTTTTTAATGATAAAAGGGAAAGGCAATATATAGTAAAGATTTGAGAGGCACTGTGAATCACTTACAAAGTATTAGTTGATGTGGCTCAAACAAACGTTTTTTAAAAAAAAACTTTTTAAGGCCAGGCGCGGTGGCTCACCCCTGTAATCCCAATACTTTGGGAGGCCGGGGAGGATGGATCACTTGAGCTCAGGAGTTCAAGAACGGCCTGGGCCACATAGTGAGATCCCATCTCTACTAAAAAAATTTTTTTAAAAAAAACAGACACGAACGATGCCGTGTGCCTACAGTTCTAGCTACTCAGGAGGCTGAAGTGAGAGAACCACTTGAGCACCCAAGGAGTTGAAGAGTGCATTGAGCCGTGATCACACCACTGCACTCCGGCCTAGGTAACAGACTGAGCTAATGTCTCTTAAAAAACTTTAAAATGTTCTTAAAGTGGTTTTTAGTATATTCACTGGGTTGTGCATCAGTCACCACTAATTCTAGAACAGTTTCATCATCCCAAAAAGAAACCCCGTATCCATTAGCAGTCAGCTCTCCCCCATTCTCCCCTCCTCCAGCCCTAGATAACCATTAATTTACTTTCTGTTCCAATGAATTTGCCTATTCTAGACATTTTACATAAATAGAAGCATACTACATGTGGTCTTTTGTGCCTGGTTTCTTTCACTTAGCATGTTTTGAATGTTCATCCATGTTGTGGCATGTTAGCAAAATCTTGCTTCTTTTTTCTTTTTTTTTCTTGAGATGGAGTCTTACTCTGTTGCCCAGGCTGCAGTGCAGTGGCGCAATCTCGGCTCGCTGCAACCTCCACCTCCTGGTTCAAGCGACTCTCCTGCCTCAGCCTCCCAAGTAGCTGGGACTATAGGTGTGTGCCACCATGCCCAGCTAATTTTTGTATTTTTGGTAGAGATGGGGTTTTGCCATGTTGGCCAGGCTGGTCTCAAAGTCCTGGCCTCAAGTGATCCGCCTGCCCTGGCCTTCTGAAGTGATGAGATTACAGGCATGAGCCACTGCACCCAGCCAAAACCTTGTTTATTTTTATGAATAATATGCCATTGTATGGGCATACCAATTTTTGTTTCTCTATTCATCAGCAGAAGGGCATTTGAATTGTTTCTGTTTTTCAGCTATAATGAATAATGATCACTCCTGTGAACACTTGCATACAGCTTCTGTGTAGACTTACGTTTTCAATTATCTTGGATATCTAGGAGTGGAACTGCTGGGTCATACAGTAATTCTATATTTAACTTTTTGAGGAACGGCCAAACTGTTTTCTAAAGTGGCTGCACCATTTTACATTCCCACCACAGTCTAAATGTTCCAATTTCTCCACATCCTTGACAACGTGTTATTGTCTGTCTTCTATTATTATAGCCATCCTAACAAGTGTGAAGTGGAAATATTATTATTATTATTTTGAGACAGTCTTGCTCTGTTGCCCTGGCTGGAGTGCACTGACACAAACACAGCTCACTTCAGCCTCAAAGTCCCAGAACTCAAGCAATCTTGCTGCCTTAGCTTCTCCAGTAGCTGGGACCACAGGTGCATGCCACCATGTTCAGGTAATTTTTTTTTTTTTTTTTGAGATGGAGTCTCACTCTGTTACCCAGGCTGGAGTGCAATGGTGCGATCTCAGCTCAATGCAACCTCCACCTCCTGGGTTCAAGCGATTCTCCTGCCTCAGCCTCCCAAGCAGCTGGGATTACAGGTGCGCGCTGCCACGACTGGCTAATTTTCTGTATTTTTAGTAGAGATGGGGTTTCACCATGTTGGCCAAGCTGGTCTTGAACTCTTGACCTCAAGTGATCCACTGCCTTGGCCTCCCAAAGTGCTGGGATTATAGGCATGAGCCACTGTGCCAGCCACTGAGCTAATTTTTTAAAAATTTTTTGTAAAGATGAGGTCTTGCCATGTTGCACAGGCTGGTCTTGAACTCCTAGTTTCAAGCAATCCTCCCGCCTCAGTTATACACAAAATAACTGATGTGAGTCATTGCGCACAGCCAGAGGTATTAGTTTTTAAGTGTGATAATGACATAGTAGTCATGTGCGCTATTAGAGATTCACACTGAAATATTTATAGGTAAATGATATGTTGTTTAGAATCATTCAAAATAACACAAAGTAGGGATGAGGGGAGAAGGTAGAAGTGGAGATGCATAAAATTGCCACTCTAATAATTATTGAACCTTAGTAATGGGTATGCATGGGTTTGTTATACTAGTCTCTCTAAAGCTATGTTTAAGATTTTTCCATAACAAATATTAAAATGTATCTACAATACCACAAATACATAAAATTCTTTCATCCTTTTTTTTTTTTTTTTTGAGACAGCGTCTCACTCTGTCGCCCAGGCTGAAGTGCAGTGGTGCAATCTCGGCTCACTGCAACCTCCACCTACCAGATTCAAATGATTTTCCTGCCTCAGCCTCTGTTGTAGCTGGGATTACAGGCACCCGCCACCATGCCTGGCTAATTTTGTTTTGTATTTTTAGTAGAGACAGGGTTTTGCCAATGTTGGCCAGGCTGGTCTAGAACTACTGACCTCAAGTAATCCGCCCACCTTGGCCTCCCAAAGTGCTGGGGTTACAGGCATGAACCACCATGCCCAGCCTCTATCATACATTTTTATACCCTAGAAAACAAAATATCATATCTATTACATTATTTCACATCTCAACATTGCACAAATATTATGTTAGGTGTTTCTGAAAACCTGAGAAAAAAATTATGCCTAATAAAAATATCAATTATACATTAATTTTATCTATTTTTTTTTTTTGAGACGGAGTCTTACTCTGTCACCCCAGCTGCAGTGCAGTGGCACAATCTCGGCTCACTGCAACCTCCGCCTCCCAGGTTCAAGTGATTCTCCTGCGTCAGCCTCCCGAGTAGCTGGGATTACAGGCGTCCACTACCAGGACTGGCTAATTTTCTATATTTTTAGTACAGACGGGGTTTCACCATGTTGGCCAGGCTGGTCTTGAACTCCTGACCTTAAGTGATCCACCCGCCTCGGCCTCCCAAAGTGCTGGGGTTACAGGCGTGAGCCACTGCCCCCGACCTAATTTTAAATCCTGTAAACAGATTTTCAAGGTTATATATTTATGCTAGTTAATAAAAACTGTTGTAGCCAACTAAACTTCATTAGCTACAAATGTGAAAAATCAAACTCATCAGTACTCAACTCCCATGCGTATAAAGAAATAAATTCTTAAGAACATAAACTGCAAATGCAATCTCTTTTTTTTTTTCCTTTCTGAGACACAGTCTCACTCTGTTGCCATGTCTAGAGTGCGGTGGTGCGATCTTGGCTCACTGCAACCCCTGCCTCCCAGGCTCAAGTGATTCTCATGCCTCAGCCTCCTGAGTAGCTGGGATCACAGGCACGGACCACCATGCCCAGCTAATTTTTCCTATTTTTAGTAGAGACGGGCATTTCACTGTGTTGGCCAGGCTGGTCTCAAACTCCAGGCCTCAAGTGATCCACCTGCCTCGGCCTCCCAAAGTGCTGGGATTACAGGCATTAGCCACTGCATCCAGCCTTGTAAATGAAATATTGTACCTTATCTCAGTTGAGAAAGTTTTGTTTCTTTAATAGTAAGCACAACACTAAAAGGAGTAAACTCTCAATTATCTCCAGAAGGAAGCTAAGGAGCAAATAGTTTAAAAGTGCACTCATTTAGCCAGACGCGGTGGCTCACGCCTATAATCCCAGCACTTTGGGAGGCCCAGGCGGGTGGATCATGAGGTCAGGAGTTCAAGACCAGCCTGGCCAAGATGGTGAAACCCCGTCTCTACTAAAAGTACAAAAATTACAACACGTCTATAATCCCAGCTACTCCAGAGGCTGACGCAGGAGAATCGCTTGAACCTGGGGGGCGGAGGTTGCAGTGAGCCGAGACCGCGCCACTGCACTCCAGCCTGGGTGACAGAGCAAGACTCCACCTCAAAAAAAAAAAAAAAAAAAAGGTGCACTAATTTAACTTAATTCATTTTTTCTTTCACAAATTGCCATTTAACCAAATCACAGAAAAGGTAGCCTTCCCATTTCTTTCTAGCATCAGAGGGAGTAAGAAGTTCCACCTGGATGAATTTTCTTGGTAACAATCCAATAAATAATTTTCTTTTTTGAGACAGAGTCTCGTCTGCCATCCAGGCAGTGGCGTGATCTCAGCTCACTGCAACCTCCACCTCCTGCCTCAGCAATTCTCCTTCCTCAGCCTTCCTAGTAGCTGAGATTACAGGTGTACACCACCACATCCGGCTAATTTTGTATTTTTAGTAGAAACAGGTTTCACCATATTGGCCAGGCTGGTCTCGAACTCCTGGCCTCAGGTGATCTGCCCACCTCGGCCTCCCAAAGTGTTGGAATTACAGGCGTGAGCCACAGTAGCTGGTCTCAAACAAATAATTTTTATTTCAACCATATTTAACAGAAATTATTCCAAAATATAATATGCATTTCTGTGTGTTATAAGTCACTAAAATGCAAAGTAATTTTAAACTTTTCATGATACATAAACATCACTAACATCAATTATCAAACTTTTTGATGCTATAGAATCGGGAAAACTAGACATCTGCTTTCATGTATCTCAGGGTCTTGGTTTTTCTCTTCAAGGATCTATCCTAGACTCTGGCTTGCCAGTGAAGGCTGTCTCTCCTACTGGGCTGAGGGTTTCTCTGGGCCTCTTCCTGCAATTCACCTCTCAACCTACTGGACACTGAATCTAATGAATACTCACTATTTTTCCATTCCAGGCTAGCTAGCACAAATACCCGTTATCTCCTTGAATCCAGAACTGTTATATTCTGCATTGTGCCAAGCATGAAGACCAACAGATTGGGCCATGTTGATCACTGTGCTAACTTACTTAATGGTAGACATGTTTTAGAATTATAAGATATGAGAACTTTAATAATACAAGTGTAGGAGTTCAACCTCCCTGCTTTATAGAAAAGCAAAAAGCCCAGAAGATTAAGTGACTCATCCAAGGTCACTGGGTTTTTTCGTAGCAGAAAAGAACTGCTGGTTTCTAGTCCAAGTGCTTTTTGCACTACTTCATCAACGCCCACATCCTACAAGATTATCATGCAATAAAGCATAAACTAATTAAGGAGCTAAATTTTGCCCTAATTCTTTAAATTCATGGATGCTGGTCCTTCCAGAAATAAAACAAAACCCTAAAATCTGATTTCTGCTAGATGAATTTATATTAAAGTAGAACTAGCTTTATCACAGGTACCTGCTTTCTTACCAAACACAAAGGCACTGAATTAATAGGAATCAATCACATTTAAACCAAACATAAGATACAACTATCTTCAGAAACACACATACTGCATACAGGTAACACTCTGGAGTAAGGCATGCTTTAAACAGACTTCCTCTAACTGAATTTAAACCATTTAATTGGCAATTAATCCATTAATTGTAACTCTTTTCCACTGAGCTATAACAGAAAAACATGCATCTATCCCTCCAACTGAGTTCTGCTTACACCATTAGATTCTGAAAGTCTGCGATGGGCACAGACATTAGTATTTACTTAAATAGTTAAAAAGCCTTTGTTGGAAATAACTTTAAAGCCCTTATGTATAAACTTTATGGTTGATGGTAATCTTTAAGGCACAGGTTCTCAAACTGAGATCCACAGGCTTAAGTTTATCAGGGGACTGGGCTTGGTGGCTCACGCCTGTAATCCCAGCACTTTTGGAGACTGAGGCAGGCAGATCACTTGAGGTCGGGAGCTCAAGACCAGCCTGGCCAACATGGTGAAACCCCATCTCTACTAAATAAACAAAAATTAACTAGGCATGGTGGTGGGCACCTGTGAGCCGAGATCACGTCACTGCTCTCCAGCCTGGGCGACAGAGGGAGACTCCGTCTCCAAAAAAAAAAAAAAATTATCACGGGACTTCAGGAGGTCTACAAACTCCCTAAAACTGTACACTAAATTCAGAATGTATGTGCATTTGTGCATGTGTTAGGTTGAGAAGAGCCCTAGCTTTTATCAGATCCTCAAAAGAGAACCATGATGCCAAAAAGGTTCAGAATCACTGCTTTAAGTAAAACAAAGCTTTCAAGCTGTGGAGGTAAGGCAGTCCATTGATGGTTGCAGAACACACAACAAAGGTTGCCTCTCCTCACATACACCAACGTTTTTGGAATGCAGAGCCTCAATATAGTAGTAATGAGAGGTGAAGCCAGCTGGGCTTCTGGGTCGGGTGGGGACTTGGAGAACTTTTCTGTCTAGCTAAAGGGTTGTAAACGCACCAATCAGGGCTCTGTGTCTAAAGGACTGTAAGCACACCAATCAGCACTCTGTAAAATGGACCAGTCAGCGCTCTGTAAAATGGACCAACCAGCAGGATGTGGGCGGGGCCAAATAAGGGAATAAAAGCCGGCAACCCCAGCCAGCAGTGGCAACCCACCCGGGTCCCCTTCCACGCTGTGGAAGCTTTGTTCTTTCGCTCTTCACAGTAAATCTTGCTGCTGCTCACTCTTTGGGTCTGCACTACCTTTATGAGCTGTAACACTCACCACAAGCGTCCGCGGCTTCATTCCTGAAGTCAGCGACACCACAAACCCACCAGGAGGAACAAACAACTCCTGACGTGCCACCTTTAAGAGCTGTAACACTCACTGCAAAGGTCTGCGGCTTCACTCCTGAAGTCAGTAAGACCACGAACCCACCGGAAGGAAGAAACTCCGGACACATCTGAACATCTGGAGGAACAAACTCTGGAAACACCATCTTTAAGAGTTGTAACACTCACCGCGAGGGTCTGCGGCTTCATTCTTGAAATCAGTGAGATCAAGAACCCACCAGAAGGAATAAATTCCAGACACAGTAATATCGAGAAACCATAAATTCACCGGTCACAAGACAGAGAGACAAGTCCACTATATATCCTGACCAACATATCGCCACATTTGGTGTCTTAACCACAGAGCATCAAGACATTCTGTAAGACAGAAAGATTGCCCTCTGGCTGGATGCGGTGGCTCACCTGTAATCCCAGCACTTTGGGAGGCCAGGGTGGCAGATCACAAGGTCAAGAGATTGAGACCATCCTGGCCAACATGGTGAAACCCTGTCTCTACTAAAAATAAAAAATTAGGTGGGCGTGGTGGTGCGGGCCTGCAATCCCAGCTACTCGGGAGGCTGAGGCAGGAGAATCACTTGAACCCAGGAGGTGGAGGCTGCAGTGAACCGAGATCGCACCACTGCACTCTAGCCTGGTGACAGAGCGAGACTCCGTCTCAAAAAAAAAAAAAAAAAGATAAAGATTGCCCTCCACAGCTACAGACTGAAAAGACTGGGAAAGGGATAGAAATGTTCTGGGGGAATCTCTAGGGTAAAGGGCCTTTCGGCAAAAACACTCCCTGAAATTACTTTATCTCAACTAGTACTAACACTTCCTGTGTATACTTAATTCAGTAACCTGTGTTAAGGTATTTACTCCTTTTATTTGTCCAAAACAAAAATCTCTCTGTCAAACATTAGGGATAGGGCATTGCCTTCATTTTGGTACACTGAGTATTTTGTATTTAGAGAATAAATCTATTATCACAATTTTGTAAGCTGTGAACACAAATCCCCTTAGTGTTTTCTGACACTGAAGAATTACTTTGTATTTAACACCCTGGATATGTGAGTGTGCAAGAGAAGCGTATGTGTATGTGTGTACATACTCCATCACAGGCTACATAAAATAGTAACTCTAATTATTGTATGGTGCTTACAAAGAAATCCTGCTTTCCTTCTACCACCACTAAATACTATTAATTTTTCACTTCAGAGACTTGTGGATTTTAGGAAAGTTTATTTTCATTTCCATGTTCTACTGTCATGTACAATACTAAAAATCAGTTTTAACTGATTTTAGTGTTTTCCCAAAAGAAAATCGAGAAAGGATTATTGAGTCAAGAAATCTGTGCATACAAGATACTCTGGCGATTAGTAACATTGTTGTATTTTACACCTATGTATTTTTAGGCTATTGCTATCCAATACTGTAAGGGAAAATTTTTTAACTTAATGCAAACGAATGTTTTTCTAACTTAAACGACAGAGAATTAAATCCATTCACCAAAACCATGCTTCTTAATATCTAAAAACCCTACTTAGGGCCAAAATCAGTGCTCCCAATTAGAGATCACAAATGTAACTTTAAAAACATTTTTCTTGTGGTTTCTTAAGCTTATGATCAACTGCCTACAAGATACTAAGAATGTTGCCTACAAGATGTTGAGGATTAAAAACAGTAAAGAGCAATAAATATACTAGAAATTCCAATTATCTAATTTATTGGCACAACTGATGGTTTACTTCTCTAGCATAAGTGACCACAGGAAGGCAAAGACTAATTTAAACTTTACGCAACAAACAGGAAATTTGAAAGCAGGAATAAAAAGCTTTTATCTATAGTGGTTTAGCCAAACTATCATACATATACATACTGGAGTAAATGGAGGTGACAACATTAAGTGTGTGTGTGCAAGTGCCTGCCCCGACCCCATCACCAAGAACAGGGTTGATCCAGAAAGTAAGGTAAATCAATGCACAGTGGTGGGAAACAGGCTTTTCCTAGTCCCAGAACGCTTAATGGACTGGAAGCAGCAACTAGCTTAATCAGTGACATTCACACATATAAAGAAAAAAAGGAGCCGGGTGCGGTGGCTCACTCCCGTAATCCCAGCACTTTGGGAGGCCAAGGCAGGCAGATCAGCTGAGGTTGGGAGTTCGAGACCAGCCTGACCAACGTGGAGAAACCCCATCTCTACTAAAAATACAAAATTAGCCAGGCGTGGTGGCACATGCCTGTAATCCCAGCTACTCAGGAGGCTGAGGCAGAAGAATTGCTTGAACCCGGGAGGTGGAGGTTGCAGCGAGCCGAGATTGCACCATTGCACTCCAGCCTGGGCAACAAGAGGGAAACTCTCTCAAAAAAAAAAAAAAAAAAGAAAGAAAGAAAGAAAAAAAGGAGGCTGGTCGTGGTGGCTCACACCTGTAATCCCAACACTTTGGGAGGCCGAAGCAGGTGGATCACCTGAGATCAGGAGTTCAAGACCAGCCTGGCCAACATGGGGGAAACCCCATATCTACTAAAAAATACAATAATTAGCTGGGTGTGGTGGTGCACACCTGTAATCCCAGCTACTTGGGAGGCTGAGGCAGGAGAATTGCTTGAACCTGGGAGGCGGGGTTGTGGTGAGCCAAGGCTGCACCACTGCACTGCACTCCAGCCTGGGCAACAAGAGCAAAACTCCATCTCAAAAACAAAAACAAAAAAACAAAAAACTCTGGGCCAGGGATGTTAAAGCCATGAATGAGTAGTGGTAAGCTGTATGCTATAAAGGAAAAAGAAAACCAGAATACAATAAGAGAGCAGACAGGTAGAACCTTCTTTAGACTGAGTAGTCAAGGAAGGCCTCAGAAGAAAGCTGAGAGCTCATGGATGAGAAGGAGCTGAGTACTCAAAGGGTAGAACAAGAGTGTTCTGTGCAGAGAAAACAGCCTGGAAGAGACAGGAAAAACTGTGTAAATTCAAGTGCAATGGGATGCCACTGAATAGTTTAAGTAACCATGTGACCCATTCTTTCAAAAGCTTTCTCTGGCTGCTATGCAGAGAAAAAAATTGGAGAGACCAGAGAAGAAGTGTGAAGACCAGCTGAAAGGCTACTGTGGCAGTTCAGGGGGAGAGATGGGATAGCTTCAGTGAAAAGAAATGAAACAATACAAAATACATTCTGGAGATGTGTTGGAAAGGACTTGGTGAAGAATGTGGTGGGGAGTGGTGTGTAAGAAAAACGAAGGTGCCAAAAATGACTCCTAGATTCCTGGTTTAAGCAGTTCGGTGCCCATTTTCGATGAAAAAAACTAAGGGGAGAAATAGTTTTGCAGATAATAATTTCAGTTTGGACATGTGAAGTATGAGCTCCCTGTAAAATACAAATTTGGAGATTCTCAGCACATAAATGATATTTAAATCCTTGGGAACAAATGCTATCATCCAGAAAACACAGAAGAGAGATGAAGAAACAGGCCCGAGCCCTGAGGAACTCAAACATGCAGTGACTGTGAAAAGAGGTTGGCAAAAAGTATATGCAAAGGTGAGAGGAAAACAAGGATTATGAGATTACAGAAGCCAACAGGCTGGGATCCAAGAAAGAGGATGAATTATGTGGATAACTCTGGTAAGAGATGCAGTGAGATGTGGGGCTTGAATATCCACTGGTTTGGCAACCCACCATTATGGATGACCTTGGCAAGAGCAGTTTCAGGGAACTGGAATAAAGGATTAAGTCAACGAGGGCTGAAGGGACTGACTATACACCAACCAGCCTGTATGCAACTTAGCAAACTTCCCAAGTATCACCAAGATGCAGGTAAACCACCACATCTCTCTCCTGCTTTACCATAACAGCCTCCCAACTGCTTTTCCTGCTTCAATCCTTATCCTCCTACAGCCCATTCTCAGCACAGCAGCCAGAAAGATCCTAGAAGGGAAGTCATACCATCTATCACCACTCCTCTGCTCAGTGATCTCATCTCACTCAGAACAAAGGTCAAAAACAAAGTATTCCTAATAGTCTAGAAGGTCACCATCTTACCTCTGAACACTCCTGTTCATGGAATACAGCAAGCACACTTTTGCATCCGGGCTTCTGCACTTAAACAGCTTGATGCCTAACTTCCTTCGAATTTCTGCTCACATGTCACTGCGCCAGTGAGGCTTTCTCTGACCAACTGATTGATTTTTTTTTTTTGAGACAGAGTCCTGCTCTGTCACCCAGGCTGGAGTTCAGTGGCATGATCTCAGCTCACCGCAACTTCCGCCTCCCAGGTTTAAGTGATTCTCGTGCCTCAGCCTCCTGAGTAGCTGGGACTACAGGCGGGCACCACCACACCTGGCTAATATTTGTATTTTTAGTAGAGATGGAGTTTCACCATGCTGGCCAGGCTGATCTCCAACTCCTGACCTCAGGTGAGCTGCCTGCCTCAGTCTCCCCTGCTGGGATTACAGGTGTGAGCCACTGTACCCCGCCCTGATTTACTTTTTTTTTTTTTTCTTAAGTGAAAACAAGTTTATTAAGCAAGTGAAGGAATAAAGAATGGCTACTCCATAGGCAGAGCAGCCTGGTCAAGTGATTTAAATAGCACCCGCTTTCATTCTTTGCTTATCTTTGCCTACCCTGATCTATTTTTCTTCTTACCACTTATCATCCTTATGGCATATTTATGCTTACTGTCTGTCTCACATGATGAGGATGTAAGCTTCATAAGAGTAGAGGTTTCACCTGCTTTTGTTCACTACTGTGTAGCGAGTATGTAGGCCTGGTACACAGTAGACACTCATTTGTTTCTCGCATGTAAGTCAGGAGAAAGGCCCCGCACATTATGAAGTAATAAACTGGCACTTTCAGTTTGATACAAGCCTTCTGTTATTTAGATAATATGAGTCTGATCACTCCCAGGAGTGCAGGAAAGGCTCATTTCTGGATCCATGAAATAGAATACTAGTTTTTCAATGATCTAAATGTAGACCTTGAAAAACTCACAATTATGCCATTCTGCTGGGTGTCTCCTTGTAAACTCAAGAGCATTTCCCTTCAATTCTCAATATGAACTGTTTACCTTTTGGGTAAAGCAAGGTACACTAGACAAAAAAAAAAATCATTTGTAATAACGCAAAGACGTGGTCACGAAGGGGGCAATGGTACCGATGAATCACACAAATACAAAGATATGTACATATTACATTTGAACAAAGGCAAGTATGTATGGTGCACTGGGATTAGGTAATTCTTCCAAATAATTGAACCATGCTCTCCAGTCTATTTAATTTCCCTAATCATCCCTCTAATCACCAAGAAGAGACTAAGCTATTTTTCTCTGCAAACTCCCTAGCTCACACTTACTCTTTGGTCTCAGAAAAATAAGTGACCAAAAACTATTATCTTAGGCTGGGTGCGGTGGCTCACGCCTGTAATCCCAGCACTTTGGGAGGCCGAGGCAGGCGGATCACGAGGTCAGGAGATAGAGACCATCCTGGCTAACATGGTGAAACCCTGTCTCTACTAAAAAAACAAAAAATTAGCCGGGTGTGGTGGCAGGCACCTGTACTCGCAGCTACTCAGAAGGTTGAGGCACGAGAATGGCGTGAATCCGGGAGGTGGAGATTGCAGTGAGCCGAGATTATGACACTGCACTCCAGCCTGGGCGACAGAGCAAGGCTCTGTCTCAAAAAACAAACAAACAAAAAACCACAAAAAAAAATATTATCTTCTAATTTCTGACAAGATCAAAGCCCTGCATTATGTAGATGAAATGCAAGCCTTAATTATAGTTTGAAATCATATTTAGGCCGGGTGCAGTGTCTCACGCCTGTAATCCCAGCACTTTAGGAGGCCGAGGCAGGCAGATCACAAGGTCAGGAGTTCGAGACCAGCCTGGCCAATATGGTGAAACTCTGTCTCTACTAAAAATACAAAAAAAAAATTAGCCAGGTGTGGTGGCGCACACCTGTAATCCCAGCTGTAATCCCAGCTACTCAGGAGGCTGAGGCAGGAGAATTGCTTGAACCTGGGAGGCGGAGGTTGTGGTAAGCTGAGATTGCGCCACTGTACTCCAGCCTGGGCAACAGAGTGAGACTCCGTCTCAAAAGAAAAAAAAAATCATATTTGTATCAGATTATCAGTCATATATATCTACTCATGTAACCCTAAACAAACTCTGTGAAAACACAAATCCTGGAAACTGCAATATTCACCCAATAAATTAATATACATACACTGTATAGCTAAGAATGGAAGGAAATGACAAAACAAGTTAAAATACAGATAAATCTAAATAACCATGATCAATCTGGCTACATAATTGTGTGGAACATTTTTAAAAATCATTTCCAAAAATATGTAATATATAAAGATAACATAAATAAAATTCCAGATTTGCAAAGAAAAAAGTAAAGAAAGCAGATGTACTAAAATGCTTGTTTTACAATTACGAGGACTCAAAAAGATACTATTTAGTGCTCTGCCTCTGACAGAGAATTTTAAAAGCCTTCTTAAAATCTGCATGGACCAATAACACAAAAAGATACTTAACATCATTAGCCATGGGGGAATGCAAATCAAAACTAGAAGGAGATACCACTTCCCAGCCACTAGGAGGGCTATAATCAAAAAGACAGATAACAGAGAACAAGCGTTGGCAACAATGTGGAGAAATTAGAACCCTGGTACACTGCTAGTGGGAATACAAAATGGTTTAACAACCTTAAAAAACAGCACGGCAGTTCCTTAAAAGGTTAAGCATAGAGTTCCACTTGACCCAGTAATTCTACTCCTACATAGGGGTGGGTTCGTGTTTACACAAGAGAAATAAAAATATATGTCCACGTAAAAACTTGTACACAAGTGTTCATAGCAGCATTCTTTTTTTTTTCTTCTTTCAAGATGGAGTTTCACTCTTGTTGCCCAGGCTGGAGTGCAATGGCGCAATCCTGGCTCACTGCAACCTCCACTACCCAGGTTCAAGTGATTCTCCTGCCTTAGCCTCCTGACTAACTGGGATTACAGGCATACGCCACCACGCCTGGCTGATTTTATATTTTTATAGAGACAGGGTTTCTCCATGTTGGTCAGGCTGGTCTCGAACTCCTCACCTCAGGTGAGGACGCCTGCCTTGGCGTCCCAAAGTGCTGAGATTACAGGCATCAGCCACTGCACCCAGCCCATAGCAGCATTATTCATAATCATCCAAAATAGGATGCAATCCATATGTGCATTAACTGATGAATGGGTAAAGTATAATACATCTATACAACTAATATTTACCTATAAAAAGTAACAAAGTGCTGGCCGGGCGCAGTGGCTCACGCCAGTAATCCCAGAACTTTGGGAGGCCGAGGCGGGTGGATCACGAGGTCAGGAGATCAAGACCATCCTGGCTAACACTGTGAAACCCCGTCTCTACTAAAAATACAAAAAAAATTAGCCGGGTGTGGTGGCAGGCGCCTGTAGTCCCAGCTACTCGGGAGGCTGAGGCAGGAGAATGGTGTGAACCCAGGAGGCGGAGCTTGCAGTGAGCAGAGATCGGGCCACTGCACTCGAGCCTGGGCAACAGTGCAAGACTCCGTCTCAGGAAAAAAAAAAAAAAAAGTAACAAAGTGCTGATATATGTTACAACATAGATGAACCTGAAAATACTATTCTAAGTGGAAGAAGCCAGTACTGTTCATAAAAGTGCAAATTGTATGATTCCATTTATATAAAAGGTCCAGAACAGGCTAATCTACAGAGACAGAAAGTAGATAGCTGTTGTCTAGGACTGAGATGGGAGGAAATGGAGAGTGACCGCCAATGAGTGGAGGATTTCTTTTCAGGGAGATGAAAATGCTCTGGTATTAGATAGTGGTATTGGTTACACAACTGTGAATACACCAAAACCCACTTAATTGTATACTTTATTTGGGTAAATTGTATATGTCAATTTATATTTCGATAAAGCTGTTAAGAATGAGGTAGCAGGCACAATGGGAGGCTTATAATGCGTAGTTTTAGTATTTTATTTCTTGACCTGCTTGGTAGTTACACACGTGGGTTCACACTATGATGATTCACTGAGCTGCAAACTTACAGGATATGAATGTTTCTATACGTATTTCATATGTCAAACAAATGTTTCAAAAAATAAGTTTATAAATACTGACTTGGAAAGAGACCCAACATTATTATAAAGTGGGAAAAAAGCAAGTTTCAGAACAACATATATACTATGGTCCCACTTTTTGTAAATTTATACACAACAACACTACATGAATATACACATATCCAATCCTCACTGACCTCTGCAGGATTCAAATAAAGGAACTTTTATTTTCTCTAATATACATTTCTATAACATTTTAAATTTTGCCATGTATATTTTTGTAATCTGAAGACAATAATGTCTACTTATAAAAAAATTTAAAAAGGCATAAAGATAGCCAGTTGTGGTGGCTCACGCCTGTAATCACAGCACTTTGGGAGGCCGAGGCAGGCGGTTCACCTGAGGTCAGGAGTTTGAGACCAGCCTGGTCAACATGGAGAAACCCTGTCTCTACTAAAAATACAAAAATTAGTCGGGCGTGGTGGCACATGCCTGTAATCCCTGCTACTCAGGAGGCCGAGGCAGGAGAATCGTTTGAACCCAGGAGGTGGAGGCTGCAGTGAGCCGAGATCACGCAATTGCACTGCAGCCTGGGTGACAAGAGTGAAACTCTGTCTCAAAGAAAAAAAAAAAAAAGGCATAAAGACAAAATTTAATAAAGAGAAGAGAAATTCCTGAATTAGTATACAAAAATATACAAATAATAAATCCAAGAATAGATTTTTTTTTTTTTTTTTTTGAGACAAAATCCCGCTCTTGTTCCCCAGGCTGGAGTGCAATGGTGCGATCTCTGCTCACTGCAACCTCCACCTCCCGGGTTCGAGCAATTCTCCTGCCTCAGCCCCCCAGATAGCTGGGATTACAGGCGCCTGCCACCACGCTGGGCTAGTTTTGGCATTTTTAGTAGAGATGGGGTTTCACCATGTTGGCCAGGCTGGTCTCGAACTCCTCACCTCAGGTGATCCACCTGCCTCAGCCTCCCAAAGTGCTGGATTACAGGCGTGAGCCACCACGCCTGGCTGAATACATTCTTTAAAAGACGATCATTTAAAAAATAATAGCAACTACACCAGGCGTGGTGGCTCATGCCTGTAATCCTAGCACTTCAGGAGGCCGAGGAGGGTGGATGACGAGGTCAGAGTTCAAGACCAGCCTGGCCAAGATGGTGAAACCCTGTCTCTACTAAAAATACAAAAATTAGCGAGGCTTGGTGGCGGGCACCTGTAATCTCAGCTACTCGGGAGGCTTAGGCAGAGAATTGCTTGAACCCGGGAGGCGGAGGTTGCAGTGAGCCGAGATCACGCCACTGCACTCCAGCCTGGGTGATAGAGCATCTCAAAAAAAAAAAAAAACTGCAACTAATCTGATTGCTATTACATATACATATATACACACACACACATATATACACACACACACATATACATAACAGTAATAGTGAAATTATCTTTTCCAACTATTTAAAATTATGAAAAAAATTAGATGTCTACTTCAAATTTTTCAAGATTTTCAGAGTATATATTCAAAATACTTTGAATATCACTGAATTAAGGAGAGTAATTATGCAGCAAGAGAAAACAGCCCAGTGCAAGGAGGCCGCAGCTCTGAGCTATGGGGCCTGAGAGAAGAGCCTAGCCCTCTGTGGGCCTGTTTCCTCAATATGACAATAAGGAGGTCAGATTATGATTCTGCTGCTCTCTGCTTCAAGAGTCACTAACTGGGTGGGTCAGGCCATTTGGGATATAACATCACTACCAAGAATAACACCATTAGCAGCAATAATAAAACCCACTACAGCTTTTTCAACAATTAATGTACACTTCCATGCATCATCTCTATACACAAATGCCTGCGCCTCTCACACGGGTAATTTGTGGACACACACCAAAATGGTACCTGTTACCACCTCTGGGATTATAGTGGGGAGAGGAATAAGAATAGAGGGTCCATCAGTCAGGTCCCAAAAGTAAAGAGATGGCAAATACAAATTAGAATAATCTGAGAAGGGTTTGTTTATAAAAGAAATAATTACAAAGTTGGAGGGTAGAGACTACAGAAACCATGGGGATGGAACAGAAATCATGACTAGTAAAGGCAGAACAAGGCTGAGCACCAGTAGCTCACACCTGTAATCCCAGCACTTTGGGATGCCGAGGTGGGAAGACTGAGTGAGCTCAGGAGTTCAAGACTAGTCTAGGAAACACAGCAAGATTCCACCTCTACAAAAAATGTTTAGAAACTAGCCAGTTGTGGTGGCACGCGCCTGTCCGTCCTTACTCAAGAGGCTGAGGTGGGAAGACTGCTTGGGCCCAGAAGCTCAATGCTGCAGTGGGCCATGATCGCACCACTGTACTCCAGCCTTCTGGGCAGAGCAATATTCTGTCTTTTAAAAAAAAAAAAAAAAAGCAGAACAAGTATTGTTTCTAGAAGTCCCAAAGAAGATAGGAGACAGAGATTACCAGAACGCAGAATCCAGGTATATAATACATGCTACCCTGAGAGGTGAAGGGATAAATATTCTGACCTCCTTCTCCTTTGGCCCTTCAATCCAGAGGGCCTAAGAGTTCTTTATTTGGGGCAAAGAGCCAGGTAGAAAAGAGTAGAGGATGGATCTGGAGAGGTAAAGAAAAGATATCCAGCCCAGATTTCTTTTAACTTTTTATAAAATTAAATACATGAGCCTGGCATGGTGGCTCACGCCTGTAATCCCAGCACTTTGGGAGGCTGAGGCAGGTGGATCACTTGAGGTTAGGAGTTTGACACCAGCCTGGCCAACATGGCGAAACCCCGTCTCTATTAAAAATACAAAAATTAGCCGGGCGTGGTGGCGGGTGCCTGTAATCCCAGCTACTCGGGAGGCTGAGGCATGAGAACTGCTTGAACCTGGTAGGCAGACGTTGCAGTGAGCCGAGATCATGCCACTGCACTCCAGTCTGAGCAACAAGAGCAAAACTCTGTCTCAAAAAATAAAAAAAAATTAGGCCGGGCGCAGTGGCTCACGCCTGTAATCCCAACACTTTGGGAGGCTGAGGCGGGTGGATCACAAGGTCAGGAGTTCAAGACGAGCCTGACCAATACGGGGAAACCCTGTCTCTATTAAAAATACAAAAATTAGCCGGGCATGGTGACAGGTGCCTGTAGTCCCAGCTACTCAGGGGGCTGAGGCAGAAGAATTGCTTGAACCCAGGAGGCGGAGGTTGCAGTGAGCCGAGATCGCACCACTGGACTCTGGCCTGGGCGACAGAGCAAGAGTCCATCTCAAAAAAGTAAAACCTTACATAGAAACCTGAAGTCCCACCCTCCATAATCCTGGATCCTTCTCTCCAGAAGTAATCATTTTTGTTATCAGTTAGGTGGGGTTTACTGTTGGCCCTTTCTATACAGACAGAGAGACATATGACAGTAAAATACAGAGAAGTGTTTTATGGAGTGCTATTCGTTTAACATGAATGGTATTACTCTACTACTTTGTTCAATCTTTTTTTTCCCCACTATTTTCAGTTCAGTTAGAAAATAATGTTCAAGGGCCAGGCACAGTGGCTCACACCTATAATCCCAGCACTTTGGGAGGCTGAAGCGGGCGAATCACCTGAGGTCGGGAGTTCGAGACCAGCCTGACCAATATGGAGAAACCCCATCTCTGTTAAAAATACAAAAAATTAGCCAGGCGTGGTGGCATATGCCTGTAATCCCAGCTACTCAGGAGGCTGAAGCAGGAGAATTGCTTGAACCCGGGAGGTGGAGGTTGTGGTGAGCCAAGATGGCGCCATTGCACTCCAACCTGGGCAACAAGAGCGAAACTCCAACTCAATAAAAAATAAAAAATATATATAATGTTCAAAGCCTGGTGCGGTGGCTCACACCTGTAATCTCAGCACTTTGGGAGGCCAAGGCAGGTGGATCACTTGAGCCCAGGAATTTGAGACCAGCCTGGCCAACACGGCGAAAACCCGTCTCTACTACAAAATACAAAAAATTAGCCAGGAGTAGTGGCACCTACCTGCAGTCCCAGCTACTTGGGAGGCTGTGGAGGGAGGGTCACTGGAGCCTGGGGAGATCGAGACTGCAGTGAGCCAGTACTGTGCCACTGCACTCTAGCCTGAGTGACAGAGTGAAACCCTGTCTCAAAACAAACAGAAAGAAAAAGGAAATAATGCTCAAGAAGCCAGGATGAGATGGATGGGCTTGATTCTCCTCAGTTGTTTCTACTCCACCACAGTGGCTCTCAGAACACACCCTGCCCTTCATCTGCATTAGCGTCACCTAGGAACCTGTTTAAAATGAAAACTGCAGGCCCCACCCAGTGAGGTGAATCAAAAGCACTGGTGGGGGTGTCCAGCTTTTAAAGTCTAAGAACCACTACTCTACCTCCTGGTACTCAAAACTTTCTTCACCATCACCTGATGCCTTGCCAGAAATCGGCATTTTAACAAGATCCCCCTGGTCTACCTCACGGCCACAAACCATAACCCCCAATCCATAATGCTTCGCACCCATCCACACAGTGTCTGAGTGGTTTCTGGGAATGGGAGGTAGGGGAGGCCCGCTGAAAGAGCAGTGGTTTTTATCTCTTTGAATATGAATCTATCACTTACCAATCCTGTGGGAAAAAGAGCACTGCATGCCCTAGTTAGAGTATGTTGTATGTGTGACAGAAAGCACACAACTACCATTAAACTGCCATGGAAATTTATTCCACTTAGATGTCACTGTTATGTCATAAGTTATTTTTCTTTTAAAATAAGGGAATTTCAATTTTAACCCCAGGCATAATAAAATTACCAAGATTGTCTAACCTTTGTTTGTATTGCTAATATTGTAGTAGGAATCCATCACCTTAAAACAAACCAACCAAGGGGATATACCTTACCTTCTCTGCTCGAACAAGGACACCTTTACCAACATCTAGCCCCCACTTCCATGCAGCAGCCCCCACCTCCATACAGCATGGAGGAAGGAAAACTATTTCCAGTAGTTCACCTTTAACTTCCTGCTGCCTCTCTCAAAGACTCATAGATTTTATCTCAAAATCTGAACCCGAAGGCCCCTAACTCCATCTCTCCCTTTGCTTCTCTCTCATTTTCCTCCAGAGACTTCTCTGGTCTGTTGTACTGCAAACATGTCAGCTCTTCCAGCAAATCTACAGGTGAACTGCGTACATATTTATGCCTAAGAATTGTACTGTCTCACTGCTCAATCCAGCTTGACTCAGCCTAACACAACGATGGGCTTTTTTAAGGCACTTCCAGTTTCACTTCTAGCTCCTACCAGGCTTCCGCCCCGCCCCAATGCAACATAGCCCCCTCAGTTTCCCAGACCCAGGAAGTAGCAAGGTCAATTCTGTGAGGCCCATATCCAATTTGACTTGCCTCTCTCTTCTTAAAGCAATCTTGGAATTAAAATTTCTAAAGCCCCCTTTCAATGTAATAACTTTTCTTCCATAGAAACAAGAGGTTTTAATCAAGCCTTAAAAATAAATTTGAGCCTTGTGTTTTTAATCACATAGCATTGGGAAAAATAATATAACTATTCTACCAAATTTCAAAAGGAAACATGTTTACATCTCAAATGTGCTATAAAAAGATCCTGGTATGGTAAAACTAGCTTGATTTAGACTCCCACCCCAACCTTTTTTAAACTTCTCCAACACAGTTCCAGAATAACTTGTCAAAATCACTTCTAAAGCGGTAATCCCAGCTACTCCAGAGACTGAAGTGATCGCCTGAGCCCAGGAGTTCCAGGCCAGCCTGGGCAAAATAGTGACTCATCTCAAAGTAACAAAACAAAACTTACCCTGTCAATTAGACTCAAAAGATGTATAGTACTAACTAAACATTCCGGAGTCAAATTGTAAACTTCAGTTTTTATCTCAACACAGAATTCATGAGTTGCACATAAATTTACTTTACTTCTTTTTAGGAATGGAGTCTTGCTATGTTGCCCGGGATGGTCTCAAACATCTGGCCTCAAGTCATCCTCCCACCTCAGCCTCCCAAGTAGCTGGGATTACAGGTGAGCCACCACATCCAATTTACAAATTCACTTTAAAAAGTCAAATATTTTCACTTCTTGCTTTGCTTCTTGGATTTGTTTGGGGAGGAGGAATGTTTCTTTTTTTAGCAAATAATGGTAGCTTTTACTTGAAGCTTTAAAATATCAATTTAAAAAAAACAATTTTAAAATAACAATTTGTTTTCAACTATATATGCAGTTTTAATAAAAGTATTAGATAATTCAATTACAAGAGTTCTTGACTTACATTCCTGCCATTAGCAAAGACAGTCAACAATGTCTTAAGAGCCACCAAACATATCAATCTCTAGATATGGTCTAAACCTAAGGTTATTTAAAAAACTAAAAACAGTGAGTGTGTAGAAACTCTTCAGTTATCTGGATTAATCAGTTTTTATCCTGCCTGTATACAATCAATATCTTCCTCCTATGAATTAATTCCACAGTTTAGTAATTTTGAAAGGCAGAGAATTCATTTTTCCTTCCTAGGTATCCATAAACCAAGCTTGTCTAACCCATAGCCCAGGATGGCTTTGAATACAGCCCAACACAAATTCATAAACTTTCTTCAAGTGTATTTTATGTATGGTCCAAGACAATTCTTTCAACGTGGCCCAGAGAAGACAAAAGATTTGACATCCCTGGCCAGCAGTTAGCAGCACTCAAATAAAAAACAGGCCTTATTCCAAAAGTTTATATAATCTGGCTTTGACCTTAGAAGCCCATTTTGCCATAGATCATTTTCTAAATGGTAGGTTCCCAGGATGGCCCACCAATACCTATTAAGCCCACAATATAGATGAGATACTGAACTACCAAGCCCAGCCAAGAAGTTTTTCTTCATCTGTTTAAGTGCCCAAACAAGCACTCAGTTAAGATCTAATGTTGAGAATCACAGAGCATGGGACCTTTTCTAAGAAGTAACTTAAATATGCCTGATTTATAGAGAATCCAGGGCTGGGTATGGTGGCTCTCATTTGTAATCCCAGCACTCTGAGAGACCGAGGCGAGTGGATCACCTGAGGTCAGGAGTTCAGGACCAGCCTGGCCAAGATGCTAAAACTCTGTCTCTACTAATAATACAAAAATTAGCCAGGTGTAGTGGCACACGCCTTTAATCCCAGCTACTCGGGAGGTTGAGGCAGGAGAATCACTTGAACCCAGGAGGCGGAGGCTGCAGTGAGCCAAGATCATGCCATTGCACTCCAGCCAGGGTGACAAGAGCGAAACTCCATCTCCAAAAATAAATAAACACAATAAATAAAAAAAATAAAGAGAATCCAGTGCTGGGCACAGCTGGGGGTGCAGTCCCAGCTACTCAGGAGGCTGAGGCAGGAGGATTACTTGAACCCAGGAGTTCAAGTCCAGCCTGGACAACATAGTGAGACCCCATTTTTAAAAATAAATAGCTGGGCGCAGTAGCTCATGCCTGTAATCCCAACACTTTGGAAGGCTGAGGCAGGCGGATCACCTGAGTTCAGGAGTTCAAGACCAGCCTGGCTAACACGGTGAAATCTCGTTTCTACTAAAAATACAAAAAATTAGCCAGGCATGGTGGTGCACACCTGTAATCCCAGCTACTTGGGAGGCTGAGGCAGGAGAATTGCTTGAACCCAAGAGGTGGAGGTTGCAGTGAGCCAAGATTGCACCACTGCACACCAGCTTGGGCAACAAGAGCGAAACTCTGTCTCAAAAAAGATATTAAATAAATAAATAAATAAGTGTACCAGTCTGATGCAGGTACTCCTACTCTTGATGTGACCAAGTAATGAATGATTTAAAAACTCAATTTTTGGCTGGGCGCAGTGGCTCACGCCTATAATCCCAGCACTTTGGGAGGCCGAGGCAGGTGGATCACAAGGTCAGGAGTTCAAGACCATCCTGGCCAAGATGGTGAAACCCCGTCTCTACTAAAAATACAAAAAAATTAGCCGGGTGTGGTGGCGGGAGCCTGTAATCCCAACTACTCAGGAGGCTGAGGCAGAGAATTGCTTGAACCTGGGAGGCGGATGTTGCAGCGAGCTGAGATCATGCCACTGCATTCCAGCCTGGGCAACAGAGCAAGACTCCACCTCGAAAAAAAAAAAAAAAAAACCTCAATTTTTAAAACCCTAGCACAGACGGGGCGCAGTGGCTCATGCCTCTAATCCCAGCACTTTGGGAGGCCGAGGCAGGCAGATCACGAGGTCAGGAGATCGACACCATCCTGGCTAACACGGTGAAACCCCATCTCTACTAAAAATACAAAAAATTAGCCCAGCGTGGTGGCAGGCGCCTGTAGTCCCAGCTACTTGGGAGGCTAAGGCAGGAGAATGGCGAGAACCTGGGAGGCGGAGCTTGCAGTGAGCCAAGATCACGCCACTGTACTCCAGCCTGGGCGACAGAGCAAGACTCCGTCTCAAAAAAAAGAAACCCTAGCATAGTAATTCAGAACTTAAAAACAAAGTTATTTCTCAGGAGAGACAAAGGCAAAACAAAAGACTGCAAATTCTCTTCATCGGCTAAAATAGTGATCAACTTTGCTTATATTCAGTCTTTTGTTATCAAAACTACTTGCTGTGTTTTCGGAGGCTATCTGTAAAGTAAGATGCAGTAAAGCATGATGGCTAAAAGTACAGATTCTGGCACTAGACTACCTGGGTTCATATCCCAGGTAAACACTCTTAATAGCTGTATCATCTCCAGCGAGCTGTTTAACCTGTGTGCTCCAGTTTCATCTGTACAATTAAGTATGAGTCCCTTAGGGGACTGCAGTGAGGATTAAATGAATTAATCCACATGAAATACTTAGAGTAGAACCTTAAATAATAAGCACACAATAAGTGACCACTATTATCAGATATTTAAAAATAGGTAGAATTTAGAAAAGGAACTGAAGGAAAAAGAGGCATTATAGGCTGAAGTAACAATCAAAGGAACAGAGGTAGAAAAATCACACACAGGGCTGGGCACAGTGGCTCATGCCTGTAATCCCAGCACTTTGGGAGGCCGAGGTGGGCGGATCATGAGGTCAGGAGATCGAGACCATCCTGGCGAACATGGTGAAACCCCGTCTCTACTAAAAATACAAAAAAAATTAGCCGGGCATGGTGGCGGGCGCCTGTAGTCTCAGCTGCTCGGGAGGCTGAGGCAGGAGAATGGCGTGAACCCAGGAGGCAGAGCTTGCAGTGAGCCGAGATCGCGCCACTGCACTCCAGCCTGGGCGACAGAGCAAGACTCCGTCTCAAAAAAATAAAATAAAATAAAAAGAAAAATCACACACAGGTGGGCGAAAAGGTGTTGTTCTATTTCCCTGGAGAACAATATTTATGATGAAGAACAGTAAAGACTAGAATAATGAGGACCCAAGAATGCTGGCCCTCAATGCCAGACCAAAAAATATGGCTTTTACTTAGAAAGCAGCCACTTAAATATTTGATCTAAATATGTGCTTTGGCAAGGTTATCAAGGTTATCAAATCATATCATTAAGCCCAGCACTGTGGCTCACGCCTGTAATCCCAGCACTTTGGGAGGCCGAGGCAGGTGGATCACTTGAACCCAGGAGTTTGAGACCAGCCTGGCCAACACGGCGAAAACCCGTCTCTACTACAAAATACAAAAATTAGCTGGGCATGGTTGTGTGCACTTGTCGTCCGAGCTACCCACTCGGGAGGCTAAGGCAGGAGAATTGCTTGAACCTAGGAGATGGAGGTTGCAGTGAGCAGAGAGAGCACCATTTCACTCCAGCCTGGGCAACAGAGTGAGACTCTGCCTCAAAAAAAAAAAAAAATCTTATTACTATTAATGCAATTGTGATGTTTTTGCAATCCCAAAAATGCATTTGTTTTGCTAACACTGTCATAATCTATCATTGAACTGATGCATATCTGAATTATCTCTGAAATCCTCACTGTGCCTAGTACATAGTAAGCACTCAACAAATGTTTACCAAATTATTAATATTAGTAATTATTATTATTAATCATTATCTTTTTGTATGTGTGTGAGACAGAGTCTCCCTCTGTCACCCAGGCTGGAGTGGAGTGGCATCGTCTCAGCTCCTACAACCTCCATCTCCTGGGTTCAAGCAATTCTCCTGCCTCAGCCTCCCAAGGAGCTGAGATTACAGGCGCCCACCACCACGCCTGGCTAAGTTTTTGTATTTTTAGTAGAGGCAGGTTTTCACCATGTTGGCCAGGCTGGTCTCGAACTCCTGACCTCAGATGATCCGTCACCTTGGCCTCCCAAAGTGCTGGGATTACAGGCGTGAGCCACCATGACCGGCCTCAAATCATTATTTTTTAGTGGCCAACAGAGAGCAGTAAAATAGAGACAGGGGTTAATCCCCTAAAGAAATATAAACTAGCCGGGTGCGGTGGCTCACACCTGTAATCCCAGCACTTTGGGAGGCTGAGGCAGGCGGATCACAAGGTCAGGAGTTCGAGATCAACCTGGCCAATATGGTGAAAGCCCATCTCTACTAAAAATACAAAAATTAGCTAGGCGTGGTGGCTATAGTCCCAGCTACTCTGGAGGCTGAAACAGGAGAACTGCTTGAACCCAGGAGGTGGAAGTTGCAGTGAGCCGAGATAATGCCACTGTAATCCAGCCTGAGTGACAGAGCAGGACTCTGTCTCAAAAAAAAAAAAAAAAAAAAGAAAGAAATATAAATTATAAATGAGGCAAATAACCTAGATTATAGTTTACAATAAAGCTAAAATAAGTCATTGCTAATCAACATACTTAATTAAAACAGGATTTTGTTTTGTTTTTGAGACCGAGTCTCGCTCAGCCACCCAGGCTAGAGTGTAGTGGCATGATCTCGACTCACTGCAACCATGGTCTCCTGGGTTCAAATGAGTCTCCCGTCTCCCTAGTAACTAGGATTACAGGCACCCACCATCATGCCTGGCTAATTTTTGTATTTTAGTAGAGACAGGGTTTCCCCTTGGCCAAGCTGGTCATGAACTCCTGACCTCAGGTGACCCGCCCACCTCAGCCTCCCAAAGTGCTAGGATTATAGGCATGAGCCATTCCACCCAGCCAAACCTTATGTATTTTAAAGTCTCATAAAATTTAGCTGTCAAATTGGTACAGCCTTTTCAAAGGATTATTTGGGCAATATCTTTTTAATGGACTACCAGACAGTCTTTTTTTTTTTTTTTTTTTTGAGATGGAGTTTAGCTCTTGTTGCCCAGGCTGGAGCACAATGGCATGGTCTTGGCTCACTGCAACCTCTGCCTCCTGGGTTCCAGTGATTCTCCTGCCTCAGCCTCCCTCCCATGTAGCTGGGATTACAGGCGCCCACCACTGTGCCCAGCTAATTTTTTTTTGTATTTTTAGTAGAAACCGGATTTCACCATGTTGGCCAGGCTGGTCTCGAACTCCTGACCTCAGGTGATCCACCCACTCTGGCCTCCCAAAGTCCTGGGATTATAGCCGTTTCCTAATCCAGGACAAAATTATGCTGGCGGGTAAGAATAAAGGTCTAACTCCTAACTTGACTCCAAGTAATTGGAGGAAAGGACAGCTTTCAGTAGCCATAGGTTTCCATGGAGTACACACTATCTACCTGTACACCATAGACGTCAATGCTAATTACAGCAACAAACAGGGCCACCCTCATCCTGAGAATGGACTCCTGAAGTTTACAGTCTTAAAGTCTAAAGATTATTGGCCAGGCGCGATGGCTCACGCCTGTAATCCCAGCACTTTGGGGGGCTGAGGCGGGTGGATCACAAGGTCAGGAGTTCAAGACCAGCCTGGTCAAGATGGTGAAACCCCATCTCTACTAAAAATACAAAAAAATTAGCCGGGCGTGGTGGTGGGTGCCTATAATTCCAGCCACTCGGGAAGCTGAGGCAGAGAATTGCTTGAACCTGGGAGGCAGAGGTTGTTGCAGTGAGCCGAGATCGTGCCACTGCACTCCAGCCTGGGTGACAGAGCGAGACTTGTCTCAAAAAAAAAAAAAAAAAAAAGATTACCTTGCAGTCAATTCTTTGGTGTATTTCTTACAAAATACAACAATAAAACAGGCTGGGCATGGTCACTCATGCCTATAATCCCAGCACTTTAGGAGGCCAAGGTGGGAGGATCACTTGAGCCCAGGAGTTCGAGACCAGCCTAGGCAACATAGTGAAACCTCCATGTCACAAAAAAGTGTAAAAGGTTAGTGTAGTTGGCCGGGCGTGGTGGCTCACGCCTGTAATCCCAGCACTTTGGGAGGCTGAGGCGGGCGGATCACGAGGTCAGGAAATCGAGACCATCCTGGCTAACATGGTGAAACCCCGTCTCTACTAAAAAATACAAAAAATTAGCCGGGCATGGTGGCGGGTGCCTGTAGTCCCAGCTACTCGAGAGGCTGAGGCAGGAGAATGGCGTGAACCTGGGAGGCGGAGCTTGTAGTGAGCTGAGATCGCACCACCGCACTCCAGCCTGGGTGACAGAGGGAGACTCTGTCTCCAAAAAAAAAGGTTAGCGTAGTTGTCACACTCATTGTCCCAGCTACTCAGGAGGCTGAGGTGGAAGGACTGCTTGAGCCTGGGAGATGGAAGCTGCAGTGAGCTATGATTACCACTTCCACTGCACTCCAGAGTGGGCAACAAAGCAAGACCTTGTCTCAAAAAACAAAAAAACAAACAAACAGAAAACAGCAGTTTGAGATACCAATAACAAGTAATACAGTAATAATTAACATATTAAGAAAAAAGTTTTCACTAAAAGATTGCCAACAAGACTTCTTAGAAGCACATCATGACATAGAATGGTTGATATAAGTGTTTATTACCAGACGTGGTGGCTCAAGCCTGTAATCCCAGCACTTTGGGAGGCTGAGACCATCCTGGCTAACTCGGTGAAACCCCGTCTCTACTAAAAATACAAAAAATTACCCGGGTGTGGTGGCGGGCGTCTGTAGTCCCAGCTACTCGGGAGGCTGAGGCAGGAGAATGGCGTGAACCTGGGAGGCGGAGCTTGCAGTGAGCAGAGATCATGCCACTGCACTCCAGCCTGGGCGACACAGCAAGACTCCGTCTCAAAAAAAAAAAAAAAGAAAAAAAAAAAGAGAGAGAGTTTATTAAGCATACATCCCCAGATAAACTGATTTTTTTCTGGTGGCAATAGGGAGAAATCACTTCCCAAAAAGGTAAGTATTTAAAAAAAACAAAAAAAACAAAAAAACAAGAAGATTGGCCAGGCACGGTGGCTCACACTTGTAATTCCAGCACTTTGGGAGGCCGAGGAGGGCAGATCACCTGAGGTCAGGAGTTCGAGACCAGCCTGACCAACATGGAGAAACCCCGTCGCTACTAAAAATACAAAATTAGCCAGGCTTGGTGGCGCATGCCTGTAATTCCAGCTACTCGGGAGGCTAAGGCAGGAGAATGGCTTGAACCCAGAAGGCGGAGGTTGCGGTGAGCCGAGATGGTGCCATTGCACTCCAGCCTGGGCAACAAGAGTGAAACGCTGTCTCAAAAAAAAAAAAAAAAAAAAAAAAAAGATTAATGGGCGCATCCCTGGGAGAATAAGCAAGTTATGTATTTGGCTTTTGTGGGCAATCAATCATTCTGGTAACACAAACATAAGGCAAAGTAGACCCAGATTTCTATATATTTTCCTCTAAAGTACTTTTAAGTTACAATTTCAGACTTAAAAAAAAGAAAAAGGTTCCAAGCTCAGTCTTGTCCTTTTTTAAAGCTGCAAGTATTATAATTTAAAACTCTGAAATGTATTCGCTTAAACACGTTCCTGTCACTATTAACCACAATGCTCCATTATCCACTTTGGGTACTGTCTCCAGATGATTTTTAATCCCTGCCTGACTTCTCCCTACCAACAAGTACTTGGATACCATCTTTACCCCGCCTGCCCCCACTACTTGGTTGTGCCTAGGGAATTATAATTACAGCAATCCCGCCTTTAGAACATCCTCAGAGCACAAAGCTTCTTTGTATAATGGTGGAGGGAGAGTGCCCTCCAGGCTCCACAGAAAAGAGTGGGTGGTAGCAACAGAGGAAGAGGAACTGGAGCCACTATGGTGGCCCTCAGTTCTAGTTCAATATTGTTTGTGGGAATTTACTTGTAATGACCAGCCAGGGTTCTGTTGAGCTTCTGCATCTCCTCCCATGTGGGGGTGGAGAGAAGCAGGGCTTATCCTGGCAGATGGGCAAAATCACCATGCCCAGAAGACCAGGGAGCAGAAGGAAGCAAGAAATTTGGGAGAAAAGCAAGCAATAACTGTCTTGAATTGCACCCCGCTATGTGATTCTCAAGACCTTAAGTGAGGAAGTTTTGACAACAAAAGCTATCATCCTAATTAACCAGTGGTTAGTATTGGCATTACTGGCACTCGGTAGATGCTCAAAGATGTATTGAGGTGGCAATAAAAATCTACATAGGAAGACAAATCTATAAAAAAAAAGTTTTAACAACAAGATAGCACAAAAGTCAAATGAAAAATACTTTTTATTAATTATGAGTCCCAGCCGGGCATAGTGGCTCATTCCTGTAGTAATCCTAGCACTTAGGGAAGTCGAGGCAGGAGGATTACTTGAGCTCAGGAGTTCAAGACCACCCTGGGCAACATAGCAAGACCCCATCTCTTTAAGTATGAGTTCCAACTCTTCTCTATCTGTAAATGTGATTTTTTTTTTTGAGATGGAGTCTCACTCTGTCGCCCAGGCTGGAGTGCAGTGGTGTGATTTCGGCTTACTGCAAGCTACGCCTCCCAGGTTCAAGTGATTCTCCTGCCTCAGCCTCCCGAGTAGCTGGGCCTACAGGTGCACACCACCACGCCCAGCTAATTTTTGTATTTTTAGTAGAGACAGAGTTTCACCATGTTGCCCAGGCTGGTCTCAAACTCTTGAGCTCAAGTGATCCACCTACCTCGGCCTCCCAAAGTGCTGAGATTACAGACGTGAGCCACTGCGACTGGCCCCGTAAATGTGATTATTAAATGAATACCTGTTTTACTTTCTGCCTACTCTACTTCTGTTTAGTCTGAGAAACTGCTCACTTTTTAGTTTTCTGACAATAAAACAAATTTCAACAGAAGGTCAGCATGCAGCATCTGCAGCCACTAAAATCCAAGATGCAGAAGCAGAATGGACAGGCAACTTTTCAACTCCAAGAATATCCCAAAAGCACTACAAATTGTCCTACTACCTAACTGCTTGCTATTCTTCTTTCCATGTATATAGTTTTCTCTCTTTTTTTTTTTTTTTTTGAGACAGGGTCTCACTCTGTTCCCCAGGCCGGAGAGGGCAGTGGCACCATCTTGACTCACTGCAATCTCCACCTCCCAGGCTCAAGCGATTCTCCTGCCTCAGCCTCCCAAGCAGCTGAAATTACAGGCAAGTGCCACCACACCCAGCTAATTTTTGTATTTTTAGTAAAGACAGGGTTTCACCATGTTGCCCAGGCTGGTCTCAAACTCTAGCTCAAGTTATCCACCCGCCTCGGCCTCCCAAAGTGCTGGGATTACAGGCGTGAGCCACCACACTCGGCCTCTTCCATGTATATAGTTGGTCCTCTTACTACTACTTCCCTACATTTCTCAACAAAGTCAAAGGATCAGTATATGCACCAAAACTCACAATATCTCGCTCCCTTATTTCTATGCATATTTTACCACAAAAGCAGAAAACGAAGTGATAGCTTTTTCTTTTTTTTTGAGACAGAGTCTTGCTCTGTCACCCAGGCTGGAGTGCAATGGTGCAATCTTGGCTCATTGCAACCTCCGCCTCCTGGGTTCAAGCGATTCTCCTGCTTCAGCCTCTCAAGTAACTAAGATTACACGTGCGTGCCACCACGCCCGGCTAATTTTTGTATTTTTAGTAGAGGCAGGGTTTCACCATGTTGGCCAGGCTGGTCTCAAACTCCTGACCTCAGGTGATCCACCCGCCTTGACCTCCCAAAGTGCTGGGATTACAGGCGTGAGCCACCTCACCAGCTAGTGATAGCTTTCGACAGCATTAACTATTGATAAACCCTAATATACTCCCATCATTCTACTCTTCCACCTGTCCAACATCACTGCAGTTAACTGTTCTAAGCAGTCCCAACAACAGCGCTAATATCCATTTAAGTAGAACAGGAAAAAAACTGAAACCACTCTGGGTAAGGCCTGCAGGTAGGAATTGTTTATTTTCCTTCTGTGGGCAAAAGACCACTTTTGTTAAACATCTTTAGTTTTTTAACACATAATTTCTTTTAAAAAATTCCTCCAAGACAGCAGCATAAGCAAATTGAAACATCCTATCCCACCACCCTCAATCATGTTTAAAAATAATAATAAAAAAGACAACAGAAACCACTTCAAATGTATCTCTCCCTTGAGCCCCCAGAACAGCATTCATCCACGACAACTGTTCTGAAAAACTCTGCCATTATTTCCAAAAGCAGTAGGAAGTCCGGTCTTGTCCTTGGTTTGTACTCCCCCCTCCTCTTTCTCCAAGAAGAAATGAAACAGCAGGAAGCGTAAACAACCACTTAATGGAAAATACAAATGGGTAAATATTTTCAAAATTGGCTAAAAACCCTCAGGTCTTCAGGAATGCTAGTGCAGGGGGAAACAGGAAGAGAAAAATAACTGCATTTACCCCTCCAAGTGAGCACTGTAAGAAGACAAGAGCAAATGTGGCACATAGGTACTATACTTTCTCTCCTCCATTTACCAGATACTTTTGTCTTTTTTTTTTTTTTTTTTTGAGATGAAGTTTCGCTCTTGTTGCCCGGGCTGGAGTGCAATGGTGCAATCTCGGCTTACAGCAACCTCTGCTTCCTGGGTTCAAGCGATTCTCCTGCCTCAGCCTCCCAAGTAGCTGGGATTATAGGCATGTACCACCACGGCTGGCTAATTTTGTATTTTTAGTAGAGACGGGGTTTCTCCATGTTGGCCAGGCTGGTCTCGAACTCCCAACCTCAGGTGATCCGCCCACCTCGGCCTCCCAAAGTGCTGGGATTACAGGTGTGAGCCACTGTGCCCAGACTTTTTTTTTTTTTTTTTTTTTTTTTTTTGAGACAGAGTCTCACTCTGTTGCCCAGGCTGGAGTGCAGTGGCCTGATCTCAGCTCACTGCAACCTCCACCTCCCGGGTTCAAGCGATTCTCCTGCCTCAGCCTCCAAAGTAGCTGGGATTACAGGCATGCACCACCATGCCCAGCTAATTTTTCTATTGTTAGTAGAGACGGGGTTTCACCATGTTGGCCAGGCTGGTCTTGAACTCCTGACCTCAGGTGATCCACCCGCCTGACCACAGGTGAGCCACTGTGCCAGGCCGACAATGGTATTTTCTAAATAGCTTATTCTGTACATATTTCTCCAGCCTCATAACAAAGTTTACTATTTTAAGCTGTGCTCTTTGGTTCAGCTGAGCATGGTGATGAAAAGCCCCTTCCCATGAAAAGTTCACATGGAGAACTCTTGAAGCCCCTAGGGCAAGCACCAACCCAGACCTCATGGTAAAGCCCACAATGCATATGGATGAAACTGTTAGTTACAGCTGGACTAACAGTTCCAAAGGTGCAGAACAGTGCTAGATCACAGATCACCTTTGCGTGGATTAGAAAAGGTGCCCCTTCTCTGACGGCACACAGTTCCACACTAGGTACTCATCTTGGTAAGTGGAGTACAGAATAGATTTCCACCCTCACTTGCCACCCGAAACAGGTATCCTTTTGCTGGGTGCAATCTCTATGGTCCTACACAGCAGCACCGTTAAGAAGTGTACTGGCCAGGCACGGTGGCTCACACGTGTAATCCCAACACTTTGGGAGGCCGAGGCAAGCTGATCACAGAGGTCAGAGTTTGAGACCAGCCTGGCCAACATGGTGAAACCCCGTCTCTACTAAAAATACTAAAATTAAATATCCGGGCATGGTAGCAAGCGCCTGTAATCCCAGCTACTCGGGAGGCTGAGGCAGGAGAATCGCTTGAACCTGGCAGGTGGAGGTTGCAGTGAGCCGAGATCTCGCCATTGCACTCCAGCCTGGGCAACAAGAGCGAAACTCTGTCTCAAAAAAGAAAAACAAAAGCGTACCTGGGCAATGCTGGACCTCCAAAGTGGGTTTCCAGATAGAGGAACCTTAAGAAAGACAAACAGGCACTTCACAAATTTCACTATCAGAAAGCCTCAGATTTGTTAATATAAATTCATTCATAAACACATCAGGACTAAGGAAGAAAGGTCTAGCAGAGAAGGAAAACTAGCAAATTTGGGAGAAAGGACACTCTTCCATCTTGAGGGATAATCAGTTGTCTCCTACAGACCTTAATCTCTGACCATAGGTTCAGACGGCTGAACCTCAAATGTTGGTCACAAGCTAAAACAATCATTAGCATCTGCAGAGGGATGGATCATCTTTCTCTTAAGACATGATGACATGTTTACCTTTGGGGGTTTTACTTTCTCCAAATTTTCCTTCTCTGCTAGACCCTTTTTGCCCTTACTTTTTGCCCTAACTTTAAAACCACATACAGTTGACACATGCATTAAAATCTGTAAAACCTGATAAACAACCCTGGTAGGTAGTGGGCCCCTTAGCTAACTCCATGAAAATCAGAGGAATGGACAACCTAGATTAAGAGGGGTATGGCATCCAACCCTATCATTCTTTTATGCTCCACAAAAGAGGTGAAGTATTACATGGGTCAAAATTCCATCCCAGTCATCCAGGAGTGGGAACAGAGGGGCAGCCTAAGGAAAAGATGAGGACCAGGCTGGGGCAAACCTAAGATAGTGGTTCTCAAACTTTAGTGGGCATCCGAATCTACTGGGGAGTTTTCTCAGAATCAGATGTCTGGGTCCCTCCCTACACCTGATATATCAGAAAGTCCTGGAGCACATCTATTTCGACAAAGCTCAAACTGCTGACACAGGTCCACTAGAAAGTTTAGAAATAATGAGAAATCTACCGCAACTATCAGCAGTTCCAAAATAAAAGTCATCCATTGCAAAACTAGGTTTAGCAGATCAGAAAGGGGTGAAAAAGGATCACCAGCCTGCATGTCTAACAGGCTGCGCTAGGCTGGAGCCTGTAGGAGAGGTCCATTATTATGAAACAAAAACTGTGTTCTATAAACAAATTTTTTTGTGTGAGAAATATTTCAAACATCTGAAAAATATTTAGAGTATACTAAATATCTCTATACCCTACACCCAACATTACCAAATCTTAATTTACAATTACCTGATTCAGATTTTTTTTAAGTAATAGAACATTAAAGGTACAAATAAAGCCCTTTTGGGTACCCTTGTGTAATCCCATTTCTCCTCTTCCCAAAGACAATCATTACACTTAATATGTATATTTTAATACTATCACCATATATTGGCATAGCCACAAACAATATTATTTTTCATGTTTTCAGATTTTAAACACGTGAAACGATTCTGTAAGAATTCTTCTGACTTGCTTCCCTGCTCCATATGGTTTTTGAGATTCACCTATTTTAATGCATGAGGCTAGTTTATTTTTCACAGAGCTGTAATATTCAATTGTATGGGTCTATCTAAAAATGTATGTATTGGCCAGGAGCGGTGGCAAACGCCTGTAATCCCAGCACTTTGGGAGGCAGAGGCGGGCAGATCACGAGGTCAGGAGATCGAGACCATCCTGGCTAACACGATGAAACCCCGTCTCTACTAAAAATACAAAAAAAAATTAGCCGGGCATGGTGGCGGGCGCCTGTAGTCCCAGCTACTCGGGAGGCTGAGGCAGGAGAATGGTGTGAACCAAGGAGGCGGAGCTTGCAGTGAGCAGAGATCGCGCCACTGCACTCCAGCCTGGGTGACACAGCAGCGAGACTCCGTCTCAAAGAAAAAACCAAACAAATAAATAAATAATAAATAAAAATGTATGTATTCTTCTGTTGGTGGACATTTAAGCTGGAATGAGCATTCTTGTATTTTTTTCATACTTATTTTCTTGGACAAGTGTACAAGGATCCCTTAGGGTACATATATATACCCAGAAATGGACATTTTAGGTAAATGAATATGTCTGCTCACCTTCACACTAAACACCAAATACCCCTACTCTCTAAGGTGGTTGGATCCATTTACATTTCCACTACACTATATACAAGTTTATTTATCCACAACCTTAATAATCCTCGGTTTATCACAGCAGTACATTTTTGCCAACCTGATCGGTGTGAAATGTCATCTCACTGTTGTTTCTATTTGCATTTCCCTGATTGTAAGTCTCTCACAAGTACATTTTCTTGCTTTTAAGTATATATTTGCCAAATATGTGTTTTAGAGTTTTTTAGAAAAATCTAACCCATCTTGTCTGAATTGGGGCAGTCCTTCCCAAAGCACCCTGCCAACAGCCACCACAGCAGGAAAGCTAAGGTGCAAGAGGGCAGCAAGAAAACAGCTGACTTAAACAAGGAATCATCTTGGACAAAGGGCCTTAATTAATGCATTTGTTAATTAGTCTTTCCCTTCCCTCTTTTGTCAAGCCTTACTTCCAAGACAATACTCCAGGCCCTGGGGGTCTGCATCCTTAGAACAGGAGCGAGAATGAGGGGGAGGGGGTGCTCAAGCTAGAACGTTTCTATAAAAGTATAGCTGTCCTTACTCAAAGAAAAGAAGTGACTGCAGTCCAATTCACACTCAACCTTGTAAGCTACCATCCACCTCCAACAGACTCCTTTCAAACTCATCACGTTTGGCACCTTCTTTGAAACATCCCAATCTTTTTCTCCAGACTAGACACCGTCCCCCGCCCTTCAGCAACCCTTTCATCTCCCTTCCCCCACAATGACTGAATACCCTCTCCTTTTTCCCCATTCTATTTTCTAGCTCCACGGGACCCTCTTCCCTGCCTGTAACACGTTGCTCTCTCCCTTGCCTCTAGAACTGCAAGTCCTTTCCCCTTCCAAGGGACATCCGCAGTCAAAACAACCCACCTCATCATCCACCCCAAATAAAAACGGAAATCCCATGTATTACATGCCAGGCAGGCGGGTGACTCGGTCCCAATCCTCCCAGCTTCCTTCCCCCTTCACGCCTGGGATAGCTGTTCTTTCTCGGGGAGTTCTCCAAGTGTGGTAGGTCCAAACCACCTGGAAAAAACTCACACGGCCTTCTGCGCCGTAAATGTCTTTACCAAGGCCATGTATGCATTTCTGGTTTCGGCATGAACGAAATTCGGGCCATTTACTGAAAAAAGACACCTTACGGGCGCCTCCACAAAAGCGGGCAGGCCTCCCTCCCAGTAATTCCAGCTGAATTGGTTTAGTCCGTGCAGTGGTGGGGAAGGTGGCCTGGCAGAGACCAAACGGTCCCCACGATAAGAAGTTTCCGAAGCTCTGCCCCACTCACTCAAGAAAGCCCTCTCCCCGAGAGCACACCCCGCACAGAAGTCTTTCCCTCTGCGGCTCCCCAGGGCACCACCAAGCTCCCAAGTCGGCCCCCTGCTCTTCCGTCCCACTCCGCAAGAGATCATTACTACCAAGCGAGCCCAAAAAGGGCTGGGTGGGTGTGCCAGGGTCCAGGGGCTGATCCCCTCCCCCCAGATCTATCTCCCTCGGCTCCCGGGGGCCAGGGGATCGACCTCTTCCCAGCCCCCTCTGCTCGGGGCCCGCGCCGGCCCAGGGTGGCCCTGGGTCCCAGCCAAGCTACTGCTCTCACTGGCTATGTGACCTTGGGCAAGTCACTTCCCCCTCCAAGCCTCGGTTTCCTCCTCCGCCGAGCAGAGACCTAGAGAGGTCCTGCCCTGCACACCCTGGGGGAGGGGGCTACCCACCGGGTGGGAAAACGCTTTGTGAGCCGCTCCGCGCGGCTGAGGCGCAGGGCTCGCAGGGGCTCCGGGGCCGGACAAAGCTGACCCGGACAACGCTCCTCCCCGTCGGCGGGGCCGGGCGCCTGGACCACACGCCTCCGGCCCCCACCCGCGGGACCGACCCACGCCCCTCCCTGCCTGGCCCGCTCCGGGACCCCGTACCTGCTCCCGGCGCTCGGCCGCAGGCGCCGCCACCCTGGGCGCCCGCCCGGAGAGGCCCGTGGCCCGGAGGGCTGAGGCGGTCCGTGGCGGCGGGCTCCGACCGGGACGGCGGCGGTGGGGGGCGCGGGCGGCGCGGGGGCCCGAGCTCGGCGGGGCCCGGCCTGGGAGACGACGACTGAGGCTGAAAGTGCGCGGCGGCGGCGGCGGCTGCTGAGGCGGCGGCGGCAGCGACCGCGGCGGCCGCGCTTCCGCTCATGGCGGGGCCGCGAGCAGCGGCTCCGACTGCGACTCGACTCCGGCGCGGCGGGCGCTGGCTGGGCCCCGGCCGGCAGCAGCGGTGGCGGCGACGGAGGCGGCTCCCGAAGAGGGAGGAGGCGGAGTCGGGAAGCGGCGGCGGCGGCGGAGGGGGCGGGGACGTGGAGGGGGCGGGGACGCCGAGCCGCCGCCGCCAATGGGCGCGGGGCTCCTCAGCCGCGGCTCCGGGGGCGGGCGGGCGGCGCCGAGGGGTATCCTCAGTCTCCGCCGCTCCCTGAGGCGGGGAGGCCGAGCGCGGGCCACCCGCCGGGAGAGCCCAGCTGCAGGGGCTGCCCCGCCCCCGGCCCGCCCCTGAGGCGCGGCCGCGGGCCTTTGGGGCCAGGCCTCGCGCGACCCAGGCTGGGGCTGCGCTTGAGCTCCGCTGCGCAGAGGTTCGCGCCCGCGAGGGGGCCGGAACTCGGCCCAGATAGCTACTGCTCGCAGCCCGCCTGCCAGACTCCCTCCTCCGCTCCCCCGCACTGGAGACGCAGCCTTCTCTCCCCTCCTCTGCCTCTCTTGGCTGTTTCCTCAAAGTTTTTCCCCTTCAGACACTTAGGAAAGAAACTCTCCCTTCTGTTCTTAGGCTGCGTTTCAGTGATAAATTAGTCCCCGCGGACCCAGAGAGAACAGCAGAGGCAGAAACGAAAGAGATGGAAACGAGCTGCCGTCCCTGAGTCCCCGAGACCATCTTGAATGCTGAGCAGGAGCCAGCCAGGCTCAGCCCTGGCCCCTCGCCCCTTTCTCTGACTTTCTCTTTCTCTTTCTCACTTTACATGCCCTTGTTGTTAGAAGACTTAGATAAAAACATCCAGCCCAGCTGGGCCTAGTCTCAAAAGAGGGGGAGGGTGTGAGGTAAGGAAACGCTTTTGACCTGTCCCGACGGCTTTCCTATGAGGGGAAGAATTCTGCGAGTTGGTGACCCCCTTTGGGCCCTCCTCCACTTGAATGTGATGTTGGTCACTGAAACCGTTTCCTCCTCATGTTTCTCTGGCTCTCATATCAAAGCCGTAGAGGAGCAAAATAAACAACCATGTGTTAAGGGTACATCTAAGGTGCAGGTACGTGGGTGGGCCAGGGTGCAGCTAAACTGCTGAGTGGATCATTTCAATAAAACCTTATCCTGAGCCATTCTCCACTGAGCAGAGGGAGAAAGAGCTCTATTTGAATCTTTGACAACAGACATTTCAAATTCCATGCTGACACTTAATAGGTGCCTGATCTTTCATTCATGCTGGTCTTTCTGTCATCAGCAATGCTAGGCACTGGGAATACAAGAATAAAAAAGATATAGTCGACGCCTTCAAAGAGTTTACAATCTCACTGGAGGACAGTGAGATATTTTTAGAAGTTAAAAACTTATGGATGAGCAGGAGTTCACCAAGGGGGGCAGGTTGGGGGAAAGTGGAGTGGGAAAACATTAAGATTGTATTTGGCCAGGGGACCTAAGATTTTCTGAATCACATCCTTGACTTTTTGGTCACAGAGGAAGCAGGTAATATATTACTTGCTGGAGCTTGGGTCCCAGTGCCCACTGTAGAACACCTGTCAACTACTGCATGGAGGCACCTTCTTTCCTCTGATAGGTCTCAGCAGCCTTGAGCAACATTGGATCTATTTCTGTGCCAAAGCCCAAACCCCAGTTTCAGCTCTTACAACCCCAATTTGAGCAAATGCCTTGACCACCAGCCCTACAAGAGAATGGACAGATGAGCAGTTTAATCCAGTAACCAAAGGAGCCCATCCAAGGATGCCTTGCGGCCAGGAAGAAACAGGGAGAAATAAAGGGAGAGGGCCAGGCAAAGCCTTGGGCCACCTCACCTTGCCAGTTTAGGGAAACAAAATAAAGAATGGACCACATTCATGTTGGTTGCGATCTTTATCTCTTAACTTTCCGTCCCCCAATGATGATCAGGAAGAGAGATGAGCATTGGGGTTTAGGAAACGACAGGTTTAATAGGACTGGAGCACAGCCCGGGTGATGAGTGGTAAGAAAAGAGCACGCTGGAATTTAGTTAAGACAAGACCAAATCATGAAGAGTCTTGAGTGCCACATTGAGGAATTTGAACTTAACCTGAATAACAAAAGTGAGCCATTGAGGACATAATGAGGAAATGATGTGATTAGATCGTATTTCGGAAAAACTCTGGCTGCGGTGTAGAAAATGGATTGGAAGGTGCTATGGTTTGAATATATGTCCCTTGCAAAACTTATGTTGAAATTTAATCCCCAGGCCGGGCACAGTGGCTCACGCTTGTAATCCCAGCACTTTGGGAGGCCGAGGCGGGTGGATCACCTGAGGTCAGGAGTTCAAGACCAGCCTGGCCAACATGGTGAAACCCCATCTCTACTAAAAATACAAAAATTAGCCGGGCGTGGTGGCACACCCCTGCGATCCCAGCTACTCGGGAGGCTGAGGCAGGAGAATTGCTTGAGCCTGGGAGGCAGAGGTTGCAGTGAGCCAAGATCGTGCCACTGCACTCCAGCCTGGCTGACAAAGTGAGACTCTGTCTCAAATAAATAAATAAATAATAAAAATAAAAAATTTAATCCCCAATATGGTAGTATTGAGAGACGGAGCGTTTAAGAGGTGATTGGTAGAGCCCTCATGAATGTATTGATCCATACATGGATTAATGGGCTATCATGGGAATGGGACTGGCCTTTATAAGAAGAAAAGAGACCTGAGCAAGGATGTTAAGCCCTTTCACCACGTGATGCCCTGTGCCACCTCAGGACTGTGCAGAGTCCCTAGCAGCAAGAAAACCCTCATGAGATGTAGCCTCTCAACATCAGACTTCTCAGACTTTGCAACTGTAAGAAATACATTCCTTTTCTTTATATATTGCCTAGTTTCAGTTATTGTGTTATATATAAATAAGCAACAGAAAACAGCCTAAGATAGAGGAGAACCAAAAGAGAAGAAAACTGGCTAAAAAGTTTTAGGCATGGGATGAAAGTGACCTGAACTAAAGCAGAGATAGCAGGAATAGAGAGATTTTAAGGTGGTAGAATCAACAAGGCTTGAGGAAGATGAGATTGATTCAAGGATAACAAAGATTTTTGGCTTGGACAACTGAGTGACGGTGGTGCCATTCCTGAAAATATTAACAGATAATACAGAGAACTATGAAGAGCAGAGAACTATGACCCTGGTTAAATCAGATTATTTCTGTGACTCTCCACATAAAGCAGAAGGGCTGAAGCAATTGGACTAGAGTCACCACTATACAATTACTAATGTCCTCTGAGCTGGGGATCCAAAGATATGCAAAGGAGAGGCACAATAGAAGGATAGCCCATTCCTTTTTTTCCATTAAAAAAAATTGTGGGCTAGGCGCGGTGGCTCACACCTGTAATCCCAGCACTTTGGGAGGCTGAGGTGGGCAGATCACCTGAGGTCGGGAGTTCGAGACCAGCCTGACCAACATGGAGAAACCCCGTCTCTACTAAAAATACAAAATTAGCTGGGCGCGGTGGCACGTGCCTGTAATCCCAGCTACTCAGCAGGCTGAGGTAGGAGAATCTCTTGAAACCAAGAGGCGGAGGTTGCGGTGAGACAAGATCGCGCCATTACACTCCAGTCTGGGCAACAAGAGCGAAGCTCCGTCTCAAAAATAAATAAATAAATAAATAAATAATAAACTGTGGTAAAATATATTATGTAAAATTTATTATTTTAACCATTTTCAAGTGTATAATTGTAATTTCAAGTGGCATTAACTATATTCACAATGAATTAGCTGGGCTTGGTGGTGGGCACCTGTAATCCCAGCTCCTCAGGAGTCTGAGGCAGATAATTGAATTGCTTGAACCCAGAAGGTGGAGGTTGCAGTGAGCTGAGATTGCACCACTGCACTCCAGCCTGGGTGACAGAGCGAGACTCTGTCTCAAAAAAAAAAAGTAGGAAAACTGTATTCACAATGTTGTAAAACCATCACCACTATCCGTTTCCAGAACATCTTCATCACCATCCCAGACAGAAACCCATTAAATAACTTTCAGTTCCCTCCTCCCCTCAGCCCCTGGTATGTTTATTCTACTTTCTGTCTCTACAGATTTGATTATTCTAGATACCTAATGCAAGTGGAACCATACAATATTTGTCTTTTTGTGTCTTTCTGGCTTATTTCATTCGCATAATGTTTACAAGGTTTATTCATGTGGTAGTATGTATTAGAATTTCCTTCTTTTTTGTTTTATTTTTATTTATTTTTGTTTTATTTATTTTATTTTTATTTATTTTGGCAACAAGAGTATTGCTCTTGTTGCCAAGGCTGGGGTGCAATGGCGCAATCTCAGCTCACCGCAACCTCCACCTACCGGGTTCAAATGAGTCTCCTACCTCAGCCTCCTGAGTAGCTGGGATTACAGGCATACACCACCACACCTGGTTAATTTTTTGTACTTTTTGTAGAGACAGGGTTTCTCCATGTTGGTCAGGCTGGTCTTGAACTCCCAACCTCAGGTAATCCACCCGCCTGGGCCTCCCAGAGTGCTAGGATTACAGGCATGAGCCACCAAGCCTGGTCTTACTGCTTTTAGTTCTTTTGAGTATATACCTAGGAGAAGAATTGCCGCATCACAATGGTAACTCTGTGCTTAACTTTTTGAGGAAGCACCAGACTGTTTTCTATAGGGGCTGCACCATTTTTGCATTCCCACCAGCAATGCATAAGGGTTCTAATTTATCCACATTCTTGCCAACACTTGTTATTCCACCCCCATCCCCACCTTTTTCTTCATAATAGCCTTCCTAATGGATGTGAAGTGGTATCTCATTGTAGTTCTGATTTGCACTTCCTATTTCACTTTCAAGCTTAGCACAATGTCTGTTTACTTGTATTTGCCCCAGCCTGGCTTGTAAATCATTATTTTATTTGGGGGTTAATGAGGGAGTGGAGGAGAGAAATTGTAAGAAAATACTGAAGGGGCGCCGGGCGCGGTGGCTCAAGCCTGTAATCCCAGCACTTTGGGAAGCTGAGGTGGGCGGATCACGAGGTCAGGAGATTGAGACCATCCTGGCTAACACGGTGAAACCCCATCTCTACTAAAAATACAAAAAATTAGCCGGGCGTGGTGGCGGGCGCCTGTAGTCCCAGCTACTCGGGAGGCTGAGGAAGGAGAATGGCGTGAACCCGGGAGGCGGAGCTTACAGTGAGCCGAGATCGTGCCACTGCACCCGAGCCTGGGCGACAGAGCAAGACTCCGGTCTCAAAAAAGAAGAAAAAAGAAAAAGAAAAGAAAATACTGAAGGGGCTATTTCATGAAAAACGATAAGACAATGATAGACCTAATAGCATATAAAACCAAAAAAGGAGCAAGATGGTATTTCAGAGTAATACTTTGAAGCCTTAGCAACTGAAGGAATCTAGATAAGGTAGACCCAATGGAATTTGTAATCATGCTCAACAAAGGAAGTGAAAATAGCAATGCCAAATGGAAGGGGCTGGGGCAGGAGATGCAATTAACCACCGATACCACATGACTACTTTCCTTCACAAACACATCACAAGCACATGTGAGACAACTATATGGTTTCCCTGAAATGCTTGGGGATGTAAATTGCAGGGTGTGAGCCAGGGCGAAAGAAAACACGCTGAGCATTTTTCCTCACTATTATCACCTTAATAAACATTAGTTTCTATTTCCTTAGGCCACATTCCTAAAGGTGGAATTGCTAATTCAATGTTTTGAAAAGTTTTACTTTCCAGAGAGATCATAGCAATTTATTTGTGTAATCATTTATTTTTATTTAAATATAAGGGATTGAATTGGTCATATTTCTCACTTGTAAGGACACTCTCATTTGTTTTATTTATTTATTCTCTTTTATTCACATTCACTAATCTCATTCCCCTTTCTCACCACAGGCAATTATTCCGATGTGTTTCATGTATATCCTTTTGTTTGTGTTTATTTAAAATACGTAGTATTGGGCTGGACATGGTGGCCGACGCCTGTAATCCCAGCACTTTGGGAGGCCAAGGCAGGCAGATCACTTGAGGTCAGGACTTTGAGACCAGCCCGGCCAACATGGTGAAACGCCGTCTCTGCTAAAAATACAAAAATTAGCTGGGCATAGTGGACCCCGTCTCTGCTAAAAATACAAAAATTAGCTGGGCATGGTGGACCCCGTCTCTGCTAAAAATACAAAAATTAGCTGGGCGTGGTGGTGCACGCCTGTAATTCCAGCTACCCGGGAGGCTGAGACACCAAAATCCCTTGAACCCAGCAGGTGGAGGTTGCAGTGAGCCGAGATTGCACCATTGCACTCCAGCCTGGGTGATGGAATGACACTCTTTCAAAACAAAATCAAAACCAAAACCTCCCAACAAAGAGATTTAAAAAAAAAAAAAGTAGTAATAGGATAAAATATGTACTATTGTCTTAGATGCGTGTATTTTTTTCTTCTGTAAATAACATTGTAAGACAGATTTTTTTTCTCATTTTTCTTTTTTGCTGCAGCATGTTTTTAAGATCTGGCCCACTGCTTCTATCTACTGCATATTACTCTACCCATCACATTTTGCCTAAGGTCTTCTTCATTAGGGACACCCAAATTGCCTACAACCAAAAACATCACTGCCATAACTATCTTTATACATACCCCTTATAGAACCTGTGTGAGAATTTTAGGAGGGTTATATATATAGTATGAGAATTGGAATTTTATATTTTTTTCTCTGTTATATAGTTTTAGCTTTCATATTTTTATTATTGGTAAGGATAAATGTGTGTGTGTGTTGTGTGTGTGTGTGTGTGTGTGTTTCTTTAACCACAGTATTCTAGGAATTTTCTGATCACTTCCTTAGCCCTATCCTCTATGGCTTTTTAAAGACTAATTGAGTCTGTAATTGATTGTAATACATTGAATAAATGTAATGCATGAGTCCATAATGATGCTCAAAGAGCAAGAAAAGAGAAAGGAGGAAAAAATTCATTTGCCACTATTGGAAATACTATGACACCAACTCCTTTGTCAGGAAATTGGTAATTAAAGAGAAAGAATGAAGCATTTAACCTGCCATTTTAGGAAAAAATGAGGTTCATCCCCAATTGATGAGAGGAAATTCTTCTTTACAGAAGAATGTCATCTAATAAATGTAGAAGGATTGATAGAATTAAAAACTCACAATTTTGCAATCTCCAATGAGATAATTGATTCAAGCAAGGATCATCAGTGAATGTTAAACTATTTAAAAAGAAAGAAAAAAGACCAATCTACCATTGTATCTATTTCCCACCATTCACTTGCTCTACAAACACTTCCAATTTGACTTCTGCTCCTACCATTCTATTAACTACATGCTTGAAAGACAATGCTGGCTTCTCAATTGCCAAATACAATGGTCTTTTCTCAGTTCTCGTCCTCCATGATCTCTTCATGGTATTTGACAACAGCAGCCACCTCCTCTTTCTTGTAACTCTCTCCTTTCATCTACAAAAGACTGGCTATCCATTGCTGTATAACAAATCACTCTAATATATTTAGAGGCTTTAAACAATTTATTGTTATTTTTCGTGGTTCTGTGGGTAGACTAGGCTCAGTTGGGTGGTTCTCACTTGGGATCTCTCATGTTTCAGTAAATGGTGTCTAGGGCTGGACTCATCTGAAAGCTTGACTGGGCTAGACATCCAAGAAGGCTTCTTCACTCACTTGTCTGGCATCTCGAACGGATGGCTGGAACAGCTGGAGGTTAGTAGGGCAACTCTCTGTCTCCATGTGACTGGCTTGGGCTCCCTAACAGCATGGTAGACTCAATATAGTGAAGACTAAACTCTGATTTTTTAGTTTGTCCAAATTCCTACCTAAGGGCCCTAGGGAGTCATGCCCTACAAGCCATAAAGTCTCATCAGAGGGGTTTTCATTTTAACTCTATATAGTGTGGTCTGCTTTCTAACCTGACTCTGGCATAACATCACATAACAAATAAGGGAAGAAATAAAAATATTTTAACCCTAAATATAATTCCTTGCCATATCTTGACATTGCCCTGAAAAGTTGTCTCTTGTGGGAAAAATCCACATTCCATAGAGAAACCCCTTTCCCATTTTTTTCCTTCCTTCATTTCCAGATCCAGGAGATAATCAACTAAGAGCCAGGCACTCTTTTACATCGGATAAGAAACATTTTACAACCTGTTCTTTCTGAAGTCTGCTATCTGAGAGCTTCCTCTGCATAATAAAACTTGGTCTCCACAATCCTAACCTAAACATTTCCTTTCTGTTGATCCCAGGTCTTCAGATAAAACTCGACCAATCATCAACTGGAAAATATTTAAATCTACCTATAGCCTGGAAGCGCCCCCTCACCAAAAACCAATGTACATCTTAAATGTATTTCATTGATGTTTCTTGTCTCCCAAAAATGTATAAAACCAGGCTGTGCCCTAACCACCTCAGACTTTTATACATTTTTGGAAGACAGGAAACATCAGGTCTCAGGATCTTCTGAGGGCTGTGTCACAGGCCATAGTCACTCATATTTGGCCCAGAATAAATCTCAAAATATTTTACAGAGTTTGACTCTTTTCGTCGACAATAGATAAGACTTCTTACATAGTGCCTGGCTTTCCCCAGAGCAAGTGTTCCCAGGTGGAAACCGCAAGGCTTCTTAAGAGACAATTCATGCTCTTTCTCACCCAATATGCATCATCTACTATTTTCAGCATTGGTTTCTTTAGAGGGGGGGAAAAAGAACTGAAAGACTTTTCCAAAGCTGAGTGTAAAATCCATCTATGTTTTTATTGTTTCATTTCTATTTTTATTATTATTATTTTTTTTGAGTCTCACTCTGTCACCCAGGCTGGAGTGCAGTGGCGCGATCTCGGCTCACTGCAAAGTCCGCCTCCCGGGTTCACGTCATTCTCCTGCCTCACCCTCCCCAGTAGCTGGGACTACAGGCACCGGCCACTACCCCTGGCTAATTTTTTTTTTCTTTTGAGACGGAGTTTCGCTCTTGTTGCCTGAGCTGGAGTGCAATGGCGTGATCTTGGCTCACCACAACCTCTGCCTCCCAGGTTCAAGCGATTCTCCTCCCTCAGCCTCCCTAGTATCTGGGATTACAGGTATGTGCCACCATGCCCAGCTAATTTTGTATTTTTAGTAGAGATGGGGTTTCTCCATGTTGGTCAGGCTGGTCTCAAACTCCTGACCTCAGGTGATCCGCCCGCCTAGGCCTCCCAAAGTGCTGGGATTACAGGCATGAGCCACCGCGCCCAGCCTAATTTTATATATATATATATTTTTAGTAGAGACGGAGTTTCACCGTGTTAGCCAGGATGGTCTCGATCTTCTGACCTTGTGATCTGCCTGCCTCAGCCTCCCCAAGTGCTGGGATTACAGGCATGAGCCACCACGCCCAGCCTATTATTTCATTTCTAATGATGTGTCTATCCACATCTAACCCCAAAGCAATTTTTAAAGGAAGTTTTTTGTAGAGACGGGGTCTCACTATGCTGCCCATGCTGGTCTCAAACTCCTGGCCTCAAGTGATTCTCCCCCGTCAGCCTCTCAAAGTGCTGGGATTACAGGCGTAAACCACCACACCTGGCCCCCAAAGCAGTTTTGAAATACCTTTATCATTAAAACCTGAAGTATAATAATAATACATAAATAAATAAATAAATAAATAAATAAATAAATAAAAATTAAAAAATAAATAAATTAATTTAAAAAAAATACCTTTATCAGCTGGGCGCAGTGGCTCTCGCCTGTAATCCTAGCACTTTGGGAGGCAGAGGCGGGCAGATCACCTGAGGTCAGGAATTTGAGACCAGCCTGACCAACATAAAGAAACCCCGTATCTACTAAAAATACAAAATTAGCCGGGCGTGGTGGCGCATGCCTGTAATCCCAGCTACTCGGGAGGCTGAGGCAGGAGAATCACTTGAACCCGGTGAGCCGAGTTCATGCCATTGCCCTCCAGCCTGGGCAACAAGAGTGAAACTCCATCTCAAAAAAAAGAAATACCTTTATCAAGTCTTTCAAAAACATTTAGCTTAGTTTTCATAGAAGCAGGAACAATCTTTCCACTTGCACTTGTGTTTCCACAGTTTACTTAATATTTAATTATGTAACATAATTTCTGTAATAAATAAAACTAACACAAACAGATTTGTGAAGAAACTTCTCAACTGGTAGGCTCAGTAAGTCCCAGAAGCTAGTTTACCAGCTATGAGCATTCAGTGCACATCGGTGTAAATTAGTATATTTTACAGATGGAATAGAGGGCATTGGTTAATACAATTAATCGGTTAAAAGAGTTTCTAATGTATCTTTTTTGAACCTTTTGAATTGGAAGTACATAAACCACTTTAAGAAACATAGACTCGGCTGGGTGCAGTGTCTCACACCTGTAGTCCCAGCAATTTGGGAGGCCGAGGCAGGCGAATCACTTGAGGCCAGGAATTTAAGACCAGCGTGGCCAACATGGTGAAACCCCATTTCTAGTAAAAATACAAAAATTATCAGGGCGTGGTGGCATATGCCTGTAATTCCAGCTACTTGGGAGGCTGAGGCACGAGACTCACTTGAACCCAGGAGGCAGAGGTTGCAATGAGCCAAGATGGCACCACTGCACTCTAGGCTGGGCAACAAAGCGAGACTAGGTCTCAAAAAAAAGAATGAAAGAAAAAAGAAAAAAAGAAACATAGGCTGTATTGGCTTTTATAATCCAAAGCCTGGGGTGGATCTGGCATGACTTGATTCAGGGACTTGAATGATGTGTCAGCTCCCAATCTTCCTCTGTCTTTCAGCTGTGCTCACCACCGTGTTGGTTTCACACTAGACTCCATGCAGTGATGAGACAGTGATGGCAGCTCCTGGCACAGAGGAGAGAACACGTAACCCTTTCAGCAATCCTAACAAAAAGTCTCACTACTTTTTATCAGCTAAGATTGGGTATATGCTTGCTTACCTTATACTGATCTGTGACCAGGGAGATGTGATGACCTGAGTGACTTAGGATTGAGTCCCATGCCTCTCTGAAGCCCTTTCTAACCCCTGGACTGAGAAGAATTGCCTTGGAGCATTCCAGCTTATATAAGTTGATTTTTTTTTTTTTTTTTTTTTTTGAGACGGAGTCTTGCTCTGTCACCCAGGCTACAGTGCAGTGGCGCGATCTTGGCTCACTGCAACCTCTGCCTCCCGGGTTCAAGCGATTCTCCTGCCTCAGCTCCCGAGTAGCTGGGATTACAGGCGCCCACCACCGTGCCTGGCTCTTTTTTTTTTTTTTTTTTTTTGTATTTTTAGCAGAGACGGGGTTTCACCATCTTGGCCAGGCTGGTCTCGAACTCCTGACCTCAAGCAATCCACCCGCCTCGGCCTCCAAAGTGCTGGGATTACAGGCGTGAGCCACTGCGCCCGGCCTTAGAAGTTCTTTTTTTGTTTGTTTGAGACAGTCTTGCTCTGTTGCCCAGGCTGGAGTATAGTGGCATGATCTCGGCTCAATCCACCTTCACCTCCCGGGTTCAAGTGATTCTCCTGCCCCAGCCTCCCGAGTAGCTGGGACAATAGACACGCATCACCATTCCTGGCTAATTTTTTTGTATTTTCAGTAGAGATGGGGTTTCACTGTGTTGGCCAGGCCGGTCTTGAACTCCTGACCTCAGGTGATCTGCCCACCTCAGCCTCCCAAAGTGCTGGGATTACAGGCGTGAGCCACTGCACCCAGCGGAAGTCCATTCTTGAAGTAATAATTGGGTTAAAGAAGGACTGTGGGCTTCTCGACGGCAAGAATGGCATTGTGTTTCTGTCTGTATCCTCACTCTTCATACATAGCACCCAGTATGTTTCCCTACACACAGCAGACATCACTTAATTGTGAACCAAAAAACTGCAAGCATCTTTCTTCATTCACTGTATCTTACTGCTGTTTATAGAAGACTTGCCCTTGCTGTGCAAAATGCCAGTCCCTATTTGCCTGGGTTTTGTCATCTTTTGATCTCTTGTGCTGCCAGAAGTCCTCAAAGCATAAGTTTGAATGGGGCTTGGACTCGGAGACCCATAGAGCTAAGCTCCGTATAGAATTCCCTGAGGGAAGCCTTTTCCTTTCCATCTCAAGTCTGGCATATTGCTCTATAACACTGGTTATGATGATGCTGCAGTTTTAATTTTACCTTTTGTGTTTGTTCTAGAGCCACTTTAAAGGACTCTCTTTGGGTCTTTCCCCTAATCCTCCTTTCTGACCCCCAGCTTCCCTTGGTCCCTCTCTTCCCTGCAGCCACAGCTGCCTGGCTCCAGGGCACTCAGACGGCACTGTCGCCTAGGCAACCCAGAAGGGGGCTTCAATCTACTGTCTCCCCAGAGGGGTTGGGCTGGCCCTGAGCCAGGAAGAGGCAGGGGGCAGGGGACCTGCACCAGCCCTGCACAGGGCATGTCGGGAAATAAACAGACTACTGGTGTGCTGTCTGCATTAAGAGATGGGGAATGTCATGGGTGTGTTGTATGTGTGTTATGTAAGCAAACAGCCAAGGATGCCACTGCCCGCTAAGAGCAAAGAAATGGAACAAGAGAAAGAAGGCCCTCCCGTACATCTTGGACTCAGATCTGCAGTGGTGGGGTTAACTGGCCAAGGCTCTGTTTTAGTTTCCTAGGGCTGCTGTAACAAAGTACTACAAACTGGATGGCTCAAAACAACAGAAATGTATCTTCTCACAATTCTGGAGGCTAGAGGTCCAAAATCAAGGTGTCAGCAGGGCCATGCTCCCTCTGCAACCTGCTGGAGAACTTCCTTGCCTCTTCCTAGCTCCTAGTGGTTTGCTGGCAATCTTTGACAATCCTTGACTTACAGCCACATAACTCCAGTCTCTGCTTCCATAGTCACATAGCGTTCTCCCTGTTTGCCTCTGTTTTCATGTGGCCTTCTTCATATAAGGACACTAGTCATATTAGATTTAGAGCCCACCCTTGCTCCAGCATGACTTCATCTTAACTAATTACTTCTGCACTGACCCTATTTCCTAACAAGCTCACACTCTGGAATGGGGATTTGGACTTCAACATATCTTTTTTAGGGGACACAATTCATCCCGTAACAGCCTCCCAGATGGGTATGAAATGATGGGATAGATGATTTTAGAAGTTCCCATAGTATAAGAGAAAGCCCTTTCTAGGGCTAATTGACAAGACTAAGGAAGCTCTGGAACACCAGGCTGAGGATCTTGGCTTTGTTTAGTTAGAGGGGAGACATGAAGGGTCTCAGAGAAGACAGCAGTGTGGCAATCTATAAGACTCAGGGTTTTTGTCATTGGTTGCTTTTTATGTTTTAGTGCCAGTGAAATGAACCACTCTTTTCTCCAACGCATACTCCCAGCTGCCTCTTTAAGTAACAGCCCTACACAGCCAGTTGTAGCATGACAAAAACCTTCGAAATGAATAGCACAGAGTTTGGTGTGGTTCCGAAGTAAGACTGCCACTTGCCAGCTGTGTCAGCCTTAGTTGCCTCCTCAGTCAAATGAGGATTATAAAAGTACCAATCTCAAAGAGTTGTTACAGGGATTAAATGAGTATGTATGAACATATATAATATATATATAACATATTACATATATGATATACATACATATATATGTATATATATCTGTCTCAGAAGAAAGCCTGGCAAATTAAGAACTCAGCAAATGTTCACAATTATTATGCAAAGATGAATAGTTAATTTGGCTAAGGAGTAAAGTAGAAGTCATTATTATTAGTGCTGGTTATTAAGACTTTAGACCCTGGCTGAGCACAGTGGCTCATGTCTGTAATCCCAGCACTTTGGGAGGCCAAGGGGGTGGATCACTTGAGGTCAGGAGTCCAAGACCAGCCTGGCCAACATGGTGAAACCCCGTCTCCACTAAAAATACAAAAATTAGCCAGGTGTGGTGGTGCACGCCTGTAATCCCAGCTACCCAGGAGGCTGAGGCAGGAGACATGCTTGAATCCGGGTGGCAGAGGTTGCAGTAAGCCGAGATCACACCACCGCACTCCAGCCTGGGCGACAGAGTGAGATTCTGTCTCAAAAAAAAAAAAAAAAAAAAAAGAATAGGAAGAGAAAGCTTTCACTTTTACTTTATACAATTTTAAAATAAGCACATAATATTTTAATAATGAAAACTTAATTCCATTTAGAAAATTATTAAAATAAAGCATTTCATATACAAGCAACATTATTATAGGCGTATCTTGAATCTGCTCTGATTTTCTTCAAGGAAATCATTCATGAATATGCATAGACTATTTCTGGAAGTATCTTCAAGAAGCTGATGACAGCGGTTGCCTCTCAAGAGGGAGATTGGGGGACTGGTGTTTGGAGTCAGGGATGGGAAGAAAATGACCTTTATGCTATATTTTCTTTTACAAGATTTAATTTGTTTTTAACCAAATGCATGTATTATGAATTCAAATAAATTAAAAGAAAATTTTTAAAAGCTACAGTAATTTATAATTACCAATGAATAATGTGTAACTTACCTCATGACTGATCACAACACACCAGTGCTTCCGACTGGAGTAGATGCTAAGCAGAGTGCTGACAGTCAAACTCAGGACTCCAAGTCCAGAGTTTTTTTTGGGGGGGGGTGAGGGGGACAGAGACTCTCTCTGTTGCCCAGGCTGGAGGGCAGTGGCACAATCTCACCTCACTGCAACCTTGCCTCCCAGGTTCAAGCAATTCTTGTGCCTCAGCCTCCTTAGTAGCTGGGACTATAGATGTGCACCACCACACCTGGCTAATTTTTTTTTTTTTTTTTTTGATACAGAGTTTTGCCCTGTTGCTCAGGCTAGAGTGCAGTGGCTGGATCTCGGCTCACTGCAAGCTCCACCTCCAGGGTTCACGCCATTCTCCTGCCTCAGCCTCCCAAGTAGCTGGGACTACAGGCCCCACCACCATGCCTGGCTAATTTTTTGTATTTTTAGTAGAGACGGGGTTTCACCGTGTTAGCCAGGATGGTCTCGATCTCCTGACCTCATGATCTGCCCGCCTCGGCCTCCCAAAGTGCTGGGATTACAGGCGTGAGCCACCGCACCCGGCAATTTTTCTATTTTTTAAGTACAGGCCGGGTTTTGCCATGTTGGCCAGGTTGGTCTCAAACTCCTGACCTCATGTGATCCACCCACCTCGGCCTCCCAAAGTGCTGGGATTACAGGCGTGAGTCACAGCATCCAGCTGTCCATGGCTTTTAATACTACATCATTGCCCAGCATGGTTGCTTCAAGGACTGCACCCTTGCAAGCCCAGTACCTCCAGGACCACCCCCCGACTCAACAAGCCATGACAGTAACATCACAATTGCCATAGCAGAAAAGTCATGACTGTGGAATTAACTCCTCAACAAACATTAAATATTCAGCTCAGTGAATTTTTATATATGTTCACCTGTGTAACCATGATCTGGATCAAGATATATAGACCATACTGGTCAGGCACGGTGGCTCACGCCTGTAATCCCAGCATTTTGGAAAGCTGAGGAGGCAGGTGGATCACCTGAGGTCAGGAGTTCGAGACTAGCCTGACCAACATGGAGAAACCCCGTCTCTACTAAAAATACAAAAAAAATTAGCCAGGCATGGTGGCGCATGCCTGTAATCCCAGCTACTCGGGAGGCTGAGGCAGGAGAATTGCTTGAACCCAGGAGGCAGAGGTTGCAGTGAGCAGAGATTGCACCATTGCACTCCAGCCTGGGCAACAAGAGTGAAACTCTATCTCAAAAAAAAAAAAAAAAAAAAGATATAGATCATACCATCTCTCCAGAAGGCTCCCTCAGGCCCCCTCCAGTCCATACCCCTTAGATGTAACTACTCTTCTGATTCCTATCATCATGAATTAATTTTGCCTGTTTTTAAATTTTGTATAAATGGAATTATATGGTGACTACTTGTTTGTGTCTGGTTTCTTTTGCTTGACACTATTTTGTGAGATTTATCCATGTTGTTGTATGTAGTAGTTGTTTGTTCATTCCAGGATTGAAAGTGCTGAGTCACAGGGCATAGATATGTATATTTAACTTTATATATACTGCCAAGCAGTTGTCCAATGCAGTTGTACAATTTATACTCCCACTAGCAATGTAAAAAAAGTTTCAGTTGTTGGGCCGGGTATCGTGGCTCATGCTTGTAGTTCCAGCACTTTGGAAGGCTGAGGAGGGAGGATCACTTGAACTTAAGTGTTCGAGGCTGCAGTGAGCTATGATCGTGCCACTGCACTCCAGCCTGGGCAACAGAGTGAGACTTTGTCTCTACACCCAAAAATGTTCCAGTTGCTCTACATCCTCACAGTCTCTTGCTATTGTCAGTCCTTTTAACTTCTGCCATTTTGGTGGGGGTCACTATTTTAAACCCCTCTTG